>NW_015656892.1:0-632 GCF_001515625.1 Sinocyclocheilus rhinocerous
AAAAAGAAAGAAATCAGTACCGTGGTGGACAGAAAGCAATACAAGCCAGAAATAAGGCTTTTATCAAGGTTACTATTTTTGAGCATTTTCTGAAAAACGACATACCCAAATAAAAATGTCTATAGCTCTTGAACCCTATGGTCTATATTCATAAATCTGGTATTGTTTGAAACTAGACACTTGAACCTTTGTTACTCTGGAGCCATAACTCAAAATTAGTATAGCAACTTGAACCTTTGTTACTCTGGAGTCATAACTCAAAATTAGTATAGCAACAGAGTAAAACAAGGTAAAATGTACATGAAAGTGACTCACGATATCTTTGAATGAAATTCACTAAGGGAAAAATGGATGAGGCTTTGATGCTAAATGCCTGAAAACACAATAAAGATAAAGCTGAATGTCTGACCATACTTTGATTCAAATTTGAAGATGATACTCCAAAAAATGTAGTTTCTGTAAGCTTTTATTTAAAAAACAAAGTCTAAGCGTTTTTTCAAAAAAGCCATTTGGAGACTCCAAATGGACACCTGGTAACCAAATGACCAAATGAGGCAAAACTACATAATGCATATATGTATATCAATTCAGAACTGCTCTGCCCACCATAACACACAAGAAAAAACTATTTC
>NW_015656892.1:737-2301 GCF_001515625.1 Sinocyclocheilus rhinocerous
ACCAGGTCTCCAAATGGCATTTTTGAAAGGACGCCTAAACTTTTCCTGAAATAAAAGCAGAAATAAAAATTTTTTTAGGTAAAAACTTGCAGAAAGTACATCTTTATGGTATTTTATTTAAAGAAAAGCTTAGGAAAAGTCATTTAGATCTTTTATTTCAAGAAAAGTCTAGGAATCCTTTCAAAAAAGCTATTTAGAGCTTCTTGTTCTAGACAATGCAGTGTGAAAACTCCAGCAGAGAGCAAGTCTGTCTGGAATATACTGTAGTACAGGGGTAGAACAGGTTGTTTATAGGCTTAAAAATCTACACTGACAGTAAATTTTGTGTTCAGAATCAGTTATTTAATAGTATTTCAAGTATTGCACCTGAATTGTATTGTATTGTATCTACCTGAAGTTAAGTCCCTTGGACCAAAAATATGAACTCTTATTTAGAAACCCTGCATTGGGTATAAGAGTATATATCACTGTGGTTTTCATGAATATGTTGTAAAATGTATATATTTGTGTTCATTATATTTAACTAAACATTGTTATTTTTAGCATATTGATTTAAATATATTGTTGAATTCTTTGAATGATGATGATATTTTAAACCAAATATATATATATATATTTATTTTATTTTTTTTACATATCGTTTTAAAAATATTGTTGAATTCTTTGAATGATGATGATATTTTAATGTTTGTTAAAAATAAACTAATCTCTGGCTGAAACACTTTGAAACCTTATCTTTAATATATCTTATATTCATGCATTAGGCCTGTGTAGGACCAGTAATATTTGCAAAATGCCCCTTGCAAGTAGTCTACTGGTGCGGACTACTTACAAGGTTTGAAAATAGTTGTACAATTTTCATGTGTGGATGGATGAAGGAATAAGGAATAGTTCACTCAGAATTAATCATTACTGTATGTAGTTGTCTCTTCCTATAGTCTGTGGGCCAGTATTGATTGCAAAATCTGCACTTCTTCTGTGGCTGATATTAATTTCATAATGATCCTCACTCTGTGAAGTCAGGCAGCAGAAGTTAAGTGACAATTTGGAAATATTACTCATTTTGGGGTTAACTAAATATGCAAGATTAGTCTTACATGTCACTGTTTATAACACATGGTGTTTATCCTTTTCTGGACCGCTTTAATACAATTGGGGGCATAAATTAAGAGTATACCCACTTCTCCAGGGACCACTACACCACTGCTCATACATACACACGCACAAACACACACGCACACATTCTCAATATACATACACACGCACAAACATGCATACATAAATCATGTAGCCCCCTCATATTTTCCCTCTCCGTTGTCATTTTTATAATCTAAAACAGCTAACATGAAACAAAAGCTGCAAACACATGATAAACACATATAAACATTCAAGAGAACGGCATTGAAACTTACGTGCTAATGCTATCCCTATAACGCTATCGACAACTATAACTCGAATCGCTCATGTAAACAAAAGAGGATCTTTCGTTTTCCCCCATTTTTTCGTTGTTTTGGATTAAAAAGTGGGATGTATTTTGAAGAGTGGACTCTTAACTTGAAATGTG
>NW_015656893.1:0-1001 GCF_001515625.1 Sinocyclocheilus rhinocerous
TATATATATATATATATATATATATATATATATATACATTCAAACCAAAAATTATTCAGACCTATTCAGATATATTTTTTTATATTTTTTCACTAGTAGGTGCAGGACACTATAGTTCATTTATGTAAGTGAGGATAGCAAAATAAAGTGAACTGTGACATGTTATACCCTAAAATGCTTAATACAGTGGACGACCAGTAAAATTGATAAAAAAATAAAAAATAAACAAAATGGGACCAAAAATTATTCTGACACTTTGACCTGATCATGTTTTGCTTAAGCTTTTTTTTTCTTCTTCTTGAATTGCTAATGCGACCTTTTTACACCACAGACTGAACAAAATTAAGCATTGCTTGGTAATTGGTTGACCTTAATTGGTATTATCTAATTGCATACTTAAATTTAACAGCTGAATAATTTTTGGTTGATTGTAATCCATTACATACTTTTCTATCAAAGTTATCTGACATTATCAAGATGAATTTGTTCTGACAAAGTTTAACTCTAAGAGTCCTTTTCTTATGTTATTACCATTTTCTAAACTATAACGAATAAACTGTGATAATGTGAGAAATGTTGAAGGTGTCTGAATAAATGTTGGTTTGACTGTACATACTCTCTCTGTGTGCCTCCACACCTATTATTTGATGGCCTGTAAATGTTCTGAATAATTAACTGATCAAGTAGATTGTTCATCTCAAAATTGGTAAGAAAATTGCTTTTGCAGTGCCTTTTTTATTGTGGCTACAACGTTTTTGAGTTTTTCAGGCTCTTTTCTCTAAAATTTCACAGAGTACTCCACACAAATCCCCTCTTTCTCAACTGTATTCAGAAATATGGCCATTCCATAGTTTCCATAGTCATTGTCACTGCTTGTTCACAGCTCCCACCCAAGACCAGCCAAAGTGCTTGATTAAGTACGCAAGTGCTCTGCTCTGGTGGTAATCACTAGGAATTGAGAGAGAGTATAGGGTCCTATATGACAAAAAGTTTGATTTATT
>NW_015656894.1:0-538 GCF_001515625.1 Sinocyclocheilus rhinocerous
TACACAACCGTTAACACCTCCTGCAATCCCCCTCTCCCCCCTCCTGCAATTCAGATCAGTGAGGATGATGTACGCCAGGTCTTCAGGAAGAACAAAAGAAGAAAGGCACCAGGCCCAGACGGTGTCACACCAGCCTGTCCGAAAACCTGTGCTGACCAGCTGGCCCCCATCTTTTCACAGATCTTCAACAGATCTCTGGAGTTGTGTGAAGTCCCTTCCTACTTCAAACGCTCCACCATCATCCCCGTTCCAAAGAAACCCAAGATAACAGGACTTAACGACTACAGACCTGTGGCTCTAACGTCTGTCGTCATGAAGTCGTTCGAAAAACTGGTTCTGGTTTATCTGAAGGACATCACTGGACCCGTACTGGACCCCCTGCAGTTTGCTTACCGAGCAAACAGGTCCGTGGATGATGCAGTCAACATGGGACTGCACTTCATCCTGCAACATCTAGACAAAAACAGGGACTTGTGTGAGGATCCTGTTTGTAGACTTTAGTTCGGCTTTCAACACCATCATTCCAACAGCCCTCCAG
>NW_015656895.1:0-591 GCF_001515625.1 Sinocyclocheilus rhinocerous
TCTATTCTATTTTAATTCTACTTTATCTATATTTATCTTATCTTATCTATATATATATACACACCTTGCTATGTGTACTGCGTTAGGCTGACCGAGACTTGTCATTTGCACTTATATATTGTTGCTCTTTTGTTAGTTTTGACTGCTTTTATTGTCCTCATTTGTAAGTCACTTTGGATAAAAGTGTCTGCTAAATGACTAAATAAATAAATAAATAATCATTTTTTTTTACAATCTATCCCTTATAAAAATTAACCATGGTTACCACAAAATAACCTTGTTTTTGCTACACTAACCATAGTTTAACCATTGTATTTGTAGTAAACCCGTGGTTATACAAATAGTAATCAATACACCAAAAAGCCATGGTTACTACACTTTTACTATAATAAAACCATGGTTAATTTTCGTAAGCATTGTTGGGGTCCCCTGTTGTGGTCTGTGCTATGTGCAAAGTGTTTTTGTGTTTGTGTTGTGAGTATTTGCAGTGTGTTTCTGGTTGTGTTGTGAGTTTTTGCAGCGCATTTCTGAATTGTGACCCTGGACCAAAAAAACAGTCATAAGGGTCAATTTTTTGAAATTGAGATTTAT
>NW_015656896.1:0-1000 GCF_001515625.1 Sinocyclocheilus rhinocerous
TCTTTACCTGAATAAAAAACAGCTGAGAAAACCATATATTCTGTCACATGACTGTCATACAGAACCCATGTTTTAATGTTGCCTGTAAAACAGAAAAGATGAAGTAATTACATCACAATATCATTTACAACACCAACACAATAAAACACAAATGCCAACGAAACACTGAATCCTTTATAATGTAAAATTCATTCAGGTACTGACAGATTATTTAGTTCATGTGAAAACTATCTGGGTATTATAATTCATGAAGCATATTTTCTCTCATAAACTGTCAATAATGAATCACCTGTGAAGTCATTAACATACGGAGCCGTCCAGAGCAACATGAGAGGCCTCAGAAAATAAAGAGCACAACAAGAGACCGACTCAAACAGAGATCCTGAAACAAAACCAGACATGAATAATTACTGTATGAATGAACAACTCTTTGAATGATTTATTATAATGCACTGATGATTAATCAGCAGTGAAACACTGACCTTCAGAAACACCCCAGAGGACAAACACTAGAGACATCAGAATATTTGGACAGAAGACGAGAAACATCTGAAGACGGAAGACTGTGTCTGGAGAGAAAACACACAATAACTCACATTCAGTCAAAGAGTGAATTACATTTTAATCAAATATTTATTAATTATTTAAACTATAATTTTCAGCCATTCAGTTTTATTTAAACACACATCTCTGTTCTTTCTGACAATTACATTTATAACTTAATGAATCAAAATCAAAACTCTGTTGGAAACACAAATGTAATATTATAAATAACTAAACTACTGATTAAAAGATTGACTTACCTAGTAGTTTCTGTACCAAATTTATCTTGCTTGAAGATTGCCTGCGATTCCAAAATAAGCCACTGTGAACTGTACATGTGTATTCTCCAGCATCTTCAGCTCTCAGTTTGTCCAGACGGAGGGAGAAGTTTCCATCTTTAATGTGCTCAGTAAAGAAATGAGCTCTTTTCTGATAATCTTCATCTTGTTCTTCTGCT
>NW_015656897.1:0-2332 GCF_001515625.1 Sinocyclocheilus rhinocerous
ACATAAAATGTTCCAAACATATTTCTAAATTAACTTAAATAAAGAGACGAAAAGAAATATAACCACTTTGCCATTAAAACCCAAAACTGGACTAGCCTATTTGCTGCAGCAGCAGCTGTGTAAAGGGGAAGAAAGAGAGAGAGAAAAGACACGGGCTCGGGTCAGACTCAGGCCGAGAATATTCTGATAAGCTGTCGGAAGGGCCGGGCCGGGCCCGTCCGTGCAGGGCTCTATTCATTCCCTCGTTTCAATTAAAGCTTCCCCCTCTGCTCGGCGGGCCCACAATACGCCGGGGTCCATATGCACCTGCATACAAGACGCTACGCCCCTGGTTCAGACGCTCAATTAACCGAAACATAATTCTGAATGTCTGCTATTATTTAAACAGCATCAAAATCCTTTTAAACGTTGCGTGTACTGTAACAACACAAATGACCCACTGGCAATCAATCATGCGTTTTTATGAGTGTTGTCATCATGAATTTCTGAATGCAGCAATAGTTGGAGCTACGCGCTTTGCGTGCTGAGAGGGCGCGTGCATGACTAGTCAAAAAACGTACAGACTTATAAAGGGAGCGTCGAGAGATCTTCTGTGCACTGCACTTCAGGAGCAGCTCACACTTTGTCTGAAACACTCAGCCTTCACTACCCACTCTATTCTACACGAGTAAGTACCTTATGCACTTTTAAGTAGGCTACGTGTGATTGTGCATTAGATCTATGTTATGTCGGATGTAGCCTATTGCTTGCAAACAATTGCATTGCGCTGCTGTAACAAATGATTTACGGCGTCGTTGCACTCAAGATATTCATAGAACTTATGCTTGTGTTACATAATGTGCTGCTATAGAGTCAATTCAATGCATGCATATCCAAACCGATCGACATACGTTTTAAAACTGCAATATGCGTTATTCTTATTTCTAATGTTTTGCATGACCTTCCATGACTATTTTGGAGTACATCACTGTATGTGCATGAATTAAAGCATATTTACTGCAAATGCTCGTGCATTCAGAAAAAGACATGGGCGCTCTAGAGGGTGTGGATGAAGAACTTTACTAGTACGCAATCTAGTAATGTAGCTAGCGTGCAAATCTGTCTTTACAATCGCTGCAATACATTCCCCCTGATTACTTCCTCTTTTAAGTGTTCTGCAGTTCCTCTCTTAACTGTTTTCCTGTTTTACTCTGTTTTTTGCAGTGGCTCCCTACACACTCACGTACTTCCCGATCAAAGGTTTGTATGAAAGGCTGATTCTGTAATCTTGTCACGTGAAGCGTGTCTAACCGCTCAAAAAAGTCTGGAAAAGTTTTCGTGAAGTGGTTCGGTTGAGGCAGTATTATGCAATGGAGCTGCAAACAAAATAAGTGCAAGTAGCATGCAATATGAGCCATATGCAACTATTAAAAATGATTATATTTAAGTAATTGGTTGAATTTGCATGTAACTTTAACAAGATTTGCATATTTGCATCATTTGCATCATATTTGCATAATTTATAATAAAGCTTTCTGGCTAACAAACATGCATTCTAAGAACGTTTGGCTAACAGATTTGTTTGCGTTCTCTCGCAAAACCAGTTGAGTTCGGACAAACACTTCCTGTTTACTTTAGATTGTAGTGGTTCATACAGCTCCATAATGGAGCGGTTCATAGAGTTTTATTTTGAACTTGGACGAAATAGTGCATGCTTATCAAGGCACGGTTTTGGGACATTCTAAAACGCTTAATGTAAAACACTGAATGACTAAATTCAGTACACACCTTATTAATAAAGCATACAGACAAGCAATAGCTCAGAATATGAGCTTAACCCGGTAAATTGCACTATACCTCATAGAAAGAAAACGCTTAATTAATGAACTAAGACAGTTTATTAATAAATTAATTATACATGAAAGCAGGTAAGCCCAGCATTTTCCTCCCATAAAGAAAACGCGGCTTAATGAAGAAGGTGATAAAAAAAGACCAAATATGCTATAGAAATTATTAAAAATATATTCTGTGTACATGCAAGCAGATGAGCCCATATGAGCTGAATTGCATAAGCATTTTCTTCCCCATAGAAAACCTCGCTTAACGTGGTTTAATATAAGAAGACAGTGATATAAAAAGTGCCTGATTTAGCACTGGTTTTGCTAGAGTAAGTCCATTACGCAGAAAGGACCCGAGTTTGTAAAGCCGGGACGTCCAGATTATAAAACCTGGTAAATGTAGACGGCGAGGCCCAGCCGGCCGCCGCACAAATCTCTGCAATGGAAACACCGCTAGACCAAGCCCAGGAAGAGGCGACGCCTCTAGTTGAGTGGGCTCTTACTCCCATGGGGCA
>NW_015656897.1:2468-2575 GCF_001515625.1 Sinocyclocheilus rhinocerous
GAAGAGCAGATTTAGCTCTTGGTCCTGTTGGTCCTGCGGAAGTGCCGAAAGAGCTATCACCTGTGCTCTGAACGGAGTCGAGAGCACTTTAGGTACATTAGGTACAT
>NW_015656897.1:3838-5506 GCF_001515625.1 Sinocyclocheilus rhinocerous
AGACCCTCTGGTGCGGTCACCGAAGCATACAAAAAGCTGATCCGTTCGTCTGAACGGGGCGGAACGCACAATGTATATCCTCAATGCCTTGACGGGGCAGAGTAGATTTAGCTCTTGGTCCTGCTCCGAAGGAGGAAGTGCCGAAAGAGCTATCACCTGTGCTCTGAACGGAGTCGAGAGCACTTTAGGTACATAACCATGCCTCGGCTTCAGGATGAACCTTGAGTCGTTGGGCCCGAATTCGAGCCAGGTAGGACTCACCGAGAGCACCTGCAGATCACCCATACACTTTACCGATGCTAACGCCAGTAGCAGAGCGGTTTTTAGCATCAGGGGACGGAGGTCAACAGACTGTAGTGACTCAAAGGGAGGGCTCTTCAGAGCCCTCAACACCGTAGGCAGGTCCCATGTAGGGACGGTGACAGGGCGAGGCGGGTTGAGCCTCCTAGACCCTTTCAAAAATCGAACAACTAGGTTGCACCTGCCCACTGACTGGCCAGCTATAGGAGCGTGTGAAGCTGCTGTGGCTGCTACATAGACCTTGAGTGTGGAAGGGGAACGACCCTTCTCCAACAGCTCCTGCAGGAAGGACAATATCAGAGATATGTCACAGGAAATTGGGTCTGCGCCGCGGTTCATACACCAGGCGGGGAAGACAGACCATTTAAGGGCATAGAGCCACCTTGTAGTGGGTGCTCTAGCCTGAGTTATCGTGTTTAGCACGCTCTCGGGGAGGTCCGCAGGCTCCCGTCGAGAGGCCAAAGGTGCAGGGCCTACAGTTCGGGCTAGGGGTGCCATATCGTTCTGTTCGCCTGAGAGAGGAGGTCTCGTCTCAGGGGAATGGGCCACGGGGCTGCTATAAGCAGCTGAGACAGCTCTGCAAACCAGTGTTAGGTCCTCCAGAGCAGAGCCACCAACAGAACCCTGTGTTTCCGCTCCTTGATTCACCTGATTACCTGTGAGATCAGGGCGATCGGGGGAAAAGCGTAAAGGAGGAGGTTGGGCCAGTCGTGGGCCAACGCATCCTTGTCCTTCGAAAAGTAAATTGAGCAGTGAGAGTTGTCTTCTGAGGCAAAGAGGTCGACCTCTGCCTTGCCGAAGATCTCCCAGATTCTCTGAACCATATGTTGGTGGAGCATCCACTCTTCTGAGGGGACGTTGCTCCGGGATAGCATGTCTGGCTTGGACGGGTGGGCGGCCTTTGCCTTCCAGCCGATGGCCATGGGCGGGCAGAGATGCGCGGCCACTGACTCATCCAGGGGAGGCAGTTTGTCATACCCCTTTTCTTCGGCGCCGTCGACCGTAGTAAGGGCAGACGAAGAGGAGGTACGCAGGCGGGCCGAGTAGGGGGCGCGACAAGATCTGGTGATCTCTTCATGGACTTCCGGGAAGAATGGAGAAGATTGATGTTGAGGGGCTTGACAGCGCCCTGGCAAGAACCATTTGTCCAGGCGGCTGCGGGCGGGCTCCTCCGGCGGAGACCAATCCAAACCCAGCTCTTGAACAGCCTTAGACAGAACGCGCAAGAGTTCGGTGTCCATGCCTGTGCTGGCAGCGCTGGGCTCTGCAGACGGCAGGGGCCCAGTCGTCGAAAGATGAGCCCGACAGCTCCTCCACATCTGAGGCAGCCAGAGACACACTGTCGTCCATGGCGTCACACTCACTCCC
>NW_015656897.1:5651-6307 GCF_001515625.1 Sinocyclocheilus rhinocerous
CCCAGCTCTTGAACAGCCTTAGACAGAACGCGGAAGAGTTCGGCGTCCATGCCTGTGCTGGCAGCGCAGGGCTCTGCTGACGGCAGGGGGGGCGGGGTCGAAAGACGAGCCCGACAGCTCCTCTGCATCTGAGGCAGCCAGAGATACACTGTCATCCATGGCATCACACTCACTCCCACCGAACGAAACCAGATCGCTCGCAACCGCAGAGGGATGCTGGTCCGGGTGTGAGAAGAGGATGGGGGAAGCCTCTCTATGTGGAGAGAGTGAGGCATGCGGGGGCTCAGCCGGCATGAGATCACTCGTCACCGAGCGCTGTGATTCTCTGCCCCGCTGCTTTTTCCTCACAGGTTCCTGGGAGGAAGGAAGCGGTAGGGCGCGAGATGCGGAGTCGCTTTCTGAAAAGAAAGCTATCCGCAAGCGCAGAGAGGAGAGACTCATATCCTCGCAATGAGGAAATTCTGTCTTGTTAAGTGCAGCTTCAGCGTGGGTAGCGCCCAAGCATGAAATGCACTTGCCGTGACTGTCAGCGGCGTGCAGGGGAGTCCTGCACAAGCGACAGTAGCGGTGCGGCATTTGTAACAACGGCAGAAATTTGCTCTAGAAATTTGCTCTTATAGTCGCCGGATAGCGGCAGGGGACCGGGAGACCACGCT
>NW_015656897.1:6378-6925 GCF_001515625.1 Sinocyclocheilus rhinocerous
GTCTTAAGCAAGACGCAGTACGAGTGAAGTATCGATAGGGAACTGTGTACCATATTTTAGTTTTATACCGTCTTCATCCATTAGCCTCCCTTAAGCATTTTCTATAGCCTAATGGTTTTCTATGGGGGAGAAAAAGCTTAACGTTGCATTCATGGCTATCTGCTTTACTGATAGTAATGCTATTAATAAGGTTATTAATATTACAATTGTTATTAGTATTAATAGTATTTATTAATACCGAATTGGGCCTCCAATGTCACTGTTTTAGTACATTAAGCCACATTAAGATACCGAATTGGGCCTCCAGTGTCACTGTTATAGTTAAGCCACATTAAGCATTTTAGAATGTCCCAAAACCATGCCTTAAACTATAAGCAAAGCTGACTGTATTTGAACTTGAGTCCAAGTTTAAAATAAAACTCTATGAACCGCTCCATTGTGAATGTACGAGCTATGAACCACTATCTTACAAGCTGTAAAGTAAACAGGAAGTGTTTGTCCTAACTCAACTGGTTTTGCGAGAGAACGCAAAGTTTCTCGAGGGAAC
>NW_015656898.1:0-945 GCF_001515625.1 Sinocyclocheilus rhinocerous
GTAATCTATATGCAATTACTGGTGGTGGTATAATACCTATTCATAATACTCCCAACAACCTCTATGGTTTAATGCGCCTTAACTTGGCCTTTCTTTCTGTGGCCTGTCTTTCGTGGCCTTCCCCTCTGTTGCCTATCTTGTGGCGTTTCCCACTGTGGCCTATTTACATGGCCTTCCTCTCTGTGCCCACTGAGGCATTTCATTCCATGGCCTCTTGGCTTTCTCACTATGGCCCATCTGGGCGTCTCCATCCGTGGCCTATCTAGGCCTTTTCTCCGCGGCCTTTGTGGCCTTTCTTTGCGGCCTATCGGGGCCATTCCCACTGAGGCCTATCGGGGCCTCTTCCCCACTGAGGCCTATCGGGGCCTCTTCCCCACTGAGGCCTATCGGGGCCTCTTCCCCACTGAGGCCTATCAGGGCCTTTCCCCCTATCGGGGCCTCTTCCCCACTGCGGCCTATCGGGGCCTCTATCCCTATCCGGCCTATCGTGGCCTCTATCCCTATCATCTGGCCTATCGTGGCCTCTATCCCTATCATCTGAGAAATCCTCTTAAGAAATACTTCGTCTGGTGGGTATTTCATTTTCTTCTTTCTTTTGGGGGTAGGCTCCGCCCTGCCTTCGTCTTCGGCAGGAATAGCTGGAATCTACAATGTCTGATTCAAGCTACGGATGGGGCCTACGCCAAAATAATTATATTCTTTGTATTGGTTTTGTAAATAAATACTTTTGGAGTTCTATGTTCACCTCCTGAGTCTTTCTGGTAGAACTTAAGCGAAAGAGAACTTGGCATTCGCACACTGGGCCCTATTTTAACGATCTAAGCACAAGGTCTAAAGCGCATGGCGCAGGTACACTTTTTAAGTCGTGTCCGAATCCACTTTTGCTAGTTTAACAACGGGAAAAACGGTCGGTGCGCCCGGCGCATGATCTAAAAGGGTTGTCCC
>NW_015656899.1:0-3378 GCF_001515625.1 Sinocyclocheilus rhinocerous
TGCTGTCACTGTCGAAGCGAGCATAAAAGTCATTCAGCTCGTTAATGAAAGAGACGTTTGTGACCGTTGGAATGGAGTTGCTTGGCTTGTAGTCACTGATGACCTGGATGCCCTGCCACATGCGTCGGGGGGTCAGGGTGGAAAAAGTGTTCCTCTACCTTTAGTTGCTTGGCTTGTAGTCACTGATGACCTGGATGCCCTGCCACATGCGTCGGGGGTCAGAGTTGGAAAAGTGTTCCTCTACCTTTAGCTTGTAGCAGTACTTGGCCTTTTTGATGCCCCTCCTCATGTTAGCCCTGGATTTGCTGTAGGCCTGAGCATCATCTGATCTGAAGGCAGTGTTGCGGGCTTGCAGCAGGAGTCGCACCTCCTTGTTCATCCATGGCTTCTGATTAGGGTACGTTGTGATCTGTTTCTCTGTTGTAACACTGTCAGTGGTGGTGTTGATGTAATCCAGTACAGAGGAGGTATAGATATCAATGACCGTGTGAGAGCCACAGGCAGCCTGAGAAGCAAACATACTCCAGTCCGTGTATTGAAACCTGTCCTGAAGTAAAGAGTCTGACCCCTGATCATATGACCCCTTTAAGGTTTGTTTTTGGTTAGACAGGGAAATTTTCTTAACGGAAATGGAACGTTAGTTTTTGGTTTGTAGAACGTTATTCTAATGTTAATCTAACATTCCCCTAATGTTATTATAACGTTCCCAGAATGATAGTTTTTCGTTCCCAGAACGTTAGTTTAAGGTTTGTTTTTGGTTAGCCAGGAAAGTTTTCTTAACAGAAATAGAATGTTAGTTTTTGGTTTGTATAATGTTATTATAACGTTAATCTACCATAACCCTAACATTATTATAACGTTCCCAGAATGTTAGTTTTTGTTTGTAGAACGTTAGTTTTTCTTTTGTAGAATGTTATTCTAACGTTAATCTACAGTCATGGCCAAAAGTTTTAGCAGTGACATAAATTTTGTGTTTTGCAAAGTTTGCTGCTTCAGTACAGCATGCTGGATATTAACTTCTGGACCAAATGTAGAGGATCCCCCATTCTTGGCTCATTAATATTTTGAGTCAGGTTTTCTCTGTCACTCGCATATTGTGACATGTCAGTTATGCACTGAGGAAAAAACAACATCTCAAATGCATTATACAGCACAAATATATTCGCTTTTTGCCATGGTTGATAGATTTGATCCATGATCAACACTAAGGGCTCATATGAGAGTGCACATCAAATATCTTGACTTAAATAGTCATTTATAGTCAAATAGTCATTTACATAACCGCTTTAGCCCGATTGATTTGTTTGGTTATTTCAAGTCAGATTTTGGACTTAAATCCTCTCTTATTATTCACAAATGTTTTATACATTTATAAATCCGAGTAAAGTGCATTTTAGAACAAAATTACATGTATCAATACAATAAACACAACTCCTATTCAGTCATGCTTCCCGCGAACTGAAGGAGAGCAAACGGAACAGGAACACAACTCTTAAAGGAACCATGTACCATATTTAACAATAAGCCAGCCACTGAAAATAAACATGTAACAATATAAACATTACATCTCAAATATAAGAAATTCATATTAAAATAATAATTTCAAGAATATAAAATTAATAAATTAAAATTAAAATAAATATAATTGATCATTACAAAGGGGAAATTTTGAGTGAAATTAATTTAATATAGCACCCGTTACATTAGGCAGAATGAGGCATCAGTTATTATTTTTTTCATACAGTTAATTAAATGGTGAATGAGAATGTCTGAGATTAAATTCTGTCATTTAATTTTGTGTGCCAAATAAATGTATTTTTATTGTAAAATATGTGTACAATAGTTTTTGTATAATAGTAATAATTGTATTATAATTTTAATTGTATACTAGTAATATAATTGTTTGACATTTTCAAAAACTAAAGTGATAACCTTGTTTTATTTATTAGTCAGAATGTGTATAACTTAATATTTTAACTAATTTGAAAAGCTGAATAATCGATCAAAGCTGACTGATTAATCTGCAAACTAGCTGCAGATTAGTCGATTAATCATTCTAATAATCATTAGATGAATCAATGCAGGGCCATTTCTAGCCATGTTGACACCCTAGGCAAAATCCCTATTGGTGCCCCCATCCAACTCAAAATAACATAAAACTGATTAACTCAAATCTTAAATAGCAACAGCTATTTATTTTTGCTAAATAGCAATTTGAGGTTTTCACAAAAATGTGTTCATTAAGCCCTCGTCTAGCGATCCCAACGCTCCCAATAGAAATTAAACATCTAAAAGTATCTGTAGTTGTACGTTTTCTGAGAGGAGTACCTTTTCTCCATTCGCTTCCTCACACTGACTGTCTTCCGAAGCGCATGCATGAAGACGACACCGACGGTGCTATATCCCGATACACATAGGCTAGACACAGGTTTACAGTAGGTTAAATATATTTAAGTATTCACACAAATATAATCTGTTATATCTTAAGTGAACAATTGGGAAACTGTTGGGGAAAAACATAGTTTAATGCACGGATATAATATAATGTTACTCATCCTATGTTAATACAGGCCGTCTGTCGCATTAATGTTAATCACACGATAAAAGAAAAGAGGGAATCACTCACTGCCCCTGATTGAACTGTTTTTGTAGCTTTAATAATCAATTTATTTGTAATGAATACACTTAAGTGATTTTTACAGTTTACTATTTGTTTTTCTTACTTGAATGCTTATGTTTAGATGTAGCCTAAAATGAAAAAAGTATTACACTATACACTTTTTTCTTTGTTATATGTGTTCTTTTTTGCATCAGTTATTATTTATAACAATAAAGATACATTTACTAGATTAATATTAGCTATTTTTTAATGATTATTAAGAAAAGAAGTGGGGGAAAAGATTAAATGTTGCTGGAGATTTTGCTTTGGAACCTTCAGAAAACTTTAAATCAGTTTTTCTTTAAATTTACTTTGCTGACTCCATTGACTTCAAACAGGTGTAGCTCAGTAATTTTTCATCCGATTACAACAAAATGTGCTCATTGTGAGTGATTTTGCTAGCATCGGTCAAATATAAAAGCCTGATCAGTGGCATACAAGTAATCAGAATGCAGCTATTTACAGTATTTTTTTGTTACTCATTGACACGTGAACTTCCCCTTTAAATAACGTGACGCTCTGCCCTCTATGTGTATGACGTTGCTCCCTTTAAGCACTGTTGGAAGTGAATTAATTGATTCAGCATTTTGACACTTCCGTTAGGATGCGTTAAATTCGACAAAGCAGTTTAATAAAGGATGCATTGATCTCGTGAATTACATAATTTTACATTTAATATTTTTTAATTGGATGTTAAAGTTTATATGGGAATATTACAT
>NW_015656900.1:0-987 GCF_001515625.1 Sinocyclocheilus rhinocerous
AAATAAGGTAACCCAAACCAACAAATATGGTAGCCCATATATATATACCCGTTGTGACCCATAGGAGCCCTAGATAAGTACTATCTGTGCCCCATCATTAACCCATGTGGGTCCTAAATGGGATCTACCTGGGCTACCCATATGGGCTTGATATGGAGCCCATCAAGAGCCCATCATCAACCCATCTGGGCTAACCCATATGGGGCCACCATAGAAACTGAGGACAAAATTAGCTGGGTCCCAGTTGGGTAGCCCAGGTGGGCCCCAGATATCAGCCCAGGTGCAACCCCTTTGAGTCCCACATGGGTGGGTTGGCTGGGTATATATTTGTGAAAATAGGTTGTCATGTCCAAGGAAAGCGAAATCTCTGTCTTAGCATCAAAGCATAGCTGGTCAGCTGAGCCTTCTGAAGTGGCGCTCAAAGTTAAAATGATTTCAACAGCATGTTTCATTACGTCTCTTTGAATGAATGAATCAGCGTTTTTGAACGTGTAGTTGAATGACAACCACCCCCTTGTGGCGCAACACTGTAACTGCACTGAATGACAGCCCGTCTAGAACGCGTGCGTGCAGGTGGAAATATCAATAGAAAGTCTCTTGTCCAGTCAGATTAGAAAATCAGATTACAACTAGGCTAACTGTTATACATATAGGCTAACGATAGCCTAACGATCTTATTGTCAGGTTTATGTTCTGTTATGTGGACCGTTATTTTGTCATTCTCTTCTGTTTACTTCACTTCCTGTTTCAAGGCTATTTGGTTTTGGTTTCATTGTCTTCTGAATATGATCTCGTTAGTCCTAACACATACACACACAAATTATATACATCATCTTGATAATGTCAGATAACTTTGATAGAAAGGTATGTAGTGGATTACAATAAACCAAAAATTATTCATACAGCTGTCAATATTTACACAACTATCAATACTTTGTCGGGTGACCCTTAGCCTTAATGACAGCATATAGTCTCCTGGGCATGCTG
>NW_015656900.1:1219-1878 GCF_001515625.1 Sinocyclocheilus rhinocerous
TGTCCTACACCCACTAGTAAAAAATATCAAAAATTATATCTGGTCTCTGAATAATTTTTGGTTTGACTGATTATCCATATGTTATTTTCACACTTAATTATGCCCATTAAAATGTATTTTACTAATTTGTTACTTTCACTGTTCATTTTTTTCTCTCTCTATGGTAGCCTACATCATCTTTAATTTAATAGCATTAGAGCTGCTCCATTGCAGCGGTTTAGTATACTGTAATCACGCGATTTGCTGTAATAATACAGGGAACCACTCACTATAAATCTCCTAACTGTGATATTTTCATAAATAGAAGTCGCGTTTTTTTCATCTGAAACGTGCTGTGATTTATATTCCTAAGCCACTCATATAATGCAGAAACACTCATGAATTTGATTTGTACTGGTGCAGAATGAGAGGGACAAGTACAGTACAGCCTAGCGCATTTCACACAGGCTGTTAGTTTCACTTTCGCCAGAAAGTCGTGTATGCTTAAGGGTGAAAATGAATTACGTTTATAGTGAATGCCCCTATAAATTGTTTTATATTTACGATTTAGTTTTAATCCAAATGATGCGTGCTAAGTGAGCTAACATCAATAAAGATCACACAACAGAAGTGCGCGCTCTCCCTCCCTCCCATTAAGTAACTTGTGCGTTGTTTTACTT
>NW_015656901.1:0-352 GCF_001515625.1 Sinocyclocheilus rhinocerous
CCCGGGATTATCAAAAATGGATAAAACATTTTTATTAACATTAAAAATTTAATTTAATATTTGTATATTATTATTATTATTATTACATAACTTATTAGGGCTATATTTTTATATTTATTGTTATTTATGCTTATTTCCCCTTTCAATTTGCGTATCGCTTTACCTAGTTAACGTTTTGTATAATTATGCTAGCATTTGCTAGCCTACCATATATTTTGCAAATAAACGCCTGACAATTATGAATTATGCCAATAAAGTTTTGACTTTATGATTGTATTTATGCCCATGTGTGATAATGAGCGTGTTGTGTTTTCATTTACAAATGAAACTACGTGAATGATTAATTCCTCAA
>NW_015656901.1:450-629 GCF_001515625.1 Sinocyclocheilus rhinocerous
TAAGATGAAATATATATTAATTAAATTTAGCATTCCAGCAAAAATTCCAGTCTGCAAAATCAAAGCTTTATTGGCATGTAGAGCATTTACAGTAGGCTATTATTTACAAAAGTATTCAGAACATTAAGAGATCGAATGAAGGGAAAAAATGAATATAAACGAATATAAAAATATAACCA
>NW_015656902.1:0-590 GCF_001515625.1 Sinocyclocheilus rhinocerous
GTGATAACAAATCACAAATGGTCATAAATGTTTCTTTAAAATCTTTAAAAGTTTAACTATTCAAATGCATATCGAGACATATAAGTTATGTTATGACCCTGTATAGTTTTTTGCTGTTCTGTCCCTGTGTTATTTTGGGAGAGTCTGTGTGTAACATCATCTGATTGCCTGCTGCTGGCTGATGACTGGCAGGTGCTATAACAAAATTATGTTTAAAAATTAAAATGTTTGATATTCATTACATTTTTATTAGTATTAATTTCTTTACCCTTAAACTTGTCTTTAAGTTATAGTGGCAAGAACAAGTTTGTGAAACCTTTGAAAAAATCATTGTCTTGTTGCATCACAGGTTGAAGACATTCTATATTCTCCTGTAAAATCATCTCCTCTTGTCTGATGATCTGACCAGTCTGACATGCAGCGCCAACAGTCAAGTGCTTCCTGATAACTCAAAGAGATTCGATGAGCATTCATTAGTGTAGCATTCACAACATGAACATTGTGTAGATTGGTGCTATTTACCGTTGAACTTGTCTTTAGGGAGCCATAAATCAAAAGTGGCAAGAATAAGTTTGTGAAACCTTTGAAAA
>NW_015656902.1:813-963 GCF_001515625.1 Sinocyclocheilus rhinocerous
TTTTAGTGTTGGTTTTTATTTGTGTGCTTTGGTTGGTTAATTATTTGCATCACTGCAACTGCTGTCCTGCACTGAAACATTTTCTGATGGCACAGGCCATTGTTGCCAAAGGACCAGAAATAAGTATATTATTATATAATACATTATTAT
>NW_015656903.1:0-1537 GCF_001515625.1 Sinocyclocheilus rhinocerous
CTGAGCCCCTCACTGTGCCAAAGCTCGTAGTCCCTCAGGGCCAAAAGGGGATGATGCTGACACATGCCCACGATTCACCATGCGCTGGACACCATGGCACCAAGGCCACCTACGAAACTCTCAAGCAAGTAGCATACTGGCCTGGCATGCAGCAAGACGTGGCGGAGTACGTAAAAGGATGCCTGGTGTGTTGCCAGTTCCAACCGGCAAACCCAAACCACCGAGCACCACTGCAACGGAAAGGAATGACCTTCCCATGGTCGGACCTCCAAATAGATTGGGTGGGACCCCTACCACGGTCAACACGGGGTAACAAATACTTCCTCACCGTGGTTTGCGAATTCACAAAGTGGGTAGAGTGTCTCCCAGCTCCCAACGATACAGCAGAAACGACAGCCTGCCTTTTGATGAATCACATCTTCTCAAGGTTCGGACTGCCGTTAAGGGTCAACTCTGACCGAGGAACCCACTTCACCGCCGAAGTCATGCAGGAAGTGTGGAAACTCCTGGGTATACAGGCCAAGCTCCATATAAGCCATCACCCAATTTCCTCAGGTCAAGTGGAAAGAGGCAACAGGACAGTGGTCAGCATGTTGAAGAAGTACGTGTCCGCCAATCAAAAGGATTGGGATATTAAGCTTCCTCTGGTACTGATGGCCGTCAGGGCCACCCCTCACCGGTCTACCGGAGTACCCCCGTTCGAGATGATGACCAACGATCTACTGGAGTACCCCCGTTTGAGATGATGATGGGGCGACAAATGACAGTACCGTTACACCTGCTGTACCAACCTGGTGACCTGGACCTCATCACCGCCTATACCACTCACCAGTACCTGGAAGAGTTGCATCAACACCTGAGAACAACTTTCGCCTTCGCGCAACAACAACTCCAAGGAAGTGCGGAAGGTCGAAAAGCCTACTATGACCAAAAGGCCTCTCACCAGGAACTTAATGTCGGAGACAAAGTATGGTACTACAGCTTCGCCCAACCAAGGCAGAACGCTCCCCATCGCCTGTCAAAGAAATTCCTACCTCACTGGACAGGACCCCATGAGATTGTCGACAAGCTCTCACCTGTTGCCTATCGAATCAAAATCAGACAAGGGCGCAGCGAGCCAGTCCTTCGATGGGTCCATCGAAACCAGATAAAGAGGCACCAGGGCTCCAACCGACAGGAAAAGGGGGAAGATCAAACCAACTGACACAGACCGACAATCCCATACTCCACACCACACCGACATAACTTCTGTCATTTTAGGAAGACATATAGCTATCTTTCTTAAACACAACACCTACATACTCTCCTCCACCGCACTGCTAGGACCAACCTCTAGTAGAGAGGAGGTACTCCACACATGTGACACTCGTTTGCTGTCTCACCTCATTCGGTGTAAGGAGTTGCCCTACACATGTGACATCTGCCCTTGCTGTATAACCACATTCAGTGTCCTTGTGTCTCTTTGTGTTTTCCCTTTTACCTCTGTAATGAATTTTTCTCATTTGTAAGGGAATTAATTATTATTATTGATTCAGGT
>NW_015656904.1:0-650 GCF_001515625.1 Sinocyclocheilus rhinocerous
AGCGTTTCCAGCCTTGGTTCTGAAATTAGTTTCCTAATTCATAGGTATTAAAAAATATAAAATAAAGAGTTCTAAGCCTTGAAATAAACGAATTAACTCTGAGATCAATTGTAACTCTTTTATTTAAATAATTTTTTTTTAAAAGAAGGTACAATGAGTACTTATATTTACATTTGATGCATTTGGCAGATGCTTTTTATCCAAAGGGTCATACATTGCATTCAAAGTATTAGGACTGCACTATTTGGGGAAAGAAATAGTTGTGATTTTTCTAATTAAAAATTTCAGTTGTGATAAAAAAATTAAAAAAAACATCCAGGTTTGCTGTGCTTGTTTGTAGGGCTGCACAATTTGGCCAAAATTGTTATTATTATTATTAAACATTACTAAATAAAACCAAATAAGAAATATTACTATTATAATATTTCACTGTAAACAAAAACAAGCATTTAAGAAAAGTATAATATATATATATATATATTAGAGCCCGACCGATATGGGTTTTTATATAGACCGATTATGAGTTAAAAAAGGCTGATATCGATATATCGGCCGATATTCTTTTTGTATATTATAGTACAGTACCAGTCAAAAGTTTTCCTTTAAAGTGTATTTCACTTCGGAACATTCATTCACGTATTTGCGCTACT
>NW_015656905.1:0-166 GCF_001515625.1 Sinocyclocheilus rhinocerous
AATATTTTAGGAATCTGTCAAAAAAATTGTTTAAATCTAAAAATGCTATTGTCATTTATTGGGCAAATATCACACTAAGTAGGCTAGTATTTATTCACATATTAACAAGAATGTCCTCCTATGCCTTCCATAACAGCTTGCATTCTTGCTGGCATTGCTTAGGTAC
>NW_015656905.1:378-485 GCF_001515625.1 Sinocyclocheilus rhinocerous
TTATAATCACCAATACTGTTAGTTTAGAGCAGCAGTGGCACAAACCTTACATAAATTATATATATTTTTTTATTGTTAAGCACTGTATTTGAATATAGTTTAAATCT
>NW_015656906.1:0-1216 GCF_001515625.1 Sinocyclocheilus rhinocerous
ACTAAAGTTGAAAAAGTGAAAACGCATAATAGGACCCCTTTAAGTTGCGACATACCAACCTTCCATTAATACGGTTTCCGGAACCACACCTACAAAGCCTTAAGTGAGAATACTATCTTGAAAGCTGTTTATGAGCACTATGCATTTATATTGCACCTTTAGCAGAGGATTTCACAGCAATGCCATAAAAGTAGTATTTTTGGTTTCCCAAAAACCTTTCAGTGATTTTTCTTTTCTTAATGTAAAGAACACTGTAAATTCAAAAGAACCTTTTGTGAAACGGTAATGTTCCATGGATATTTAAAGTACTTATTGGAACCATAGGTGCCAATAAAGAACCTTTATTTTTGTAAGTGCAGGGTTTCAAAATAAAAATATTCAGTATACTTAAGTCTCTGGACCCAGAAATAATGACATGTGAGATCAGGCAGTCTAGAGGGTAGTGTTTCTGCTGAGGAAGCATTTTTTTCTACTCAGTGGTCCAGGGTACATAATAACCAAGACTATTAGAATCATGATTTTGGGGATGATAAAATGAGATATTGTGCAAACAATCAATTTGTGATCTCTCTGTTCTACCCTTAAGTCTTGTTTTTGTTACATATTGCAAGAAATAATCAAACTGCATGGAAAAGAATGACAAGGACATAGTTTAAAAAAAAATCTTCTTTTGTGGTACTTTCTAGAATATACTTTTAATAGCATTGTTTCTCCTAGACAGATTTCAGGAAAATGAATCCTTACAAGTGAGGAAAAACTTATTTTTATATTCCACTGAAATGCAGAAATTACAAGTAGGGGTGTCATGATAAATTGATTCGTGGATCGATTCTGCAATTTTCTGAATTCAAGAGAGTATCGCAATGCATTCGGAAAAATCGCAGAATCGATCCACAGATCAATTTATCATGACACCCCTAATTACAAGCATTCATTGAAGGCACATAGTCAAACACAAACCACCTTGAATCAATGAAAAGTCATTGGGGGATAGACCTTATTATGTGCAGTGTGCACCATTGGTAATGCACAGATAACAATATGATAAATTACTGATAAAATATTATTATATCTACAGTACTGCATGACAACCTGTTATGTCTGCACTGTTTTAAAGTGATATCACGGATGTCACCAGGATGCTCATGAACAGGAATTCCTACAAGGTAACCCAAGTCTTGCTAACCAAACCATAAACTATAAAACATTATTTCAG
>NW_015656907.1:0-939 GCF_001515625.1 Sinocyclocheilus rhinocerous
ATAAATATAGCCAAAATCCGTCAAAATCCCACCAAAATCCGTTGCTATGGCAAAAGTTACGTTTTAGTCTTACAACATTGCTTAATGGAAACGCCGTCATTTCGCAATACTTTTTTATCGACATTTATAAAATAAGTTTTGCGCAAATATGTAATGGAAACGCGCCTAATGATAGCATTGAATAAATGTGAGCACTTCATGTTTCAATGTAAAAATGTGACACTGTTGTGCTTTCTACAGCCTCGCAGCAATTCACAACCAATGAATGCTGCGCATTTATGGCAAGCACTGAAATTGGTTTGTGCTAAAATATACATATCAATACATACAACATCATTTATTTTTAGATTGTATGGGTTTGCTCTAAATGGGCATATGGTATTAATTTTATTTGTGCAGGTCTTAAAAATTTGCTCTAAGCATATGGTATTAATTTTATTTGTGCAGGTCTTAAAAAGTTTTCAACTTTATTTGAAAAACTAAAAAAAATAGCCTGTCCAGTAAACAATTTCTTAATTTTCCAGGTTTTTTAATTTTATTTCCCAAAACACTCACAACACATTTCAAGCAAAATAAAAGTGTGATGTTTGATCTCAGTGTTACCTGCATGCTGTAGTTTAGCAGCACTCTTCTTTACATCATCTTGAGAACGGCCGTCAGTTACTACGACCAAAACCTTGGGAACGGTTCTCCTCATACCACTGTCTGATGTGAACACTTTGTCTCCGATATGCTTCAGCGCAGCACCTAAAGCATTCACACGCATTCAAACAAAGTCTAATTTCATAGCCATTTTGTTTCTTCTTTTGACACATTTAGGTAGGGAACATAAAAACTATGTTTCACAAACCTGTTTTGGTGTTTCCTCCTCTGTATTTGACCATCTGAAGGGCGGACAGCACCATTCCCTTGTCGTGGTAGGTGTTCAGTTTGAACTCA
>NW_015656908.1:0-563 GCF_001515625.1 Sinocyclocheilus rhinocerous
GGGAATCGAACCCACAACCTTTTGCGCGGCTAACGCAATGCTCTAGCACTGAACCATAGGAACATATGTGCTAAGCCATGCCATACCTAGGCCAAATGTGACAGCTATCAGCCACATTTGGCCCAAACGTTCTTGCTATCTGGGTAGTTTCCTGTTACTGAGATTGACCTTCACCGAAGTGTCAAAGACGGTAGGATTGCATATTCTATAGCCTAAAAATTGAAAATATTATAGAGGATTATTTTCGGCGCGGTTTCACTAATAGAGAAATCTTAATTTTATTGGAGGAATCACACAACATAAAGCTTAGTTTCCGGACTCTTGAGAGAACGTTATGCAGGAATCAGTTGTGGCGGAGACGCAATAAAACAGATGAGGCTGAAGTGGCACGTTTTATACACCAGCAGCTACAGACATCGGGACGACAACATGGCTATGCAGCTACATCGGGACGACAACATGGCTATCGCTGGATGCACTAGAAATGTTGGCTGTCTGGCATTATTACAGACAGAGAGACTGTCCGTCAGTTGATGCGACTGTTAGATGGACAAGGAGTTGAT
>NW_015656909.1:0-769 GCF_001515625.1 Sinocyclocheilus rhinocerous
ATCATTTACTGATGGTCTGGGTCTCCCTCTTGTGAGATCTTAGTCCCACAGTAGGCTAGCAAAGCACCATGCTATTGACTGACACGGATTGGGGACCTCCTTAATATAACTTTCTGTGAGTGATTGTATTCCAGCCATTGTTCTTGGTAGAACGGGCTTATTTGAATACAGCTATCGGTCGCTAGCTGTGCTCTACTGCAATTGCAGTGAACCTTCTCATGGAGTGAGCCCCTTTTTTTAGAGCCTCGCTATCTGAGGATAGTTATGTGCTAGCTCAGTGATCGCTCCCCTGCTTAGAGTTTTAAGTAGCGGGCTCTTGAGCCCTTACCTAGACAGTGCTAAAAGTGGTCCCCCTTTTTTGGTAGTCCTTCCTAGGTACATAGCTATCTGAGGATATCTGTGTGCTAGCTCAGTGACTGCTCCCCCTTTTTTTAGGGTCTTTAAGTAGCGGTCTCTTTGAGCCCTTGCCTAGACAGTGCTATCTCCCCTGCTAGGGTAGTAAGTAGATAACCCACTCTATGTGGTCTGGGCAGCTCTGTAGGAAGACTATCTGGGCTCTGATGTGGATTTGGGACCTCCTTTTTATAGCCATCTGAGGGTGGTTATAATCCAGCCATTGGTATGGCAGGTTGGGCTTACCTGAATACAGCTATCTGTGGCTAGCTGTGATCCATTGCGGTTAAGGTGAGTCCTCCTATGGAGTGGTCCCTTTTTCCTAGAGCCTAGCTATCTGAGGATAGCTATGTGCTAGCTCAGTGATCGCTCCCCT
>NW_015656909.1:18710-21659 GCF_001515625.1 Sinocyclocheilus rhinocerous
TTGTTACAATTTTTACAGATGTTACTGTTTTTGTTAATGAACATAAATTTACATCTGCATAATAACTCAAACTACTACTGTCAACTCAAGCTAATGTAAAATTTGCATTTCTAAGAGACAAAAAATGTAATATTAATATTGCAGCCTACACTGCAAACTGTGCTGAAGATATGCGTCATCAAAGTCAGGCAACACAAACCTGTTTCGTGATTTGAAACAATATCACTCATTAGAACATGCAGAAACTAAGAAAGTTTTATATTAAGATATTTATTTTGTTAAGGAAAAATTACTGGAAAAGTGTAAAGAATTCAAAAATGCGTTTGTCATGTTCTAACCATAAAGAGTGTTTAAAACCACAATTAACGGTCTGGTTTCTACAACTTTCACATAAGAGCAAAAATTTGCCTTTAAACTTGAAAGAAATACAAATCTGAAATTTATTGTGATAATTATCGATATCGACTAATATGAAACATTTTTTTTTGACTATATCGCCCAGCCCTAATTTCACCCACAATAATTTTCGCTCCAGTGCAATGAAACATTGTGACAGAGATAACCAACGTTCAGACTTCACCACCTCCTAACTGCCCTCTGGACAAAACATATGTTCCACTCTCCATCCACAAGAAAGTTCTGGCCATCCTGGAATCACCACCACACTCCTGTTGTTTAACTGTTAAACAATCGCTTCTGGTGACCCACCATGCAGGCAGACACCATAACCCATGTTCACTGATCACCAATATCTATAAAACCCCCAGCCTAAGCTGCCCACTGCCTCTGAAACTGCTGAACATTTGTGTAACTTTGTCTGAGAAAATGTACTGTACTCTGATAGACCATAGGATCTGAATACAATGTACCTCAGTTCACCTTCCTAGTATGAGCAGCTTTCTGTCAGCAACTCAAAATAAATGACAGTCTCACTTCTGGATACAATCCCCAATCCAACATTCAAACTAAACGCATGAATCAAGAGCTCGCTCGGTTCCTAAGAACCTGCTGCAACCAGAACCAGTCAGACTGGAGCCACTACCTACTCTGGGCTCTATATGCCCAAAATTTCCTCCACAATCCCTCAACGGGTTTAATTCCCTTTCAGTGTGTGCTGTTGGAAGCTACTTGGAACAAAGCACATGTTCATCTACAATAAACTGTCAAAAGACAGAAAGAACAAGCTGACTGTCACCATCGTCCCAACCCTCAGTATCATGCCCCTCAGTGGGTCAGGCTCTCCACTTGTGATCTCTGTCCCAGGTATATGGGTTCTTTCAATTTAATCAGAAAACTCACCCCTGTGTCATATTGCCTTGCCTTCCACTTATGGTATCTCTCCCATTTGCCATGTGTCTTTGCTCAAGACCACCAGTGATCCGAGAGGTGAGGAGAAAGAGTTCGGTGACCAAGGCCCCCCGCCCATCATCGTAGACGGCGAGGAGACCTATCAGGTGCGAGATCTCCTGGACTCCAGACATTGGGGAAGAATGTTACAGTATCTTGTGGACTGGAAGTGGTATGGTACTGGGTGGGTGGGGGTTTTCTGTCACGAATATAGCCTCTGTGGTTCCTCTTACTCACCACCAGAGGGCTCCCTCACCTCAGTATTGACTTTATCACCCCGGACTCCATTTTCCATAATCCCTGTACCTGGAACTAATTGCCACCTCACCTGTTCCCTATTCCCTGGACTATTTAAGCAGCAGACTCTTATACTTTCATTGCGAAGTCTTGCTTTGCTCCAGCTGACATTTCTGAACATTCTATATTTCTCCATTGTTTTGTTTGTGTACAACTCTGGAATGTTTACCTTGTTTGATACTTTGCTGCCTGCCTGACGCTCTGCCTGTTTTTGATCACATCTCTGTTTTGCTTTGGCCACTGTTATTGCTTGTGATTAACCTTTGCAAGTTTATACTACTGCTCTTTCTTTTAATAAAGCCGCTAATGGATCCCAGCTCCACTGACTCGGTTACAATTAAGCTTCAAATTATTTCATGTTTTAAACGATACTATAGTACACATATTAATTTAAAAACATATTAGCCTGGTTTTACAGACAAGGCTTAGATTAAGCCAGGATTAGACCTTAGTTAAATTAGGGCATTTAAGTAATTTTTTTTTTTTTTTTTAAATGTGCCTTAGATATACACCAGCAATACTTTTTTTTTCTGTCACGATACACTCGGGAAGGAGTGAGGAGACGCAAGAGAATTCTTCAAACATAGAACTTAATAAGCAACGGGCAAACACAGGAACTCCGAGGACATTTAACAGCAGACAAAGAAACTAGGATTGGGAACACTTTAAACACATGACTTGATGAGGGGAAGACGAGGAACACCTGGAACTAATTAAACAATGAACACAGGAAACATCTGGGACTAATAGAACTAAATGGGGACAGGAACAGGAAGGACCAAATAAGGACAAACAGAAACTAAACGGGAACATACACGTGTCAGATCGCCCCCCTCCCGGACGGCGTGTCCAGCGCCGTAACAGTACCATCGGGGAGGGCGCCCTGGAGGCTGGTGCAGGACTGGAACAGGGCGGAGACAAGGAGAGCGACAGTTCAGGGAGCCATGGTGGATCAGGGAGGGGGCTCAGCCATGGCGGATCAGGGGGCTCAGGAGGCTATGGCGGATTCTCCGTGGCCTTGGCTGCCTCGGCCACGGGTATATGGCCACCCCCCCCAGAAAGAAAATGTATTGGGGAAAACTAGGAATCCTGGGGGTCGCTCTGGAGGAGCGGGCACTGGAGGGCGCTCTGGAGCAGACACTGGAGCGAGTGCCACCTGAACGTCCTGCGGGCTTGCCACCTGAACGCCCAATGGGCTTGTCACATTATCGTCCGGAAAACGAAAAACAATCACGGGTAGGAAAGGCACCGCTTTTGTTTTTGGGTCTGCTGTTCTGTCACGATACACTCGGGAAGGAGTGAGGA
>NW_015656910.1:0-1956 GCF_001515625.1 Sinocyclocheilus rhinocerous
TTAATCCCGTGCGAATCGGCCATGTCTATAATTTGTAAAGTAAAATTTCCCCCGCAAATGACCTACCATATTACACCGAACACCGAGGTCCTGTGATAATATTAGTCCCGTGCGAATCAGCATCTCTGTGATTCGGCCAGCATTTGGCGGGTCGCATATCATTTTTCGAGGGTTTTGTTTGCTGTGCGCCTTTTTATCCATCTTTTGCGAAGAATGGAGCTGCGTTGGTGTTTGATTGTATTTTGGGGCTGTCATCATATCGCTACACCATACAATTTGCAGAAAGAGAAAGCTGAAAAGGTTTTGAGGTTAATGTGTTACAAATCAAGCATAAAGCTTGATGTTATTTTAACCTGGTGAAATGTAATTGACACAGTGCACGAAACTATATTAGTTTCTTCTTCTTTTTTAAAAAAATCCATCTGGACCATAGTACGGGACTCTCAAAGCCTTGACATCCGGGTATCCGGGAGACAAGTCAGTAAATTCGAGTAAAATCACAGGCTTCGCTTATATAGTAAATAGAGTTCCCTTCACACACTGAACTCCGTGGATCAAAGATGGACGGATGGGTATCAGTGAAGACAAAAAAAAGCTTTTATGGAAATACTGAATGTGAATCATTTAGAATTTGTTGAAGAATTGTAAACTCTAGAAAGTTTATCAGAGGACACGTGAGCATAACGGTTAGCAGATCAATGAATGAGAGGGCAGCATTACCAGAGTTGCCCATTTACCACACCTTGTTATACAGCACAGTAGGGCTTTTGCAAACAGAAACAATACTGTACTACGTACTAAGTGAATCCTGAGCGGTGAACTAATTTTCGGCAGCCGGAATTTCAGTGCATCTCTAATTATTGGCGACATCAGAAATGAATATTATATAATAGCTGCTTTTTTGAACATTTTAGCAATCTAAAAATATAAAAAAATGATTTTTTTACACTGCACCCCCGTTGGGAAACACTGCCCTAGACGTTTAACAACTAAAGGAGGGTCGTAACAATATATAATGATGATTAATGTTTTTTTGTGACTTTTTTTTCATGTGATCACCAGTAGATTCCTCCATAAGAGACATTGAAAACATTTGAAAGCAGTGTTTTGTTGATGACGCTAGTGTCACATAAAATACACACTTCACCTTTCAATCAGACAAAGAAAGCTTTACCTCACACTGAATCCAGATGATCCTGTCCAAAAAAGACAGAGATCAACACAAGGTATGAGATGTTAAACCACAACATTTTTATTCACGTATCGCTTTTCACTTTCAATATCGTTTCAAAGCAGCTTAACAGAAAATCACACATTAATGCCTTAAACTTTAAATACACAAGTGACAAACTGTAGCAAATGTTTATGTATCAGATTTGGAAGAAACAGATGAAACTCATCTGGAGGAAACCATTTTTCTCTGACATAATCTGTTTATGCAGTACGTGTGTCATTTGGTGTCAGGCCATCAGTAATGTCCATCATTTTGTTACAAGCGTTCTCTGCTGTTTCTTGTCAGGCAGTGAGATGATTGACAGCAGGGTATTCACTGTAATCCTGATTATTCCTCAATCTGACACTGTCAGGACAGTCCGCTTTCTTCTGGAAATTCACCACGGCGTAATTCAGATCCTCAGCAGATGAGACGACGATCTGAGAGTCACCAGTGGCTTTCTGAACACAGTCAGGAGAAACAGAGGGGTTTGTGGGTAATTGTTCGTGAGTGTCTTTCATCTCCTTGTAATCACAGCCAGCGTGAGAAACCTAAAGAGAGACACAGAACTGTTTTTATTTCATTATTAAATTAATAAACTTACTGTAAATATTTATTAAAATTAACAGCGCTAGAATTATTTATCTTTTACTGATCAAAACAAACATAACTTTCCAATCATAGTTATTGTACTAACGGCTTTACTGTTTCCATTTGTCGCATGAGAACTTCTGGATGCAGAA
>NW_015656911.1:0-1702 GCF_001515625.1 Sinocyclocheilus rhinocerous
TATATATATAATTTTTAAAACACTGTTAAATGCAATATTTAGTTATTATTATGTGATGTAAATATGGGATTTTATTTAGATTTAGATAGGGTTGGGTATCCGAAACTGACTTCTTTCATATTTGTCGACCAATATGCAGAAAACTATGTCAGTATATCATCATAAACACAGCCGTTTTTGTCTTACGTGAACGTAAACAGATGAGAAAGAAAACGCACGTGTACTGTGTTTTTAGATCTGCGTGCGTTCTGTGTTAAAGAGACAGCAGCCTAATAAACGCGCTGCCTGTCATTAATGTTAATCAAAGAACAAAAGAAAGTCATTCACTGATCTTGACTGAATATATTTAATAACTTTAATTGATTAATCTATATTTTATTTCTGAAAAGAAAACTATGCAGTGTTTTTTAACTTTTAATTACAGTTTCTGTACCTGAAATTTTGTTCAGTTGTATTTATTTATGATATTGCTAATTGATTTGTTTGTTCCTATCTTATTACTGACTGTGTACTTGTCTTTAACACTTTAATATTTGAAATTTATATTAATCTAGTTGTTTTTGCTGTAGTATTTTTTTTTTAAAGCATAGGCAAAATTCCTCTTGCAGTGTTCTGTAGGCTGCTGATTTTTGCTCGTGTTATTCAGCTGCAACAGAATGCTTTGTAAAAAGACAGAATAAATGTTTGACATCTAAATGTTTGACTTAATTTTTGTTCTGTAGGCTGCTGATTTTTGCTCGTGTTATTCAGCTGCAACAGAATGCTTTGTAAAAAGACAGAATAAATGTTTGACATCTAAATGATTGACTTAATTTATTATATATTGGATTTTTTATCTTATTGGAATCGAAACTAGGAATCGATAAGAATCGGAATCGATAAGCAGAATCGGAATCGGAATCGATCAAATTCAAACGATACCCAACCCTAGATTTAGATCTAGATTACTGATTTTAGTTTTTAGCTAATGATTCAATCCAGTCAAAGGATATTAAACATGTTTCTGTGAGTTTGTTGGGGCACTTTTAAAGTCTGGTAGTGTGATCCTCAGTTATTTAGTGCATGATGACCAGTTTTTCTCTGTAAACATTTACAAAATCGGCAAGTGACTGTTCATATCTGAAAAGCTGTAAAGTGTATTTTAGACTACAATGGACTCTTTCTTTTTGAAAAGAGAAAATTCTATTTCCAAAATTTCTCTTGTCAGTTTGCAAATGCTGATGGTTCTTGAGGCTTTAGTTCCGTGTTACCTGCAGAAGATGAAGGGTAACACACAGACTCTGGAGTCGGTGTCTGCAGCGAGGGATGAGATAGCTGCCATAGCTGCTCTGGCCACTTCTCTGCAGGCTCTGCTCTACAGCGTGGAGGCATTGACACGGTCAGTCCCAGAACACAGCCTTTACTGTAATTACATACTGTCCTAGATGTTCCCTGTGTCATGTATAATTTATTATTGTGTTATCATTTGATTTTTTAATTCATAGACCTATGACTGCACCTCAGATGAGTCGATGTGATCAAGGCCACAAGGGAGCAACTACTGCCAACCACACCATGTCTGGAGGACCAAACACCAGGTCAGGGCAGATATAATGTGTTCATTTCTATTGTCTGTACGCAAGAAAACGTTAGTATAAAGAGTTCAGTACTGAAAAGTAAAAATCGATACAGCATAGTATCGCGATATTTTCCGCGGCAATAC
>NW_015656912.1:0-1412 GCF_001515625.1 Sinocyclocheilus rhinocerous
GAAAAATGGAAGTCAGAAGCATGCAGATCATATTTATTTTGCATTCGCATGAAGCTGCAGTTTCACAATACATGAATTAGCAACTATGATCAGGGCTTCTACTGGTCCGTTTACGATCGGATATCTATTGGCTACTGCCGTCAAAGGTTTGAATATTGATTCAAATTGTGGGCGTACTCAGTAACGAACTATGATTTAAAAATAACGAAGTAGATTATTTTGCTTAATTTGTACTTAAGTACAAGTAAAAGTACAGCTTTAAAAATATACTCAAAAAAGTACAAGTACCCAAAAAAAAACTACTTAATTACAGTAACGTGAGTAGTTGTAATTCGTTACCTCCACCACTGAAGGCATGCATACACGATGCGACAAAGTCTGGTTAGACCAACACCGGCTTTAGTACACGTGCGCATTTAGAGTGTGTTCTTTCACTGCAGAGCAGCCATATTGGATTCTGAAGTTGGAGTTGTTGTGATTCCTTCGAGATTCCGAGTTGGAACTCCAACTTATGAGGGCGTTCCAGTTCATACAAACTCGGAATTTCTAACTTCCAAGTACAAATTGAATGCAGCAATTGTTCAATGATCAGTCTATTTCATAAAGTGCTAACATGTGCTACAGTAACTAAGTAAAAATACTTACTGTCAGACACCGTTTATGTTCATATTTTTGTATGTGTACCATCATATTTTTATCTTAATATTTCGAATTTCACACTTCACACAATTTCAAAGCATAACTTTTTGCCATTATAGTCTCTGTGTAACTGCATTTATGCCACCTTGGTTCAGCATTAAACAGGCTCTTCACACTGTGCTAAACCCCGCATTGTTATCGTCTTTCTAACCCAGGTAAATGAACGTTCACACTTCAGGGCTTTTCACATTGCGCTTAACCCTGGGTTATCATTCTAAACCCTGCTTTTAACTCTGGGTAAAGGTACATTTTAAACTTATGTGTGCCTTTCAATTATAAATGTGTCGTTGCAGCATAAAAACAGTACTAGACGATAAAGTAGGGTCTGAAATCAATTTTATTAAAATATTTACAAAGGGCATCCCTTTAAGTTTAAAATCAGAACAACCCTCTAAACATCTGATATGTTGGTAATATTTACCACAAATACAAAAACAAACAAAAAAGAAATCTTAAAATGTGCTGTCAGAACAAAACTAATATCAAAGAGATAAAAAAAAAAAAATACTTCTAAGTAGTTTTTCCCAAATTTACCTGTTCTTTCACCTTTCACCTCTATCTTCATTTAAAGCATAAAGTGACTTACATACAAAATATTTGGTTTCTTTTCATTGAAATTAAAAATCCCTATAGCAACTATACCATTTAATGTTGTAAGAAAATAACACAAACTCCAGTAATACATCATGGCCTAAGGATGAGTTAGTTCAGTG
>NW_015656913.1:0-203 GCF_001515625.1 Sinocyclocheilus rhinocerous
GGGTTGCCATGGCGGAACAGGGGGCTCGGGTTGCCATGGCGGAGCTGGGGGCTAAGGTTACCATGGCGGATCAGGGGCTCAGGTTGCCATGGCGGATCAGGGGGCTCAGGAGGCCATGGCGGAACAGGGGGCTCAGGTTGCCATGGCGGAGCCGGGGAGTCAGGAGCCCTCCGTGGGCTTAACCGGGCACAAGGAGCACTCCC
>NW_015656913.1:466-560 GCF_001515625.1 Sinocyclocheilus rhinocerous
GGATCCGGAGCCCTTCCTGGGCTGAACTGGGGATCAGGGTAGCGCTGTAGTGGTGCTGACACTGGAGGGTGCTCTGGAGGAGCAGGCACAGCAA
>NW_015656914.1:0-972 GCF_001515625.1 Sinocyclocheilus rhinocerous
ACATTGGGATTGGCTGAGCATACATATCCAGTAGATGAGTTGCAATGCAAGTATAGCCATCGGCAAAGTCTACAGTTGCCACCTTTTGAATCCGTCCAACCACTCCTCCTGATAGGGTCAGATTGCCCTCACCTCATTACCCCAGTAGAGCCAGTTCGTCTAGGCCCGCCTAACGGTCCTGCCGCTATCAAGACCAGACTAGGTTGGACCCGGCAAGGTCCCACTCAAGAGGTCACGCATCGCCTTCCCAGCCAGCAGTGTCTCTTCACAGCTACTTCAAGCTCATATACCGACCTGTACAGACAAGTTGAGAAATTGTGGCAGACAAGTAGAGAAATTGTGGCAACTAGACGTGCTCCCGTACCGCAGTGAGAAGCTCATTACTCGCTCAAAGCAAGATCAAGACGCCCTTTCACTGCTCGAGTCCAAGACTACTCGAGTTACAGTAGATGGAGTAGCCAGATATGCCACACCCTTATTATGAGTGAACGATATGCCTCTCCTGCGAACTTCCACAGATACCACTCTGCCCTGTCTCAGAGGAATTGAGAGGCGATTAGCCAGAGATCCAGCACAAGCAGCAGCCTACCAGGTGGAGATGAACAAGGTGAAGGAGGCAGGATACGCACAAGTGATACCTTCCGAACAAGTGGATCAAGCTGAGGCGTCGTGGTACATTCCCCACCATATGACACAACATAATGGCAAGAACTGAGTCGTCTTCAACTGTTCATTCCAACATGGAGGGAAAAATCTCAACCAGTTGCTTCTCCCTGGTCCCACACTGGGTCCTTCTCTGATGTCTGTCCTCCTGAGGTTCCGTGAACACACTGTTGCCTTCTGTCCTCCTTTCCGTGAACACACTGTTGCCTTAAGTAGTAATATTCGAGGCATGTTCCATCAGATGCGACTGCTACCAGAGGACCGCCCACTGCTAAGATTCCTCTGGAGGGACCTCAACAGAGATCAGTC
>NW_015656915.1:0-631 GCF_001515625.1 Sinocyclocheilus rhinocerous
TTCTTTTTCTATTCTATCTGTTTTCTTTTTATTTATTATGTAAATAAAAAAAAATAAAAAAAACACTTGCTGACTGAGACTTGTTATAGCACTTGCATATCATTGCTCTCTTGTTGATTTTGATTGCTTTTATTGTCCTCATTTGTAAGTCGCTTTGGATAAAAGCATCTGCTAAATGACTAAATCTAAAATAATATATATATATATATATATATATGCAGATAGTGACTAAATCTAAAATAATAATAATGAGGATAATGCCTTTAATACTTGTACAAATATTGTGATTGTTCTAAAAACAAGCTTCATTTTCTTTTTGCAAAATATAATTTCTTACTTCTTTCGTGTTCATTTTGGGACTGAGTATGAGCAGAATGTGTTGTTGCCAGGTTTTCACTATGATGATGATGATGTTGTTAGGTTGCCAGATCAGGCAGAAGAGCTCGTCCGACCGCTGAGATGAAGAGCACCGAAGACTCTCGTCAGAGGAAATCATCTTCATCAGTCAGTAACGCAGCGGAGGTCAGTCCTCATCTTACTGATGTATGTATCTGAGCCAAAGAGAAGAACATCGCGCTCCTTTTCGTTTAAAGGGGCATATGATGCGATTTCAAGTTTTCCTTTCTCTTTG
>NW_015656916.1:0-555 GCF_001515625.1 Sinocyclocheilus rhinocerous
AGCTGTAGTTCACTGACAAGCTACACAAAATCGTGTTCAAAATCGGCATTGAATTGCCTGCGATTATGAACGTGATTTTGTGTAGCTTGTCAGTGAGCTACGGCTCTGTGTAGTAAATGCCGCTCCATCTGAAAGCACGTGCTGGAGATTTACTACCAATCACCAGAAGCGGCTTTACTGACAAGATGCGCATGAAAATCGCATTCGATTTTTTGCCCAGCCCTAGTGTGAACTGACCACTGCACAGAATATGAAGAATATCAAAAACTTTATGAGTCAGCTGTCCACGGCAGTCCTTAAGGTACTAGCACAATAATACACTCAGCAAAATATCATCTAATTATCGTTATGGATAAAATCCCAGAAAATATTGAGATATTATTTTTTGTCAATATCGCACAGCACTACATACATAGTGTGTTAATACATATGAGTGTGTTTTTATATTATATTTTATTAATCTCTGTATTTGTTTTCATGGCTCATTTTGTATGTTATGTTTATGGATGAAATCTGTGATATTACAATAATAAACCAGCATGCAAGTGTATGTAT
>NW_015656917.1:0-473 GCF_001515625.1 Sinocyclocheilus rhinocerous
GTAAATATTTACACAGATTCTGCATATGCACATGGCGTATGCCATGTTTTTGGAGCAGTTTGGAAGCAAAGAAGCTTTAAGAAAAGTGATGGCACACCTATCCAGCATGGTGACCAGATAATTGATTTAATATCAGCCATGATGCATCCCAAGAAGTTGGCCATCAACAAATGTCAAGCACACAAAAAAGGCAATGATTTTGTGATTAGGGGCAATAGTGCAGCAGATCAATATGCTAGACAAGCCTCTGGCTGTACAACAGCAATAATGGCTCCTTCTGTTCTAATTCAACCTCAACCTCAATTGGCGGATGTTGCACGAATGCAACAACAAGCCACACCATATGAAATTAGTGTGTGGCAGCAAAGAGGAGCAACACGAGATGCAAATGGGTTTTGGCGTTCTCATGAGGGCCACATGATTGCTCCTACAATCCTAATCTCTGACGCGCATGGTTTTGACCATTGCGCGAG
>NW_015656918.1:0-290 GCF_001515625.1 Sinocyclocheilus rhinocerous
GTACATCACTACAATATCTGTATAGAAAAATCCTAATACTGAACAACAGTCATGTTTTTCCCTTACAAAAATGAACCATGCTTTTATTAGTAAAAGTACGTTGTTGTTTTTTTTGGCAAATGGATTACCATTTTTATTTATTTTTACTACAAATTCCATGGTTAAACTATGGTTAGTGTAGCAAAAACCATGGTTAATTTGTGGTTACCATGGTTTGACAACAACCATTGGATTTATAGTAAAATCATCATTAATTTTCGTAAGGGTTGTGTTGTTGTCTGCCCTAGCTC
>NW_015656918.1:411-555 GCF_001515625.1 Sinocyclocheilus rhinocerous
AGTATTTTGAGTGATGACTGATGAGCAATGGGCTGCTGCTGCTTAACTAAGTAAACCAAGACAAAAATACAATAGCATATTTACAGAAGAAACTGACCAGCACTTGAAACCCTGAACAGTAGTTCTGCTTCTCTGCTCCAGCTG
>NW_015656919.1:0-158 GCF_001515625.1 Sinocyclocheilus rhinocerous
GTTCAAACATAAGGAGATGCGAAAGACGAATCAACTCGGTGTTCGCGTGCCGTCTGAAACTGTTTTCAGACGGCGCGTCTCTCTGTGTGTGCGTGCGCTTTGCACGTGTGCGGCAGAACTGAAGAGACGTTGTGCGAGATGTGGCTTGTGCGCGCCCC
>NW_015656919.1:675-1321 GCF_001515625.1 Sinocyclocheilus rhinocerous
AGTGTGTGTGAGTGTGAGTGTGTGTGAGTGTGAGTGTGTGTGTGTGTGTGTCTGATGAGTCCGTGTGTGTTTCTGCAGGTGGCGGGAGTGACGGCGCTGGCGTGTGGCATGATCGCTGTGGGTTCCTGTAATGGTGATGTCACTTCCACCATCCTGCAGACCATCATGGAGAAGAGCGAGCAGGAGCTCAAAGACACGTTCGCTCGATGGCTGCCCCTCGGCCTCGGACTCAACCATCTGGGTAAGAAGAAAATACAATACAGTACATACAGTAACAACTTCTGAGGTGTTGCAGTTTGAGGAAATTATCTAATTGCAATTTATTTATTTTTTCCTGCAAGCTTCAGGTTTGCTGTGCTTGTTTGTAGGGCACAGTTTTGCCATAGTATCAATGTAACTATAAAATAATAATAATGTCAATTATTATTTATGATTAGCTATTTTAAATAGTTTAATTTTGTTTGTCCTTTATTTAACCAGAAATACAGCTTACTGAGATTAAAAACAATAACATTAAAAAATGTTATTGTTTTTATTATGATAAAAAAAATTGAAATACAAAAAATAATAAATAGAATTTGTTTATTAGAAAATGTTACACAAAATAAGTATTACAATTGGAATATTTCACTGTAAAATAAAAAAA
>NW_015656920.1:0-230 GCF_001515625.1 Sinocyclocheilus rhinocerous
GAACACAGTACAATCACGCCGTGCTAATGTAGTGGAACAACTAAAGGTATAAAACTTCCATAAGCAACCAATTCCCATAGAGAAGTTAACAATAACCCAATGCTAAGACGGGCTGAGCTTCCCGAGGTCACACCCGGCCTGGTTAATCGTTCCAGAGTACTCCTGTAACTTAGACACCCAGGGGTCGAGAGCTAACAGCTGAAACAATGCCAGAGAACTTGAGCGTGATA
>NW_015656920.1:387-515 GCF_001515625.1 Sinocyclocheilus rhinocerous
CGCCTCACAAATATCCGCAATGGACACACCACTGGACCATGCCCAAGACGAGGCGATGCTGGCGATGCTTTGGGCCCGTACTGCAATGGGGCATTGGAGGCCCAAGGAAGAGTACGCTAGCGAGATGG
>NW_015656921.1:0-3322 GCF_001515625.1 Sinocyclocheilus rhinocerous
TGTCACTTTTTTCACTCCTGATGAGTTTGTATCCTTCCATGCACACGCTAGTTAATGGTTTTTTTGTCATTGACTTAGGGAATTAGTGTCAGAGACTACTAGAATACAGGGGGGCGCTGACACTGATCTTGCATACCCCTCTACAAATGTGCAGTTGCGCCCCTGCTTTTCAGTGACAACCAGTGGAGTAGCGGACGGGCACGAAGGGTATGCACTGCGGGGGGGCCCCGCGATAACCTCCCCGTGCTGATTTGTGTCATATCACGTGTCAACGAAAGGCAGAGATTAGAGCCCTGCACGGGTCTCAATCTAGGCCCTATCCTGGCCCGTGTCCGACAGCGTATCAGAATTCTTGGCCCGAGTCCGACCCTAGCCTGTCTTTTTTTCCCCCTTCTGCCAAAACAGCTTATATACTCTTTCAGATACTAAAATAGTTCCGTTTTGTATGAAATGGCAAAGTGATTATATTTTGTTTCATTATTTCATTAAGTTAATTTAGAAAAATGTTTGGAGCATTTTTTGTTAGTTTAATGTAAGTTTTTGTTTTTTAAAGTATCGACCAAGCGGCCAGCGGCAGACAGTGAGTTGATCATAGCCTATTTGATCAATTTAGCCTTCTCAAATCATCACGACTTGCCTAAGATAAAATCTATAGTTATAAAACAGCTCAAGCATATCACAATGTTAGGCTAGTTTAAACACTTAATCTATAAATGTGCGCTGTTAGAGGCATACCCAATCATTTGTGCGGAGAGTGGAAGCTGAAGCACGCTTTACAGGACATGGAGGCGCCAGCGCGATCACTTGCATTGGAAACATTTTAAAATGCGCATAAAGGTAAGAGTAATACAGCACTCAGGGTCTACTTTTATTTGTGTGCACTCACAATATCAACAAAATGTTGTGCTTTTATAAAATAAAGAAAAACAAAACAGGATGCTTTCTGCAGTTTCGGTTTTGAGCAGGAGCACATCTGATAAGCCGAAACTCAGCGAATACTTGCCTCACTGACTTGACAAATTTATCTATAGAAAGCTTTGAATTATTACTTTAAAACGAAATAATTCAAATCGAAAACAAAAACTCTTTCATTATAAAATCCCTAAAGATGCATTTCATTTAGTGTTTACAATTAAATTAAATTACAATTAATGTACACCGCAATAATTTCATATCGCATCATTGCATGACACACTGTGAGGATGATAGAAGATTAGGCTATTAGCTTACACCTCATTGAAAATGTTTTTAAAAAGTTGTTTTTAAAAAAAACAGGTCTATTAATTTATACAATGAATTATAGGCCTAACAGAGCAGCTTTATTTCATGCACCGATTTTCAAAAACAACCTGTTTAACGCAAAATACGTTTCTTCTCGTGTTTTTTACTATACAGGTCACAAGAGAAATATTAAGGGAATAATTTAAGACAGTTATGTACTGTTATCAGCATATACTGAAGTAGATTAGCCTCTCGTCGTCTCTGAAAGAATATGCGCCGTTAATGCAGCGTTAGAAATCTCTGTCAATTTTTTAAAACTTTTTTTTTTATTTATCAGTCCCGGAAAGGTGGGCCTTGGACATGCGGTTCACGGGGGGCCCCCGCGATTTTCTGCTACGCCACTGGTGACAACACAACTATTTACAGCACTTTAAAGCTCTAAAAATGATCCAAAATTAAAAGTTATTTTTAATGGGATAACCAAATATATTTTGTGGTAAACACAATTATTTAAAATAATAAAAAAATACATCAAATCACCACTATAACCAATAGATGGCAGCAGAGGAGCACTTATTGGCGTATTAGTCATTAATTTTTACTTTTATCTTCATATTTTGAAATGATAAAATCACTATTATAAAATATCAAATTAACAAGAAATCCAATTTGGTCAATGTTTTGTCAGTGATTTAACAAAAGTCACCAAATGCATTTTTTTTAATTTGCAACATAATCACACATCAAGAGCATTTCTTAATCACTGAAGTTGTCAGTCAGTTCTGTATAATACTGTAGAAGAATAATGGCACACAGTGGCAGCTCTTGCTTGTGTGGAGCCCTGGGTGAACCCTTCTGCCTCCTCTAAATAAAATTCATTTTACATCAATTTTGAAAAATTCAGCTAAATAAATTGAAAAATACAATGAATCCCCCCAAAACTGCACCTTTATTATTTTTGAAGTTGGACAGAAAAATTATTGTTGTTGTACTATGTGTAATAACGGGCAAGCAAAATAGCATAACATAAGTGATAATATTAGCCTTTTTTAGTGAGATGAGTGATCTTTTGCACATTCCCCCTCTTTTTTGTGACGTATAATAAAGTGAAAATTAAATGAAGTGTCAATTGTTTTGTTATGTGCGTAGTTATTGTATGATAAACATTAAGCTACTTTAGCCTAAACCTGGAGTTGCTATGCGTCTGAGCGAGAGAGAAGTGCTCTGGGGCGCACACATGAAAAAATGTCAGGGACAAATAATTCATAAAAATTCAACAAAATGACCAAATTTTGTATAACAATTATCTACTTTACTCTGTTATCAGGGTTCCTTCTTATGTCCACATTTCGCTGTTTTTTTTACGAGTTACTGAAAATGAACAGTTTATTAAGAATAGTCAGACAATACAGGGTCAAATACCGGCAAGGCAGAACAGTAGAGACAAGGCAGAGGCAGAATCGTGAACCAGGCGAGAGATCGGGGCAGGCGGCTAGTAAACAGAGTCCAGGGGAAACAATCCAAGTCAGGGCAGGCAGATAACAATCAGAGAATCAGGAAACAATCCAAGATCAAAGCACAGAAAACAAACACGGGTATAACGCTCGGAAATGACAGCCGGGGCAAATCAAGACTTCGCAAGGAGTTCGTGAAATGGTGTGGCTTATATGTGTGTGTGTAAATGAGATGCAGGTGTGATTGTGTAATCAGTCCCAGGTAAGAGGGATGATGGGAAATGGAGTCCGAATGGAAGATCGCTAATACTCTGGGGACAGTTCCCTCTGGTGGTGCGGAGGAGGCGGTACGGAAGTGAATTGAGGCCCTCGATCTGACACGATATCTTCGGGTAGGCCATAGAATCTGAACACCTGGTTGCAGAGCAGTTCGGCGGTTTCGAAGGCTGTGGGGAGCTTGGGTAGAGGAATTAGGCGGCAGGCTTTGGAGAATCGGTCTATGATTGCAAATAATTCAAATTAAATAAAATGACCAAAAATTTGTATAACAATTATCTACTTTACTCTGTTATCAAGGTTCCTTCTTATGTCCACATTTTGCTGCTTTTTTACGAGTTACTGAAAATGAACCATTTTTACTTTTATTT
>NW_015656922.1:0-1079 GCF_001515625.1 Sinocyclocheilus rhinocerous
TAGACCACCTTGTCGGTTGATGTACGCAACAGTCGCAGTGTTGTCTGTGCGGACTAGTACGTGCTTGCCTCGAAAGCGCCCTTTGAGACGGATCAAGGCAAGGCGCACTGCCAGCAACTCTAGGCAATTGATGTGCCAGTGCAGTTGGGGGTCCATCCAAACCCCCGACACTGCAAGCCCGTCGAACGTGGCCCCTCAGCTGGTGGTAGAGGCATCCGTGTGAACCACAGCATTCCTGGAACCCTGCTCTAGGGGCACTCCTGCCCGGAGAAACGCAAGGTCTGACCACGGGTGATAGTTTGTCGGCAGGCCGGTGTGACTCGGACCCGGTGAGGGCCACGCAGCCACGCCCACCTCAGGACTCGGCCATAGAGCCAGGGCTAAAGTGGTCTCATATGAAGCAGCCCCAGCGGCGTGACTGCCGCTGCAGCCGCCATATGCCCCAGGAGCCTCTGAAAGTGTTTCAGTGGGACCGCCGTCTTGCTCTTGAACATATTCAGGCAGTTCAACACCGACTGAGCACGTCCTTGCATGAGGCGTGCTCGACCAAATCCAACTCCATACCGAGAAAAGAGATCCTCTCCAAGGAGAGTTTACTCTTTTCCCAGCTGACCCGAAGGCCCAACCAGCTGAGATGCGAAAGCACCAAGACCCTGTGTGCACACAACTGATCCTGAGACTGAGCTAGTACGAACCAGTCGTCGAGGTAGTTGAAAATGTGAACGCCCTGTTCTCTCAAGGGAACAAGGGCTGCCTCCGCAACTTACGTGAAGACACTGAAAATGTGAACGCTCTGTTCTCTCAAGGGAACAAGGGCTGCCTCTGCAACTTACGTGAAGACACGGGGCGACAGGGACAGCCCGGAGGGCAGGACCTCGTACTGATATGATCGTCCTTCGGACGCAAACAGCAACAATGGTCTGTGGTGCGGAAGGATCAACACATGAAAGTACGCTTCCTTCAGGTCGATTGCTGCAAACCAATCTCAGGGACGGATGCACCCGAAGATACATTCCTGCGTCAACATTTTGAACGGTATCCGTCTTTTGAAGGGCCCGGTTCAAGACACGCAGGTCCAA
>NW_015656922.1:1288-1453 GCF_001515625.1 Sinocyclocheilus rhinocerous
GGATGCCGGGCGAACTGAATCGCATAGCCGAGTCTGATGGTCCGCAGGAACCAGCGAGACGGTATGGGTAGCCAGACACCACACAAGCTGGACCAGCGGGACCACCGATGTACCCGAGGTGGGGCAGCGAGGTGGAATGCAGAGGGGACCCGGAGAGGGGTCTGA
>NW_015656923.1:0-316 GCF_001515625.1 Sinocyclocheilus rhinocerous
AAAAAATTTACTAAATAAATATAAGCTATAGCCTAATGTTTTATGCAAAATAATTTAGTTTTTCATATATTATATTCAGACATGAGCAGTACTCACATAGCCTAATTAACGTTACGCATTTAAAGTAATGACCAAGCGGCTAAAATAAAATCTATAGATATAAAACAGTTCAAGCATGTAACAATGTTTAAACGTTAAACCTGACATGCTGCGCTTTCTGCCATCTCGTCTTCAACAGGAGCGCTTCACAAAAATGAACCAAAACTCAGCCAATACATGCCTCACAGACATGATAAATATATATATAGAAAGCTTT
>NW_015656924.1:0-809 GCF_001515625.1 Sinocyclocheilus rhinocerous
TTGGATAAAAGCGTCTGCTAAATGTCTAAATGTAAATGTAAACAATTATCAAACAATTATTAATTTAGTAAGATATAAATATATCTTAGTGTAGGCTATATCTTTAGAGTTTTATAATTCATTATCTTGTAAATCCATGGGTTCACATTTACTACTGCCTGTTTTCTGCGTAAAATAAGGGCTGTTTTTGGCTTTAAAGGGCTTATTTAAAAAATGCAAACTCATTCTCTGCCAGCAGGTGGCGCATTTCGCCAGGAATATAGCCGTTTCCCCCATAACCACAGTAAACAAAGCAGCGCAGCACCTGACTTTGAAACTTGCAGCGCTCATATTTAATCAGTTAAAGCATAGCCTTTTGAAGTGTAAGCTATATCTCAATTTACATAGTTTTTTTCACCAGAGCACCACCTGAGTTTTCTCCTCCCATTTCTACCAGTGATCCTTGTTTCTTTCCCGCGGTACTACCTGCACAGATATCAATAGCATCACTGGGTTGTAGGTTGCCAAGTTGAGGGGACAAATGGGTTAAAATTTGTAGCATTATGTCGATTGTGTGAGAAGGATGCACTTCTTACAAGATCTGGCAACTGGACAACCTTGGAATATGTTGACGTGATTATTCATATAATGAGGTTTGGGCCATACAAATTACAGGAGTTTTACCAGAGGCGAATGTAGGAAACATATAAAATACGCCCAGTGGGATTTAAAAAAAATAATTTTTATAGAAAGATTAAAAATACGGGAGAAATAAGGGAACATACTATAGGTAAGATGACATGAACGAGTGGTTCTATCATAAGCCTGCA
>NW_015656925.1:0-518 GCF_001515625.1 Sinocyclocheilus rhinocerous
TGAAGTGAGGGCTATAGGTCTGTAATCTTTACATTCCTTTGGACATAGTGTTTTTGGTATCGGTTTTATGATTTAGGTTTTCCATATTGTCGGAACCATATGTAAGTCAATGGAAGCTTGAAAGATTGGTTGCCACACTGGAGCTAATTCACAAGCAAAGCTCTTAATGAGGTTCGGCGCACACCCATCCGGACCAACAGCTTTTCTAGTATTAACAGACCGAAATGTCTTCCTAACTTCCGCAACATCGATCACTATCTTTTGGGAGGAAGACGATACGATGTTAACTGGTTCATTGTTGCTTGTGGGTTCAAATCTTGTAAAAAATTTATTTAGTTCATTAGCAAAGCTGACTTCATTGTCTGTTACAATACATTTGTTTGGAGAGGATAAACCTGTCATCTTTTTCATGGTATCCCAAACTTTCTTATTGTTTTTGGTTTTAAAGGCTTCTTCTTTCATGGTATTCTTACTGTTTTTGGTTTTAAAGGCTTCTTCTAGGCACTGTCTGTGAGCTT
>NW_015656926.1:0-246 GCF_001515625.1 Sinocyclocheilus rhinocerous
TCGCTTAAAAACAATATTTAATTAAAAATGTATGTATGCAGAATTGTTTTGTGTGATGGTAGGTGTACAGTTTTTACAGTAAAAAATCATTATGTCTATGGAGTGTCATAATGGAGTGTAGTAATACTCCAAATGATTGTCCCCATGAGCATAACAGCTTTTTAAATTATAAATTATACTAAATGTGTTTCTGAAACTATAACAAAATGTAGAAAGTTTACTGTAATGGTAGGTTTAAGGGATGAT
>NW_015656926.1:405-558 GCF_001515625.1 Sinocyclocheilus rhinocerous
ACATGAATTAAATTTAATTGAATTATGTCAATGTAAAGTCTCCATAAACATGACCGGACATGTCCGGGATCCCAATAGTCCTTATCGTTTGACCTGTTAAAATATTTTTTTTTTTCCCGATCCTGGTAAAATGTACAATGTTTTTATATTTTT
>NW_015656927.1:0-544 GCF_001515625.1 Sinocyclocheilus rhinocerous
CCTCGGAGAGAGAAACGGTGAAGCCTGGGAACTAAGCAACTGGGTCTGAGCGATCTCACGTCGACACAGAGCCCGCGTACTCGCTCTCCCCGCTGCGCTTCGATCCGTGTCTCACACGTAAGGATCAGCGTCCCTCTTTACATCGAGCGGCTCTATCCTCCTAAGTAGATCGGAGCAGATGCTGCCATTGGCAGCTTCGAATTGTGTGTGTCACTATGACTGCGCTCACAGACACGGGCTGCTTTTAGGCTGCGCTCACAGACACGGGCCGTTTTTACCACAAAAGCAGTCTGCCCCCGTTCATTCGTGGAAGGCGGCCCTGCCTCCCCGCGCTAATGTTTCTCTCCTCCCAGCTACCTTGGAGGAAGCAACGACGAGCTCGTGGGTTGAGCGATCAGGCAGAGCAATTTCATGCCGACACAGTGTGTGTTACACGTGAGAATCAGCGCTCCTCGTTTCATGAGCAGCTTAATCCTCCTAGGCAGATCAAAGCAAAACACTGGCAGCTTCGCATTTGTGTGTGCGTCGCTGAGCCCCGCCTCCC
>NW_015656928.1:0-619 GCF_001515625.1 Sinocyclocheilus rhinocerous
CTTTATTCACCAGGTGTGCGCAAACACACAAGGAATTTGTTGTGGGTTTTTTTTTAAGGTGCTTCTGGTACATACATACATACATACATACATACATACATGCATACACATCTGACATGAGAACAGAAAAAAAACAAAACAAAAAAACATTTAAAATAGTAAAACTTAACAATAAACAATGTGTATGAATCTGGAACAGTATTTATGTACAGATTTGTGCATCATTCATTCTATATAGAAAATCTGGAACAGTATTTATGTACAGATTTGTGCATCATTTACTCTATATAGAACTGTATAAATAAAGAGATATGCATATGTATTTACATAATACTTGAGAAAGAGGCAATAATTAAGGATGTAGAATGAATTACGGAAATGAATTACAGAACACCGGTAATGATTCCTGTGTTAGCTGTTTAAGCTGGAGATTGCAGGGGGGAAAACAGTTTTTATGCCTAGATGTTCTAGTGCACAGAGATCTGTAGCGTCTGCCTGAGGGGAGAAGTGCAAACAGGTTGTGTCCGGGGTGAGAGGGGTCTATGAAGATGTTACCTGCCCGTTTCTTCACTCTGGAGTTGTACAAGTCCTGAAGACTGGGCAGGTGCACACCAATGAT
>NW_015656928.1:696-926 GCF_001515625.1 Sinocyclocheilus rhinocerous
CGTTGCAGTCTTCTTATATCTGATTTGTTGGCTGACCCAAACCAGACAGTTATAGAAGAGCACAGAACCGACTCAATAACAGCTGAGTAAAACTGTGTTGTCTGCGCCTGTGGCAGGTTGAACTTCCTCAGCTGACGAAGGAAGTACAGCCTCTGCTGGGCCTTTTTCACAATAGAGTCTATGTGAGTGTCCCACTTCAGGTCCTGAGAGATTGTGGTGCCCAGAAACAT
>NW_015656928.1:995-1311 GCF_001515625.1 Sinocyclocheilus rhinocerous
GACTCGTCACCGTCCTGAATGAGGCCGATGAGTGTGGTGTCGTCTGCAAACTTCAGGAGATTGACAGAGGGGTCTTTAGAGGTGCAGTCGTTGGTGTAGAAGGAGAAGAGCAGTGGGGAGAGGACAGAACCGACAGAACCTCCAGTGCTGATGGTGCGAGAGTTGGATGTGAGTTTTCCCAGCCTCACTAGCTGCTGTCTGTGCTGTCTGTAGCTGGTGATCCATTGACAGATAGAGCTAGGGACAGAGAGCTGGGTTAGTTTGGTCTGGAGGAGTGTTGGGATGATGGTGTTGAAAGCGGAGCTAAAGTCCACAA
>NW_015656928.1:7468-12197 GCF_001515625.1 Sinocyclocheilus rhinocerous
TAATGGATGGATGAGTATTAATGGATGAATGGATGAGTATTAGTGGATTGATGAGTATTAATGGATGAATGATTGTTAATAGATGGATGAGTATTAATGGATGAATGGATGAGTATTAGTGGATGGATGAGTATTAATGGATGAGTATTAGTGGATGGATGAGTATTAATGGATGAATGATTGTTAATGGGTGGATGAGTATTAATGGATGAATGATTGTTAATGGATGGATGAGTATGAATGGATGAGTATTAATGGATGGCTCACCCTGCCGTTGTGGCAGAATTCATAGCCTTCCTGTTTGCACTCATGAGATCTGATGAGCAGCTGCAGTTTGTGTCTGTCCAGCACTTCCTGTGTGATGTCCGGCCTCCAGTAACACCCACCTCCTCGAACCTCGTTAGGGACACAACCGTTCTGAGACATCGGGTCACTCCACAGAACGTCCACTATCTGCAGAGTGTGTGTGAGACAAACCGCACTTGAACTCTTGATTATACATGATGTTAATGTTGAGGGACAACAAAATGTAACATCATAAATATAACACCATTTTTGCACTGGAATTAAAAAAAAAATTAGATTGGTTGTTGAACTGTAAATGTCAGGTAAAGACAGGTAAAAAAACTACAAACCTTATTAAATCAATATATGACAGTAATAAACTGATGATAGTATTTTACGAAGGAAAAACTGGCAATAAAAGAACAAAAAATTGTTCTCAGTAGCGTGGAGGGATGCGTGTGCTGCTTAAGCCGAACGATATCGACTGTCTGCGATAAGCTTTGGTCTTAAACGTCTGAGCAAACAAATGACAACACAAGCCAAACACGATTAAGTCACCTATTAAAAAGCTCTAAACACAACAACAACAAGTGCTGGCAGACTACCTGCACACACACCAACAAAAAGTACCATGGTATTTCCATGGTCTATTTGACTTTACTCCATGGTAATGCCGTGGTATTCTTTGAAGTAAATTATGGTAATCACTCAGTATCAAGATATACATAAAAGTACCATGATATTACCATCAGATACATCACAGTACTGTGCCACAGTAGTTTTTTTCTAAGGTTTCTTCAAATTGTTTGGTCATACTGTGATGAGTGAGAAAGACAGGAGTGAGTGAAAGTGTGTGTGTGTGTTTGGGTGTTATCAATGCTCCAGTGAAGTTCAGTGGGTTTGTGTTTTCACCTGTTTCCATTCATCTGCATCCATCTCCAGAACCTCAGCGGTGTGCCGTGAGTCAGAGACTGAACTCTACTCCGTCCCGTGCTGAGCTCGTCATCTCCGTCTGGGTCGAGAGCCGCTTCCTTCAGCCTCGCCGATGCTCCTCTACTCTTCAGGGGACTAAGGGCCGAAACGAACTGAGGGGAAACAGCCCAGAACACAACGACAGACACACATGAACACAACAACGCCCACCACTGGGTTTCATGCGATTGCTTAAGTGTAACGTACTCTGTGACGGTCCAGTTTGGCGATCACATTCAAGTCTGTCTTGTCAGAAATTCCTCCGTGTAGAATCAGAACTTTCTGGTCGATCACGGTGGCCAGCGGCAACCAGCTGAAGATCTTCTGCAGAAGTTTAAGAATCATTTCCCCATGAACCTGTGACGACATCAGAGAAAAGCGCTCAGTATTGCTCTTTCCTGTCATAAAGACGATCACTTGTGTTTGGAGCCGTTTACTGTGAGTTCTCTGATAAGATAAAAAGAGCGAAGACACTAATATAGTTACCATTATAGTTATTCTTGGTGTGAACTTGTTTTCTGGCAGCTCTGCACACCTTATTTAGAATGAAATCAGTTGAGTTAAAATTGTATTAAATTCGTGATCTTTCTATCCAAGGGAAACGGACTTATCCGGTTTGTCCATGTCTGTTTAATATAAAGAGATTAAGTCAAATGGTAAAATACGTATCGTGAAAAGCGCTGTACAAATAAACTTGAATTGAATTGAATGTCTTTGTGCACCGGGGAACAGAAAAAGAAAAGGGCCTCCCCAAACTGTTCCCGCAAAGTTGGAAGCATAGCATTGTCCAAAATATCTTGGGAAATGTTAATTCTTCAGGGCCGATCCCTGAAAAACAGCCCCATTCCAGACTTTACAGTTGGCACAATGCAGTCAGGCAGGTAACGTTCTGCTGGAGATCCTCTTCAGCTCTGGAATCAGCGGAGCGTTGGTGACTTTTACACAACATGAGCCCCAGCACTCGGTGAGCCACTCTGTGACTTTATGTGGGCTTGTGGCTGCTGTTCCTATACACTCCCACTTTCCAGTAATACCACTTACAGCTGAAGGTGGAATATCTAGCAGGCATGAAATTTCACACACTGACTTATTGCAAAGACGGCGTTCTATCACAGTACCATGCTTCAATTCACTGAGATCTTCAAAACAAATTCTTTCCACAAATGTTTGTAAATGCAGACTGCATGGCTAGACACTTGATTTTATACACCTGTGTCAATGGGTCTAAATGAACAGGTGTTCCCTAACCCTAACAACAATGTGCTAAAATGGAAAAGTTTTGGCTTTGCGTTTTTCATGTACTGAAGACAACATTGTCAAAACCTTCCCTGGTCACACGGATCCAGGCCAGCAGTTGGCAATGCGATTTTTGTAAAGAAATACTACACAAACATGTAATACATATATGCATGAATTTGCATTTTTGTAGTTTACACAGAGACAATAACGGTATCACTTCTTGTGATAACTTGTGCTTTAAGACCTGTTTTCAAAAGTTTGCATTTTCACATCCCCAAAATGCTGCTGTCGTGTAAATGAACAGCCAAAACACATAAAAGGTTTTCTGTTTTTAGTTGAAAATGGTGTTGTGTAAACAGCCCCTCTATAATTCCTTAAAAAATATAATAATAATAATACCTTTTATTTATAGGCGCCTTTCAGGACACTCAAGGACACCGTACAGTATAAAATAAAACATAAAATGCAAGCATTATAACAACACATTAAACCAGCAAATCATTAAAAGCTATTCTAAACAAATACGTTTTTATCGGAGCTTTAAAATGGGAAATTGAATCCAGTTGGCAAATGTGCAAATGTAAAGAGTTCCATAACTTCGGCGCTGCACAACTAAAAACCCTACCACCAAAGGAACTCATCTTGAAGTTTGGAACAGACAAATACATCTGCAGAAGATGATCTCAAAGGAGTGTACAATCTGAAAGATAATGAGGTGCCAAATTATGAAGAGCTTTGTATGTAAGAAGAAAAATTTTGTAATGTACACGATAATGAACAGGAAGCCAATGCAGCTGAAAAAGAATTGGAGTTATGTGATCGAAATTACGTGAGCGCGTAACTAACCTATAAAGTATAAGACAAAGAAAATGCATGTAATACTGAAATAATCAACAAGACAATGCTTGAATGGAGTTTTAATGTAAAGCAATCCGAGGATTTCATTACAGTTCTTATTTGCTAATGCAGACAAACGATCTGTGGATGTGTAAATGGACAGACGAGAGGAAGGTGCAAATCCTCTTAGAGCAGTCGTGTTCAGTCCTGCTGGAGGCCTGCAGAGTTCCGCTCTAATCCTAATTAAACACATCCAAACAGCTAATGAAGGTTTTCAGCATCACTGCAATTCTACAGTAATATCATATAGAAAAATATTCTGAATGTAAAAAATCAAATACTATGCAAGCAGTTGCATGTAGCTGAACATCTTCACAAGTGTTAGTCTTTCACTTTCATTACCATCTGTACAAAAGAGGAAAACTTAGGAATAATTTTGCACTGTAATATAAACATGGACCTTGTAACATATACTGCAGTCAATTATAAACAGTAGAGAGTGTCATTCTGGTTTTTTGAAGAAATTTTATAAAAGAAAACATTAGATAATGCTACCTGTTGTTAGTGTTTTTTAGGTTGTGTTATGAATGATAAAGTGTGTTTGTTTGCTAGTGTTCTGTTAGAATGAGGCATTAATTAAGTGTTTTGGTAGTTTTAGTGCATTTTAATGTGAAATGAACTGCTGTGTCAGGTTGAAAGATGGTTAGGAGAACTGTGTGAAGAGTTTTGAGAAAGTGACTTTAGTATTTAGAAATGTGTCAATCTAGTGATTGTAAAAAACCGTAAACACACACATTTTGTAACATGTAAATGAAGCTGCTTTGACAGGAATAATTGTACTTGTTTGTTTTTGAAGGCGTGCACCAGCTCCGTGACGTTGGAGATGCTCAGTGGGAAAGAGAGATGCGGGCCGGTGTAGACGTCTGGAACCTCAATGTGCTTATAACAGAAGCGTCTCTCCCACTCCGCGTCCTGAGACACCTCGCTCTCGCCAAACATCTGAGAGACCAGATTGCCTGAAGGAGACGCATGTGTCAGTCTGTTCAGTTACCCTGAGCACTTCATCAGATCAGACACAGCTGAAGAACTTGATTCTTACTTCGGCTGTTGGCAGAACTGAAATGATCCATCAGGTAACCAAAGAAATTATACAGCTGCAGAGACACAAACAGCATGAGCGTGTTTCATGTGCAGAAATGAGATCCGTGTTGTTTCACCTTGATATGATCCTGTTGTCCAGAATACTCTATCGACTGAAAGATGTTCCAGGTGCAGCGGCGTCTCATCTCCAGCCGCACCACATACTGATGATACCAGCTCTGGATGAGCAGCGCCGCCCGCATCGCATCACACAGACAGAGAGAGAGACAGACAGAGAGAGAGAGAGACAGAGAGA
>NW_015656929.1:0-801 GCF_001515625.1 Sinocyclocheilus rhinocerous
TCAATCTTTATTCATAAACAAATTTATCATGCATAAAAGTCGAAGTACATTCGATGCAAACCCCCAAAAAGTTTAATCTAGTTTATAATCTCTTGAATATGAAAACACAACACATACATCTGTCTTAAAGCGGTGGAACATAGTGCAGAACAAAGTGCAGCCATTAAGTTGCCCCAACAGGGTATTGTGTATCAAAAAGTTAAATGAAAATAAATAAATAAAAATAAATAGAATGAAGAAAATATTACATATAATAAAAAGGTATACCTGAAAGAAAATTATGCATTTAACTGTTTGGTTACCAACATTCTGTTTGTGCTCAACAGAAGAAAGAATCTCATAGGTTTGCAACTTGAAGATGACACAATGATGACCCAATGTCCATTTTTGGGTGAACTTTCTCTTACGTAAGCAGTTTTAGTATAAGCAGCCTACAAGTAGCCTACAAGGAGTACTGCAGTGAAGGTACAAGTAGTTTTATAAATTTACATAAACATATTTTCTAGGGCTGGGTTTTGACACAAATTTCACGATTCGATTCGATTCTCATTCACAAGGTTGCGATTCAGTTCGATTACCAATTTGATTCGATTTGATTCGATTCAATGTCGATTATTTTGGATATATGTGACCCTGGAGCACAAAACCAGTCTTAAGTCACTGGGATATATTTGTAGCAATAGCCAAAAATACATTGTATGGGTCAAAATTATTGATTTTTCTTTTATTTCTTTTATGATTAGGACATTAAAGGGTTCATATGATGCTGCTAAAATGAACATTATTTTGTGTATTTGGTGT
>NW_015656930.1:0-301 GCF_001515625.1 Sinocyclocheilus rhinocerous
AACATCTAATCTTGTCAAATGTGTGATAAGTACTGCCGCTCCATAATATAGAGTCCTTGTGATCGCGAATCTCAAAAGTGAAAATGAAAGTAAAATGAGAGCGCGCAATCGAAAGCGGTTTCAATAGCGGCTCCCTGATGCCCGCAATTTATATACAGTCGCCTATACTTACCCAATGATATAATTGCAAGAAAAAGTATTGAAATATTTTTTTTTTCCTCCCATCTCATAGGCTATTTATTCCCTTTAGGGTTTCCATAGTACACTTCATTTCCTTTCCGAACACGGAACTGGGATGCGG
>NW_015656931.1:0-509 GCF_001515625.1 Sinocyclocheilus rhinocerous
TTTTTTTGCTATCACATGTTTAATAATTATCGTATATATAACTTTAAGCATTTATCTGCTAAGTTAATGTGTGATTGGCTTTATTATCTTATATTGAAACTTGAATTTGTTGTCATACTTTATAGTATATAACTTTTTTCTGTGGATGTTTCGATTAATTTTCGGATGCATGCTGTAAATGGGCCTTGTGGTGAAGTTTTGAAGACGTTTATTATTCATAAAAATAAATAGTTTGCTTTAATTCCCTCTGTTATATGCATTGTTTGTGTGTTAATATTACATTGTAGTTTAGTTATTTTAATCCAATTTGTCATCATTGAGATAATTGTGTGTAGCTTCATCTCTTGTAGAGACATATAAGGATTCAGAGAGTTGACACATTACCTGAGCTGCAGCAGTGCAACAAGTGTTACAGCAATTACCAGCAATTCTGCTTGACCAGCATGTTTAAGCCAGCCAAACTAGTCAAATTAATAAGTCATCTTCAAATCCACTTCAACATGCAGTTG
>NW_015656932.1:0-894 GCF_001515625.1 Sinocyclocheilus rhinocerous
CTTGAGGGACCCCACAGGTCAAAGGTACAGAGGAAGAGTGAAACTCGCCAATATTAACTGAGAAACTTGTGTTTGTAAGATAAGACTGGAACCAATTTAAAGCTGAACCTCTAATGCCCACTACCAGTTCTAAGCGGGCCAGAAGAACACTGTGGTCTAGTGTCGAAAGCAGCGCTCAAGTCTAAAAGTACCAGAGCTACAGAATCTCCAGAGTCGGTAGCTAGAAGTATATCATTGAACACTTTTAAAAGAGTCGTCTCAGTGGAGTGAAATTTTCTAAAGCCTGATTGAAATGCATCAAAAATGTTGTAATCGACCAAGAAACTTTGTAGTTGATGAAAAACCACTTTCTCTATAATTTTTGCTAAAAATGGAAGGTTGGAAATAGGTCTAAAATTTGATACATCAGAGGGGTCTAAATTAGGCCTCTTAAGTCTGGGTTGTACTGAGGCATGTTTTAAATGATCCGGAACAACTCTTAACTCAAAGCATTTATTGATCAAATTTAAAAGTGTCGGACCCATTACACTGAAGACTTGTTTAAAACTACTTAAACTCCGCGGACCCGTATCCAAAATAACGTAAAAAATGTTTATGCTTCATTTGCAAAGCCTTCCTTATATGGTATCATTTGAAAGCTTAGAGTGTCTTCTTTACAAAGAATACTTTTGGTTTTATGATAGATAAAGCAGTAAAATGAAGCTTAGAAATGTATTCGACCCACACACGAATTTCCGCCTAATGATTGCGAATAATTTTTCCGAAGACTGTGTATTTTTTATATTTTTCACAAAACAGTCAAGTCCTATATCACAAGAAAGCTCTCATTCTCAAGAATTTGACTACATATATTATTTCATTGTGTGACAATCACAGATCGAATGATCTTCAATA
>NW_015656933.1:0-167 GCF_001515625.1 Sinocyclocheilus rhinocerous
TTCGTGTCGGCATTAGGCCTATTTCTGAATGAAATAATAAAATGTTTTTTTTAATACGCGTAGCGTATTCCAATCATGCAGCAAACCTTTTAAAATATTTTGATAAATTACTAAAAATAAATAAATGACTTTTTAAACCGTTTAACTGATTGTATTAATCGGTCAAA
>NW_015656933.1:401-583 GCF_001515625.1 Sinocyclocheilus rhinocerous
AGATCAGTGAATGATTTTCTTTTGTTCTTTGATTAACATTAATGACAGGCAGTGCGTTTATTAGGCTGCTGTCTTTTTAACACCGAAAGCACGCAGATCTAACAATACTGTTACATGCGTTTACTTTGTTTACGTTCTGTTTACGTTCACTTAAGACAAAAAAGGCTGTGTTTATGATGATA
>NW_015656934.1:0-534 GCF_001515625.1 Sinocyclocheilus rhinocerous
TACATGTTGTTGGTTTAGATGATTTAACAAGTTTATACAAATCTTATTAAGTAAAGATCATGTTCCATGAAGGTATTGAGTAAATTTCCTACCGTAAATACATCAAAAATTAATTTGTGATTAGCAATATGCATTGCTAAGAACTTCATTTGGACAACTTTAAAGATGATTTTCTCAGTATTTTGATTTTTTTGCACCCTCAGATTCCAGATTTTCAAATAGTTGTATCTCAGCCAAATATTGTCCTCCTAATAAACCATACATCAATGGAAAGCTTATTTATTCAGCTTTCAGATGATGTATAAACCTCAATTTCGAAAAATTGACCCTTATGACTGGTTTTGTGGTCCAGGGTCACAAATGTGAATGAATGCACTTCTTGTCAAGAGAAAAGGTGACAGAAACAGCAGTTGTGAGTGGGGTGGCCAACCCTAGCTCCGCCCTTGCGTTAATTGCATAAAAAAAAATTTTACGTGTTAAACTGGAAAAATTTATCACCTGCATTAACACGCTAATTTTGAGATATATATATAT
>NW_015656935.1:0-886 GCF_001515625.1 Sinocyclocheilus rhinocerous
TCCAGGGGGGTCAGCATCTGCTGAAGTTAAATTGGGGGCAGTTCGGGTGGGAAGCGTGCAATCTGCAATTGCGTACAGTTGCTGACACTAAGGAAAGCATGCAAATGACTTGCGTATGAGTGCTGGTTTTATGCTTTTATTTTTGCTTTCAAATTCAGTCACATTCAGCATGGAGGTGTCAGGATTATGGACTATCATGTGTGTTTTTGCCCCTGTGACCCAGTATCTTCCTCATGTTGATTGTGTTAATTTGATTCCAGGTGTGTCTCATTCCTCCCCAATTATCCTGCCTTTAAAATCCCTAGTCCTTTCAGTTCTTGTTGGTCGGTTTTACTTGTTGAATGTCCTCCTTGTTCTTCTGTGGATTATTAAAGACTGTGTTATTCAAGTACTCCTCGTTTCCTCGTTCCTTGCTCCCCAAGTGAATTGTGACAGAAGACCCGACCAATACCGTTACCTCCGTTTGTACCCTCCGTTTTGTTTCTCTTTTTACTCAGTTTTTTTGTTTCCATTGTGTGCCCTATGGATTCCCTCCTTCGCCCCGAATCACCTATTCCGGACGACGCGTTCTATGACGCCAGCCTCAACGGCGCGTACAGAGCGCCATCGTCCAAAGATGGTCCTCGAGCTGAATTCGCCGCCTTTGTGGGGTGGACACTGGCGAGAAATGGATCTCCGTTCCCCGCCGGTTCCCAGGAATTAATCGCCAGTGCCAATCCCGACCCAGAGGCCAGCCCACCATCTCCCCGATGCGCGGCGCGTATGCCCGAGCCCACCGCTGACTGAGAGCCAGAGCCCGCCGCGACCGACGAGCCATCGCTAGAGAGCGCGACAGAGCTGGGGATCGCCGTGGAGCCAGAGGCCGTGACGTCAGTCAAGGTGTGTG
>NW_015656936.1:0-192 GCF_001515625.1 Sinocyclocheilus rhinocerous
TACCTTTTCTAGTATCTTGGACAGAAAAGGGAGATTCAAGACCGGTCTGTAATTAACTAGTTCTTTGGGGTCAAGTTTTAGGAGCTTAGATGGAATAGGGTCTAACATACATGTTGTTGGTTTAGATGATTTAACAAGTTTATACAATTCTTCCTCTCCTATAGTAGAGAATGAGTGGAATTGTTCCTCAGG
>NW_015656936.1:403-533 GCF_001515625.1 Sinocyclocheilus rhinocerous
TAGCCACTGTATTGAATAAATACCTGGGGTTATGTTTGTTTTCTTCTAAAAGAGACGGAAAGTAATCAGATCTAGCAATTTTTATTGTTTTTCTGTAGGATAGGGTACTTTCCCGCCAAGCAATACGAAA
>NW_015656937.1:0-1609 GCF_001515625.1 Sinocyclocheilus rhinocerous
TGATTTGATGTCTTTCTTTAGGTCCCTCTGGGTCCGCATGTCTCTCTGTTTATCTGTTTTGTCCTCACTCGCTCTGATCCTCTTCATCGAGGGGTTAATGACTGTCCCTTTTCTCTTTTGTCTCTCTCTCATTCTCTCACTGCAGTGTTTTATGTCTGCTGAAGGTCTTTAATCATGTTTAGCTAAGGCTGTGAGCGGCCGGGTGTTTCAGCAGAGATTCTCCTAATGCGTCACAGGAGCCCTGGTGTTTAATGAGCAATGAACCGCTTAAACTGTATGAATGTCACTGCGTTTGATGTAATTCACTTCCAGTTTCAAATGCTAAAACAATTGGTCTAGTATTTGAATGAATTTTTGTGTTTGTTTGTGGTTAATGGTTAATGTGTGGCTCATCTGCTGTCAACTGACACTAAATCACCAGTTGATTAACAGAGGAAATGTGAGAGAAACAGTCCTACAGCTTTTTTTTTACATTTTCTATATATTGCAGTGACATTCTGACATTTTTATAGTGTCAAAATACGTTTTGGGGCTGCTGTAGCGGTTGTATAAATGTGATTCAAAATGATGTGATTAGCTTCAGCAATAGGACGGCACACTCTCACATACTCCACATGTCAAATGGCTAATGGCGTTGAAAGGAAAAAAGTCTATTTTAATTAAAAGCGAGCCCTACAGTAAAGGTGATGGTAATGAATACTAATTCAGAGGTAATTATATCAACCTTAAAAAATGTAAAACAATTCTAGTGGAAAGTGTATATATTTGTCGTTTTGTTAAGAAGCTTATGGGCAGACTGACCACAATAATGCAAGTTATTTTATTTTATTTTATTTTCACCCCAAATACTAAAGAAAAATGGAGCACATTTCTGTACTACATTCTTATGTTATATGACAAAAATATTAGACAATGGTACATTTATTCATGATACATTATTTAAATTGTAAAATATTTGTCATAATTGTATTTGATGCAAGGTCTTTGTTTTTAAATGCAAATTAGCAGCATTTTTTTTTTCATTTAATACAGTAAAAAAATACAGTATTACAGTAATGTGAGTAGGCATGGGCCGGTATGAGATTTTGACAGTATGATAACCTTAAGCAAAAATATCACGTATATATTGTCGTTACAGCTCTAAAATGTGTTATTTTTAAAAGACTGGGTAAAAAAAAAACTTTTTTTCCGCTGAACACAATATATTTTGTTTTTGAGCAACATACAGAATATTAGGAACAGTAGAATGTTTATTTTTTCTTTGATCTGTTTCCTAAAAAGAAGAAAAAAAGACTGACATCTTTATTTAACCTAAATCTGTAATTACAGTTATTACATTTTAGTTATATAATTCATATACATATCATTTATATCATTTCATATCATTTTAGTTAATTTCATATACATAATTTGATTGAATAATAACCCAATTTAAAGCAAAAACAGAATGTTCTGTTCTGACTAGCTTTGTGAAATTATACTACATGCCTGAACGAAACAAACAGCAGAAGCTCTGAATGAGATGCAGATTCACTCTCTGACAGCAGGAGGCGCTTCTGGAAAAACCAGATACTGCGTTTCCTTGGTTACCGCTGTAAACAAAGCAGCA
>NW_015656938.1:0-912 GCF_001515625.1 Sinocyclocheilus rhinocerous
GACGTTATGATTCATGAGTGACAGGTTTTTAGCGTGATAAGTTATTTTAACGTATCTGATTTTGAATGTAGTATGACTGTATATTCAAGTAATCACAATGCCTAAATATAAGTTAAAGAGTGGGAGAGTGAATTATTAAAACGTGAATTATTGTGGAGTGAGATGACACGAAGGCTCTATCACAGCAACTCCGAAATCAGAGCACATTTGAATTAATCATAACCGAAACTAAATATGTCGGTTTATACGATCCTGTCTTTTATCTTTTAAATGGTCCAGATTGATAAATCATTGAAAACTGCTAGACTTATCAGTTTTGACTGTGCAAAGTTCTGTATTATGTTCTACAATATGAACTTAGGCTTCCTCTAGTTCTGTGTAAAATTATAGAGCGCCATGAAGGTAAGCGCATTATTGTTGTTGTTTTGTTTTTAATTGTCGGATTATAATTCAGTATGTATCAATGAATGACACAGTTTTGACTGTCATGATGTGTGCATGAACGAGTGTGAAATACCTGCTAAATAGCCTATGTTGCTTTTCCCTATCACTTATATTGGGCACTTTTTGCATTTAAATTGGATTATTCTGAATGCTGACATTGAAAATTATGCATTTCTTGATTGCCGTTTTGACAGTGTCTGCTTGCATATTTTATTAATGTTCGGTAGCCTAATTCTCCACCTTCAATACCACGACTGAGGTGCCCTTGAGCAAGGCACCGAACCCCCAACTGGATGGGATAGATGCAGAGCACTAATTCCGAGTATGGGTCACCATACTTGGCCACATGTCACGTCACTAATTAGGTTTCTTTTTCCTATCACTTATATTGGGCACTTTTTGCATTTAATTTCTTGATTGCCATTTTGACAGTGTCTGCTTGTATATTTTATTCATGTTCGGTAGCCT
>NW_015656939.1:0-729 GCF_001515625.1 Sinocyclocheilus rhinocerous
AACCTTTTTTCCTTTTAACTGGATAGCGAGACAGAAATGCAATAACATTTCATCCTGATTACAGAATAATTAAAAGTATTTCATCAGACAGACAGTGTACAATATTTACCCTGATCAGCAGAGGCATCACTGCTGCAATCCTCATTCTCAGCATCCCTGTCTCTCCACCCATTTCTCTGATCATGAGAGGATGAGTCCTTGTGTCTTTTTGCTGTTTCGTCCTCGCTCTCAGATGATCCTTTCTCTGGACCTTGTGTCTTTTTGGTGTTTCGTCCTCGCTCTCAGATGATCCTTTTTCTGGACAACCCCCATCTAAGAAAGCGGAGATCTACAAATTCAGATTCTAAAAATGCCCTTAAATATCTTACAGTAAAGCTTTTGCAGACCAGTTGTATAAAAGAGAAGAAGAAGTCCTTATTCTTTTTTCCTACCCTCTTATAATTTCAAACCCATGTTCTGGTATTTTAAGACAAAAATTTAAAGAATCTTTAGATTTCATAGCTACCAGCTTCAAAAAGAAAAAAAAAGCACACACACACACACACACACACACACAAAAATGTCTTCATAATCACTTTGATAGTTTATGTAAAGTAGAAAAGACAAAAGACACAGAAAGAAGCGATAGAAATGTAAGTAATTAATCACTTATAATCTTGCAAATTCTCCCCAGATGCTTGCAACAAGCCTGTATTTGCATGCGGTATTTAAAAACTCCAAAAGAAACAG
>NW_015656940.1:0-1365 GCF_001515625.1 Sinocyclocheilus rhinocerous
CATTTAGTCTTTATAATCACGTTATATGATCAATTTCTGTGGTTACTGGTTATGAAAGCTAATTTAAATTTACGGCTAGTATATTTTAGTGTTGTAGTGTTTTTTTATCATGCATTTTAATGTATGTATTGATACATGAATTGGCTCTTGTTTTCCAATAACAGACTATGATGATGTGGAGGAGGAACCAGGAAAACAGGCAGGAGCTGTATAACTCGAACCACATCCACTGCCTCAAATCCTTTCAAAGCTTTTAAAGTTTTAGCAATCTTACTATATACGCTTCAGTTGCAATCTAACAGTGTTTTGCTACATTCTGTATTGAAATATACAATTGCAATTTTTGACAGAAAAAAATGCTTTGCTTTCATGACCTTTTCAAAAGGTGCTTGACTTTTTCCAGATGCTTTTACAAATCTTTTCTATTGTGTAGCCTTAGAAATTTGAGAGAACAAAACCCTGTCATTTTCTGACATTCAGTTACTTTGTATAAACATAATTGTGTTGAGTTCAGATCATTCTCCATTCAGCTACCACCCATCATTAATGGATTACAGTATCTTCAACTTAATAATATCATAATATTAAATATCAAAATATCATTCACTGATGGTTCACTGTTAATATAATATCAAAATATCATTCACTGATACAGTTAATATTTTGCTAAAGGACATTAGAATGTTATGGTGGCTGAGAGAGCTCAACGCGCTGCAACTTCAGAAAACACATGCAAATAGAAAAAGCACCAGAAAATTAAGAAAACGTCTTCATCAGTCTGAGAGCACATGTGCTGGAAATACTCCCAACACAACCAAATACAAAACACGCTGCAAATCCTCACAACACAAACACATAAAGAAACGCACAAGAAGCACAGACCACAACAAAATTACTCCAACAAAACGAAAATTAAAGTTTTTGGCGTTTTGATTACCATTTGTTACCACAGTTGTACAAATACCATGGTTAAACTATGGTTAGTGTAGTAAATCCATGGTTAATTTGTGCATGGTTACCATGGTTTAACTAGTAACCATTTTTTTTGTTTTTATTTACTTTTTATATAATAAATGTATTAATTAATTGTAAGGCTACGGTTAATTTTTATAAGGGAAGTATGGGGGGGGGTCGTGCGCTTGCGCGTGCCTTACAATGAGGGCTTACAATGACTTACAAAGATACATACCAGCTACAAGTGTATGCACTACTTTCTTTTATGCAAGCACTATATAGGATAAATCACTATACAGGATTTACCCTATTATACTTTATCGACACGAATTGATAGGTGAAACAACAAACAGCCACCCACAAATAGTCTATAAACAAAGCATCAGGCTGTCTTTGAGTTCACATGAACAA
>NW_015656940.1:1491-2032 GCF_001515625.1 Sinocyclocheilus rhinocerous
AACCCAGCCACAACACATAACTGCGAATAACATGCCTTACCTTAACACAGAATCGACCACAGAGTCCAGCGTTTATATTTTTTCTACGAATCTTTGAGTTAACGTACTAAACATGAGTGGAATTTGCCTCCACACCTTGATGCTCAAGAATAGCGTATAGTTTATCTTTATTGAAGTGAATTAGGTTTAAATCGCCGTCATGCATGAATGAATGATATTTTTGCAATTTTACACATAATAATCCACGATGATCACATTACACAAAACTGAAATTGCACGTCAAAATAACACATTGTCAATATTTTTTGAGACCCCTCAAAATTTAACAAATCGCGTTTTCAGGGGGGGGCATGTCTTAGTAAGGGGAGCCGAGCTCCCCCTAGCTACCCCGTAGTTCGCACCCTGCCTGTAGAAGATGACTGGTCTGTGATCCGAGTAATCTGATAAGAAGAGTAAACATTGATCAGCATGTCCCAGCCGTGTTAGTCACTTTGCGCTTCCCTTAAAGGGGTCATATGATGCTGCTAAAAAGAACATTATT
>NW_015656941.1:0-388 GCF_001515625.1 Sinocyclocheilus rhinocerous
CCTGCACTGGCTGCCGGTTACGGCTCGCATCAAGTTCAAGACACTAATGCTTGCATATAGAAGAGCCTCAGGCTCAGCACCCGCCAACTTCCACCCTCTCTTACGAATCTACATCCCCTCCAGAAGTCTGCGATCCACTAGTGAGCGATGCCTCGTGGTACCATCACAAAGAGGCACAAAATCACTTTCCAGATTATTTTCATTTACCGTTCCTGGCTGGTGGAATGATCTTCCCACCCCTATCCGGAATGCTGATTCCCTGACATTTTTCAAGCGACAGCTGAAAACTCACCTCTTTCTAAAAAAAAAAAAAAATTTCTCGTCTAGTTTGTTAGTATTTGAACAATGCTTGAAACTTCATATGACGAGCACTTCCTGTGTCTATTTG
>NW_015656941.1:455-3472 GCF_001515625.1 Sinocyclocheilus rhinocerous
GATGAATCGCTTGATGTATTCCCCAATTGTAAGTCGCTTTGGATAAAAGCGTCTGTTAAATGAATAAATGTAAATGTAAATGTAACTGCATCTGAGGCTGTATCTCTGCAAAGCTTTGACATATTGACACTAAATTTTGTATGTGCCATTGTCTCCTCTCACTGACCACGCCACATCAATTTGGTAACAGCGCCACCTATTGGTCAAAAGTAATAAACCATTAACCATTATAAATGAAATGTACAAAAATGTTAGTAACTTTTGATTGTATTAGCCTATTGTACTGAAACTGGTCTCAAAATATTCCTTTTTTTTATTATGCCAAGAACATACATAGCCATTTTGCCATAGTTGGTTGAACTTCCTGTCTGCCATTTTGATTAATGTTGGAAAGCTACATTTTCGAACTTCTCCTAGACCGTTGGTTCAATTTTCACAAAATTTGACTCCGATGATCTTCAGACCATTCTGGCAAACAGTTGTGGATTTTGTGTCATTAGGCGAAACCATTTTCATATAGCGCCGCTACAAATTTAAAGCATGATGCCAAAATAACTCGGAGGCCGTATCCCTGCAAAGCTTTGACATATTGACACCAAACTTTGTGTGTGCCATTGTCAACTCACAATTCCTTAAGTCAAAGACTCAAGGAACATCCTCCTTGCCCCAGCGAAATCGCTGTGGCCAGAACCCGAGCTACAAACCTCTACAGGCAGGCTCAAAGCTCGCCAACATCATAGACTAGCTCACCCACCAAAGTATGGAACTCTAAGAGTGGCGATCTCAGCATAACAACTCTCTAGAACGAGAGGAGACCTGGCTACACTCAACACTAGAGACAGTTAGTGAGGCTCAAAGAAAGAGCCTACATATTAATACTGCTTCAGCAGAGCTCTGGAGAGTGGAGGCTTCAGCAGAATGACTCTCTTATGAGAGGAAGCGCCTAACAACACTCAACCCTAGTTGAGGAGCTCTTACAACACTCAGCCCTAGTTGAGAAGCTCTTTAAAGTGGAGGTCTCAGCATAACGACTCTCTAAAACGAGAGGAGACCTGACTACACTCAACGCAAGAGTGAGTTAGCAAGGCTCACAATAGAGCCTACATACTAATAGTACTGCTTAAGAGGAGCTCTGGAGAGTGGAGGCTTCAGTAGGAAGATTTTCCAAAACGAGAGGAAACCTAGCAACACTCAGCCCTAGACGAGGAGCTCTTAAGAGTGGAGGTCTCAGCATAACAACTCTCTAAACGAGAGGAGACCTGACTACACTCAACTCTAGAGACAGTTAGTGAGGTTCAAAGAAAGAGCCTACACAATAAAACTGCCTAAGCGGAGCTCTGGAGAACGGAGGCTTCAGCAGAATGACTCTCTTAAATGAGAGGAAGCCTAAAAACACTCAGCCCTAGTTGAGAAGCTCTTTAAAGTGGAGGTCTCAGCATGACGACTCTCTAAAACGAGAGGAGACCTGACTACACTCAACGCTAGAGACAGTTAGCAAGGCTCACAATAGAGCCTAATAGTACTGCCTAAGCAGAGCTCTGGAGAGCGGAGGCTTCAGCAGAATGTCTCTCTTAAATGAGAGGAAGCCTAACAACACTCAGCCCTAGTTGAGGAGATCTTAAAAGTGGAGGTCTCAGCATAACTACTCTCTAACTCGAGAGGAGACCTAGCCACACTCAACGCCCGAGACAGCGGAGCTCTAGGGAGCGGAGTACACTGCATAACGACTCAAAAGCTAGAATACTGAGCTAGGAGTACTAACCATGCTATCATGTCCTCCACCCTTAGGGAGCAGCGTACTCAGTACGAAGACCCTCAAGTGAGGGGAGTACTCGAAAGCTTGACCTGAAGAGTGGCTTATCAAGGAGGCCCACAAGAGCCTAACAACCTAATACAGCCACAGAACAGAGCTCTTTTGAGAGAACACTAGGGAACTGTGATCTCAGCATAGCGACCCTCAAAGGGAGGGGAGCTACCAGGCTCAAGAACAGCTGATCAGGGAGGCTCACAGAGAGCCTCACAACCCGACATAACTGCAAACTAAAATTCTAGGGAGCAGAGTGCTCAATATAACTCTCTAGGCGAGAGGAGCAGAAACAATGCTCAACCTAAATGCACGTACCTGGGCTGAGAGGATGAGGAGGCTCAAAAGCCTATCAACTCAAAAAACTTGCTATTACACCAAGCCTGGAGCCTCCTGCTTCACCAATAATGTAGATACCAGAGGGGCATAAACTACAATCGATATCTTACATTACACAGTTCCTCATTCTGTTTTAATAACTTAAAACAGAAACAAAAAGGAATTCTGAAAGAGAAAGCACTCTTCGTCAGATTCCTTCCATGCCCCGCCTACAATCCCCGTGATCAGTCTGACTAACTACTTCGGCAGCCGCGAGACCCGAAACGCGGGTGGGAGGCGCTCAATTCTCAACCTTTTCAAAGAGAATCAAGCATACGAGGCATTCTCAACTCGATCGCATCTCCCAGCGTGCATTTATCTCCCCCGAGAGCCAAACACACTCTGTTCAAACACCAAATTCCCTCAACAATCAAGCGAGAACAGAAACTGCCTCGAATACATCGCTTGTTCAACTCCCTCGAGAGGTGAACATGCTCATGCAAACGCTGACTAAAAACTTGAGTACAGACAAGCTTTACCTCTGCTCTAGTAGTCTGTGAGTCAAACGCATGTGCTTCCGTACACAAGGCTTGAAGACAGATGACGTATTCCACAGGTGCTCTTTTATACCCGCAGTCGCTTTATTGTTTACGTCATAGACTGCCGCCTGCCAATGTCAAGTTCATTGTCGTTTTTTAATTCATGCTTCAGACACCGGTCATGCTGGAGGACGCAGCGTGGAGTTCCCTTTCGAAAGGGAATCCTTACAGTGTTGACCCTTGTTCTTCATAACCTCTGCAATTCGCTCTGGCATGCTGGATATTAGCTTCTGGGCCAAATCCTGACTGATGGTGATCCATTCTTGCCTTATTAGTTCTCGGAGTTGATCACAATT
>NW_015656941.1:3978-7362 GCF_001515625.1 Sinocyclocheilus rhinocerous
GAACAATCGATTTTCCTGATGTCCCAAACAGTCGGAAGGGAGCTTCATCAGAGAAAATAACTTTGCACCAGTCTTCTGCTGTCCAATCCTTGTACTTCCTGCAGAATTTCAGTCTGTCCTTGACGTTTTTCTTGGAAAGAAGTGGCTTCTTTGCTGCCCTTCTTGACACCAGGCTGTTGTCCAAAAGTCTTGTTAATTGTTAACCTGAGTGCTAAAACACTCCATGACATCTCTTATGCACTTTCAAGGTTTTAAGGAGGACAAAAACATCCTTCAAGTTCCATCTTTAGTGTTTGGCAATTCAATAATAAGATATCACAGAATTAAGATTCATAAGGACATCTTACATTATTCAATTGCTTTATATGTTGAACATTAAAAATATTATTTAAACTGTAAATATGATGGATACTTCATTAATATTCTTTTTTTTCCCTAAAGATGGCTCAGAATCGCAGACTCTCCAGTGCCAGTCATGACAGCAGTGCCTCAGATCACAGTAGGGATGTACCATCTAGTATGATCAGTGAGTATAAATTTCATATTGAATTTGAGCAACATTAGTTTATATGTCACAGCAGCATAAACATTTGAATTTATGTTAGCAGTACAAAGCATTGTCCCTCAGAAAGCACAATCTGATGGCAATGGTAGACAAGAGCAGGCTGCAGTCAGGGGAGGACATATCACTGCACATATTTCTTTTAACTTTGCACAAATTACTTACAACTTACAGGGAAAGAATTGCGTATAAAAAAATAAAAAGCATCATTAGCATAGGCTTATTAGATAGCATTCTTAAAGGGGACAAGAGAAAATTAATTAATTTAATTATTTATTTTCCCAATACACTTCTGTGATTTATGTATAATACATAAAAATAAATCCAGGAACTTGATAGGTGATTTTATAAAATGTAGTTTGAATACTATTCAGTTGGTTAATTTTCCAATAAAAGATCAGATTTTTGTGCATATTTGATTGGAATCTGATCATATTTAGCAAGTGTAAATGGCAAACAAATCTGATGAAAAACAGTTTTTACAAATCCGTTTCAAGCTACATTCAAATGTAGTTTGAAGTCCAATTCAAATGTTTCTGCTCAGATCAAATTTTTTTTTCAAATGTCTCACACCATGTCAAACGTAAACACCTTATTGCAGGTGAGTTGTTTTTTTCTTTATTTTACTGTTGGTGGTGTTACGACCTCCCTGGTCTAGGGAACAGGAGGAGGAACAGTTACAAGGCAAAGACCAAGTAATTTAAACACACATTGCAGAGCCCCTGCCTACCGCATCAGCGCTATTCAATAACCACAACTTAATCGAGCAGCAATAGAGGTTTATTATCAAGATAACCTAGAAAAAAGATAACATAATAACACCAACAATTTATACATGGAAGTGTTAAATTAACTTCGGAAGGGGGCAAGGCCAAAATAACAAACAAAAGAAACTACCTCTTTTAAGAAACTAAATAAACTGTTCAAAACAAAATCGAAATCAATGTCAATTCAGCACCATAATTTAACTTGCCGTTATCAACACTGTACAAATAGACAGTTCTGTCAGGACCACTATCGTCAAATATGATTGACAATTAGCTTACAGTTTGGATTGGCGGTATGGTTCTGTTCTGGGCAAGAACTCCCTGCGCATCCATGCAGCCTAGCATGGATGAGAGCAGGGAGTGCAGCAATAACCCCCCAAAACAAAACCATATGCTGATATCCCCCAACACAAACTGATAGCAAAATCTCAAAGCCTTAAGCAACAAGCATGTTGCCCTTAACCAATGACCAGTCAAATATGTTGCCAAAACCCGCATAACCTGTAGCATCAATTCTGTTGCCTTTAACAGTTGACCAATGAATATGTTGCCAATACCTTAAAAGCTTAAGCAGCATTCTCAATAACACCAGCTAGACTTAAGAAAAACATGTTCCAATTCAACTACAGCTTTCAGAACAAGCATGTTCCGAATAACGACCGGATTGCTCTGGAACAAGCATGTTCCCAACAATACAGCTATAACTGATAACGGGTCGGGTGTTCTGTTGTGTACTGCGGATGCAGGTTTACCAAAGAGGACCCGTGCAGGACTCTGCTTTAAACTGCTCTGCGTCTCTCCGTCAGATAACCTCACGTGCATGATGCGCCATTCACGGGTATTTCCCGGTATTTCCCTAAACCGACACACATCAATTTATTTTTTTATATTTTTTGATATTTCAGTTTATGAAAATGTTTTTTGACCAATCGTTTTCGTCTTAGTTTTAGTTTTCGTTTACGAAAATAACCTTGATCTGTACTTTATATATATTTTTTGTAATACTCTTATATATGGATATAATATGTAAATATCCATGTCACACAGCTCTCTTGTTGCTTTCTTATAAATAATCCCATTACTATTTCAGTGTGAGAAACTGCTGGAAATAATTCAGTGCTTAATTAAACTGAATCATGAACAGTTTCACACCTTTTTGAAAACCCGTTGGACCAATTAGTTCAAAAGAGTGACTTTTTATTCACAAATCTGGCATTGCAAATGCTGATTCTTAATAGCTAATAGGGTATGTGGTCGCCACCATTGTCAGACATGAATTTATCAAATATATTTTGCTGGGGTACAGCGGTATTTCAGGGCTCATGTCCCAATAAAAAGGGTCTAGAAAGAAAAGTTATAGTATCCTAGTATGCAACTTAAAATGCAAAACTCTTATTTTATGTCTTTTTCTGTCTGTCTATGAACAGTATATATCTATCTGTCTGCAAAGCTGTATTATTTTATTAAGATGCAATGACAAGAACTTTTTTAACTTTTTTGAGTCTCAGAATCACTCATTTAAAAACTCTTCTAACTTTTAAACTAAGCTAAAAACAGTCAGTAAGTCAATGACATTATATAAAAGTAACAGCTGTTGATGTACAGAGAACTATGGAAGGCCTGAAGCAATAAACATTTTCTTAACTCATCGTTTTGAAGCTGAAACAGTGTTTGAGAAGACAGTTTGAACTTTTTAGTTTTGTATCCAGTAATATTTCAAAATTCTCTTCAAAAAATGAAAACCTTGCAGATCCATTTCATTTATTTTAAAGTATAAAATATTCCAATATTTCATCAAAGGATGGTTCCATACGTATCCACAGAGAGCTGAAATCCACAGATCCTAGAAGATCCTGGCAATGCACCGGCCAAGCATTCCCATCTGTTTTTGTGTACTTGTGTAGGGTATGTCTCTGGAGTAAACAACATGTGGAACAGGCATACGACTATGTTTAAAGACCAAATCGCATCATCACTGTAATGATGGGCCTGTGTCTTGACACACAAATGCTCCCCAGATACTGCTGTCTGGGTATTAACAGCACACCCATCTGA
>NW_015656941.1:8018-9053 GCF_001515625.1 Sinocyclocheilus rhinocerous
GTGAATTCACGTGTTCAAGTTAACGAACTTGAATTAATCGGAGGTGAGACCACTGGGGAAACGAATTCCACTTCTCTAAATTCCCGATTCCTGCTGATGGTGTTTTGCCTGCCGAATTCGCCATTTAATTAGCTATTGAGCAATGCGAAAACTGCTGATAATACTGAGGGACCTTATATATGAATGCTTAGAAAGGTGTTGTATTCCCATAGGTTGATGGGGATCAGCTGAGAGTCAGCTGATGCAAGCTTGACTAATGTGACCTGCCAGAACTAACGCTACGCTTGCTTTTTGGCAGAAATGTATTTATTATAAATGTTACTGTTATTAGCCTATATTGGGAATATTTAGAATTTGTTTTTGTAGTTTCTACATGTTTAGGGTTTTTTAAAATCACGAATTCCATAGTTTATTATTACTTATTATTTAGGCCTATTTTAAAAACCAAATAACCATATATGGTAATGACCATGGTTTTACTTGTTGTGGCCACCATCTTACTAATACTAGTCAGTTAAACTCTGGATTGCAAAAACTATACATTTCATTAGGGCAAAGAATAATTTAACAGAATAGCACTAAACATTTAAAGTAAAATGTAAATTCAATAAGAGCCTGAATAAAGATAAATATCAGTGTCTTATATACAGTAAATTATTTGTTAACTATTACCAAATGTTAAACTTCTTAAAGGGGTAGTTCACCCAAAAATTAAGTTTGTCAACATTTATTCAACATCATGTATGGAAGAGGATTAGGGCCAAGGAATAATACAAAATAAAAAAAACATCTTGAGATTTAAGCCGTTCAATTTCGAGAAAAAACTCGTTCAATTTCAAGAAAAGTCGAGATTAAATGTTGAGATTAAACTCATTAAATTTCGGGAATAAAGTTGTTGTTTCGAGAAAATTTTTTTTAAATTTAGAGAAAAAAAGTCGAGATAAAATGTTGAGAATAAACTCATTGAATTACAAGAAAAAAGTCGTTAAATTGTGAGAAAAAAAGTCGAGATAAAATGTTGAGAATAAACTCATT
>NW_015656941.1:10523-11542 GCF_001515625.1 Sinocyclocheilus rhinocerous
AAAATGTTGAGAATAAACTCAGTAAATTACGAGAAAAAAGTTGTTAAATTTCGTGAAAAAATAACTCGTTCAATTTCAAGAAAAAAACTTGTTACATTTCGAGAAAAAAAGTCGAGATAAAATGTTGAGAATAAACTCATTAAATAACGAGAAAAAAGTCGTTAAATTACGAGAAAAAAGTCATTAAATCTTGAGGAAAAAAAAGTCGAGAATAAACACACTCATGTCATGTTCATTTCATCTCGTTGGACAGCGTTATTCAGCGTCTGCAGTGGGGTGGGTCGGAGAGTAATGCACTGGGGAGTAGCGTATGATACGATCAACTAGGTTCAAGTCCGCCTTTTCTCATCACATACCACATCGGAAAAGTGGAAATCAATTGCTTAACGAGTGTTTAATAATAATGTATTAATTAGGTATGTTTAGTGTTACTACAGTAAATCCATTGTAAATATTAATTTGTGGATTGAAAAGTATAACTGCATTGTTGTCACAAAGTGTTTTTCCTGTTTTCCGCGTCAGTATTGTTGAGAATGGCAGCGTGGTTTCATCTGCCTTTAAGCTAGTTTAAATTAGGGCTGAACGATTAATTGCATTTGCGATAATATTTGAGGTGTGTTCGACTTGAAGATCGATCGGTGTATGACATCAAAGTACGGCGAGAGAAAGCATAAGGAGACGTTCGCGCTTCTCTTATAGCTCTCGCAGTACTTTGATGACACACCCATCGGTCTAAGCAGCGCTGCTTCAAGTCGAGCGCGGGCCATCAGCAGAAAAAGAAAAGAAATAAAACGGTAAACAGCCAAAGGACGTAACTTAGAATGGGAGATGGATCGGTTTGTGAAAGGGAAGAGAAAAGCCAAGATTTTTAAAACACATTGAGTCTAATGCAGTGGCGTAACTTTGCGTTGAAAAGTGGTGGGGACACCGCGCAACTCGTTTTGCTAGTTTTTTATTTAATGACCTAATTTACTTGGGGACTGGGTTTAGAGTTGAACAAACTTAATTTTTGCTTTTGA
>NW_015656941.1:11617-16392 GCF_001515625.1 Sinocyclocheilus rhinocerous
AAATTACGCCTATGGTCTAATGACATTTGTAAACATTAACTAATGATCCGTTAAGCATTATATAATGTTTGTTAATGATTTATAATTGAAGCATTTAATCATTGTAAACCATCTGTCAAAATCAAGATTTAAAAAAAAATTCATGATCATGTGAACTAAAAGTTTAATGTCATTTAATTACCAAATGATCTGTTGATCATTTGGTAATACTTCATAAGTTAATTAGTTAACATTAACTAGCACATTATCTCATATTTCTAGATATGTGAATATATGTATTAATTAATGATTTATTAATGAAAGTAATTGTAACGTATATTTTAGTCCACACATTTGAGAGACATGTTCTTAAATGTGACACATATAACAAAACCATAAATTTACATTTGACTGCCTCCACATTTAATCATCATTTGTCTTGCACCTTTCACTTTCGACAACACTGCTGCCCTTTCCAGTGCCCTGTGGAATTTACACATATGGACTAACCCCATAAGGTCTTACTACGTCTTTTTAGGAGTATAAAGTGATGCTTTCTTCTTTCTCCATGTGTATCATCTGTGTGCAGATTCTTGACTGGTTTGTTCAGATTTGTCTGGCACTGCAGTATATTCATGATGAGAGGAGGAATGTTCTTCACAGAGATATCAAACCTCAGGTAGACACTGATAAAACTCATTAAAACATTTATCATCAAATCAAATGTGTATAATTGATGAGATTTCTGTTGTCATTGTAGAATATTTTTCTGACTGAAGATGGCTACATCAATCTAGGGGATTTCGGATACTCAAAAGTGCAGAAAAGGTAAACAAAGCAAAACAAACAAAAAACTAATAGTCATAAACATACATTAACATTCTTGGACATTAAAATTCTGGACACGCTGGACTAAAATACTTGGGAAAATCTAATTTAATTTTGTTTGTAATAACTAATCCAATTCTAATTATCAGATTTCATGAAGTGTGTATGTGATAATTATAGGTATACAATATAGCGGCAAGCAGTAATTAAGGGGCCTAGCGCAACAGAGGCAAAGTAAAGAGCTAAGAATGGCAGGGAACATCAGACTTACTTCAGCAATGAGTAATTAAAGACATTTTTTTTTTTAAATGTCAAAACGGCTGAAAATCATAAATACAATAACTAGTAATAGGATTTAAGGGTATATCCCTTTATGTCACATTACCAAATTGATGTGGTGTGGTCGGTGTGAGGTGACAATGACACATTTAAAGTTTGGCTTCAGTATGCTTTGCAGAGATACAATACGTTAAAGCTTTGCCTCACATCCATTTTGACATGCACTTCATCAAATTTGTTTGCGTGTTTTGACTAATAACTTGAATTCCATAACTTTTTGCCAGCATAGTCTTGATGATCTGAGCCAATTTTGGTGAAAATCAAACAAACGGTCTAGGACAAGTTCGAAAAGTAGAAATTAAAATTTTGGTATGCATTCAACTCAGCATGAGCCAAGGAATTGGAGAAAAAAAAAATTTTGCTTCTACAATTTATAACTCAAAGCTGTTTGAGTTAGAGACGGCAAACTGTGTTGAAACTATCTTCTATCTGCATGCCAAATTTTATAACTTTTCCACAGGCAGTTCTATGGACTCCCATAGACTCAAGAAGAAGAAGTTGTTTTATCAGTTTGAGTTTACATTGATTTTTCTATTTCAGAGCAGATTCTTATACATGCTCATTTAGAGGTGCAGAGCTCTATCAGAGCCCAGAAGTTTATCAGAACTTATATACTTCCAAAAGGTATGCATTTTGGTCATTACTTTAGCTGTCTAAACAATGAACTTTAATTTATCCTTTATGTGCATTTTTATTTTATTTATTTATTTATTATTTTGTAGTGATATTTGTTCACTGGGATGGGTGCTCTATGATCTCTGCATGCTGGATGTGTGGGTGAGTTTTAATTTTTTTCTTCCTTCTCAAAAAACACTCCATTAAATAATGCAAATTACAAAAAAAATACAAACATTTCTGCATAGCAAAACCTTTTCAATGACTGTTTTACCTTCACACAGATTCAGTATAGGGTTACATTATGATGCATCAAAATAAAAATAAACTTTAAATTGCAGTAAAATGTATATTGCTATATGCCATGTTAACATCAGGAAGGCTGTGATTCATTAAACATATGTGTGGGCTGTTTCAGAGTGAAACACTGTGTTCATTACACATGAACAACTCATGATCTAGTGTTTTGGCATAATCTTTTAGTGTGAATCAAGTTTCTCTGAGAGGCAGCACAAGGGACAGTTCGCCAACAAATGTAAATTCTGTTGACATTTTCTCACCCTCAAGTTGCTTAAAATCTGTATCACTTCCCTTCATCTGAGGAACAAGATACTGAATTCTTCAGAAGATATTTTAAAGAATTGTTTTTGTCCACAAAATGAAAGTCAGTCAGTGGAGTCCAAAATGACACCCCATTAACCCTAGTGAAAAATATACTCAAATGTATTTGAAATACATTTATTTCATGCTAAGTATACTAAAAAATTAGGGCTGCCCCCTAATAGTCACTTAGTCGCAGAAAAAAATTAATTCCACACGAAGTGGAGAGATCATGCAGTCCGTGATGGACAAATCGTTGCATTGTGCACAAGTAGTCCTCCAAATAAAGTTGAATTGTAATTTTCTCAAGCGATATGTCAGAAAATATATGAATAGATTTGAATTATAGTTAGTATAAAATAAATGTATTTTAAATATATTACTTTTTTCTATGGAACATTAACTAGGATTTACAAAATCTGTAAAAAATGATTGTGCATTGTTGGTTCATACTACCTTATACATGAAATATTAACAAACTTAAAAAGAAAAACTTTTTTGAAGGTGCTATATACGGGTTTTAAGCCACTAGATGTCACACAGAAGCACTGCATCTCTTGACGGTTACAAACGTGTGCTTTGGAATATTATTACATTTACTTTTTATTGTTTGTTACATTTTTTTAATAATATTCAATCATACAACAGCATGCAATAATAACATGAAATACAATATCAAACATGTCCAGCTGTCCCAACTACTGAAAGACGCAATGGAAAATGTCACTCGACTCCCTGCTAGGAATGTAATTACACATAGCAAATAGAAAAAAAAAGTTAAAATTGTATATAGCACCTTCAAAGTGTTTCATGATCTTGGATCTCAGGGTTAACCAGATTTTCCTTATATTGTTTTTTTCTTCATTTTCCTGCACAGTCAGATGTTAAAAAACGTCGCTTTCAACAAGCCTCCCACGATATAGGATACCCCCTTCAATTCACAAATATGTATTCACCGGAGCTACAGGAATTAATCAAAGACATGCTCAGATGTGACCCTACAACCAGACCTTCAGTTGATGACATTTTAGCAAAACCATTCCTAAAAGATACTTTAAACAGAAACAAGAGACTTCCAGAAGCACTGGAACGAAGGTTCATGATGTCGTTAAAGATCTTTGATGAGAACTACAATAAGCACTATGATCAATTTATGGCCTTAGTTACAGAGTGGGGAAAAACAACAGATTCACTAGAGGAGGTGCATCATAAATGCACAGCAGGCACTCTGTCAGGTTCAGTGATTGGAGCAGCTGGAGGAATCACTGCAGTGGTTGGTGCGATTTTGGCTCCGTTCACTCTTGGCGCATCTCTGATAGTTACAGGTGTTGGTGTTGGAGTTGGAGTTGCAGGTGGTGTAACAGGTGCTGCTTCCAGCATTACCAATACAGTCAAACAAAAATCACTCCGTGAGAACATTGAAAAAATTCAGAAGAACTTTACAGATGTGACACCGATTCTCGATTCACTGAATACAGTGAGAAGGGTACTGAGAGTAATCCAAAAATTCAGGGATTTTGTCAGTGACTCCTCTAACAATGTGCAAATGTCATGCAGTGTAGAGAAAAGAAAACTAATGTGTGCCAAAGAACTCATGAATCTAGGTCTGCTGGCAAATGTTGGCAGGATTGCTGCTCAAACTGCCAGAGTAGGACGGGCTGCAGCAGCAGCAACAGCTGCAGTCACAGGAGTGTTGAGTGGAATCCTAGTCATTGTTGACACCGTCTTCATAGTGAAAGACTCCATAGACATTCACCAGATGAGACGTGGGAAAGTAGATGATCCAAAAAAGGTCAATTCAAATGTACTAAAGTCCATTGCTGAAATGAGGAAAACACATACAGATCTGTGCAATGTCTTAAAGGAAATTCAAGAAACAAGAGAGGAACTAAATGAATATATAGAAGTGGCCAGGGCTGAAAGAGATTTATACAGAGATTTCGAGAGTTTAAACATATAAATATGATACCAGTCAGAGACTCATGCAGCATCCTAGATTTGTCTGTGAGCTTGAGTGAAGAAAAAGGGTCACGCGTGAGGTCAGACTTTTGCAGTCATTCTATACTGTAAATATCCGCTAATATATATCAAAGGCTTTAAATACACAAAGATGGTGCACTCTAGTGGAATAGTCCCACCTTCTAAATAAAAGAGCCAGTCATTGGTAATGTTATTGCATCACTGCAGCTGAGAGTGCAAAGAGGCGTTTCAAAGATGGCTACTGAGTAAAATGACTTGCCTTAACTTTGCTATACATCTATTATACATAACATATATGGTATCATTCATTATTAATTGTGTGGGTTATTCCTATTTATACACAGGATAACTTAAAAAAAAATTTTTTTTACAACATGTACATACATACACAGATTTTTTTCTTAATGTTGTTCTAATTTTAAGTATTCAGAGGT
>NW_015656942.1:0-977 GCF_001515625.1 Sinocyclocheilus rhinocerous
GGTAAGGGCATTATACTGTAAAATGAACTTGCGATAAGCTACTGTTAAGGGGTAGTTACAGTAACTTACTGGCAATAGTTCTGCCAGTAAGTTACCTGCAAAAATACAATAAAAAGTCTAACAGTGTAGGCGGTATAATGCTGTGTATGTGCACTAAGTCATGTTTATTTGTACAACATGTAATTAATTTCTATAGAGATAATGCATTATTACAGTGAAACAATTTGCCATTTTTATTTTGTAAATTAGCAGAAAACCATCTCTACCACTGCAGTGCTTTATCACCATTTTTTTAATAAAGTTGTAGTTCATAGTTCCGAATCATTTTGTCATGTGAGAACAACTGCAACAGTTCATATTTTCTTTCAGATGATGTAACTGCTGTAATAAAGCCTGTATCATAGAATAGTAACTTGTCATTCTGTTTTTATTTTGTAGATGTTTAACTTGTCATTCTGTATTTATTTTGTAGATGTTTGTTGAATAACTAGGCTTAAATGTAATTTGAGGTACTTTAGTAAAACCATGGTTAAACTATGGTATTACAACCATAGTTAATTTGTGGTACTTGAACCATGGTTTTTAAAACCATGGTTCGCACAAAAAAAAACATGGTTACTACAGTCATGGTTTACTACAGTTTTACTATAGTAAAACCATGGTTAATTTTCGTAAGGGATAGCCTAAATAGAAACTCTGCATACGCTTGCACCTGTTAATCGTTTATATTTTATATTAGTTCATGTTGATTTTGTGCAATAGATGAATAACAATTTATTTGTTTTAGATATTTCTATTTTGCGGGAGTCCCGTGAATCATTTTATTCTCCCGCATCCCGCACACACACACACACACACACGAGTGTATACCCGCCCACACCAGCACTCGCCCATCTTCTCCCGCGCCGCACTCTGTTGCGTCGAGTCTCGCAGGAGCAGGTCTCTAATCCACTGCCACTTGACTCGACAGTGCATGT
>NW_015656943.1:0-488 GCF_001515625.1 Sinocyclocheilus rhinocerous
CGAAAATGCGTGCAGGTCCCCTACCCTCTTGATAGAGGCCAATGCTTGCAGGAGCAAAGTCTTCATTGAAAGGATCTTCAGCTCAACCGCCTGCAAAAAGGCTCAAATGGGCCCTGCTGTAGTGCCGTGAGCACCAGAGTCAGGTCCCCCGAGGGAATAGAGGGGGGCCGTGGAGGATTTAACCTTCTCGCCCCCTTAAGGAACCTGACGACCAGGTCATGCTTCCCCCACGACCTCCTTCTACGGGGTCGTGGTTAGCAGCGATTGCACAACATAAACTTTAAGAGTGGAGGGAGACAGCCTTCGCTCCAACCCTCGCTGCAAAAAGGACAGCACAACTCCGATCAGGCATCTTCGGGGGTCTTTTAGGCGAGAAGAACACCACTTAACGAACAGGTTCCACCAAGCGTAGGCGCTCTCGCTGAAGTGATGGTGTCAACTATCTCTTGGGGTAGGCCACTCAGAACCTCTGCGTCCCGTCCAGGGAC
>NW_015656944.1:0-528 GCF_001515625.1 Sinocyclocheilus rhinocerous
GTTATCCAGACGCTTATCCACACGTACGTTATCCAGACGCAAAGTTAAAAAAAAAAATTTTTTTGCTACGTCGCTGCCACGCCTCCGTGCAGTTTGAGCGCAGCTCCGACACGTGACCGTGACGTCTAACGTCTCATATCTTACGTCTGACGCCTGAATACTATGGGATTTTGGCCAGATGGCTGGCGAGCGTATACACGATAGTTCTCCTCTCAGTTTGCTTAGCAATCAGCAAAAACTGCATATATCACACCCCATATTCGGACGGATTCTTTAATATGACGTTGCAACATGCACTCGTCTCACTGAACGTGACGTCTGCGTCTGCCAAACGTGACGTCTGCGTCTGCCACATTACTGTTCGTCTGCCTGAACGTGACGTCTGCATCTGCTGCAAGGGTTTCCAGCACTTTCCATACACTTATTCATGCTTTATTATTCCTATTCATTCTCTATTATTGTTTTCACTTATCCTCAGTTATCACCACATTCCATACACTTATTTGTGCTTTATTATACCTATTCATT
>NW_015656945.1:0-789 GCF_001515625.1 Sinocyclocheilus rhinocerous
CTATATATTGTTGCAACACCGCCGCCACGACCAGTCTGACGGGGGCGCATGCTTATAACAGTAGCTTGGTGGAGTAGACTCATTTAGAGTCTAAATGAAAAGACAAAAAAAATAAAAAAAAATACATGCAAATAAGTTCAAACATCCACTCCATATATATATTTTCCTGAATATTACTGATGAACTGATCAAAAAGTAGGCTACTGTTCACATGCGTTTTACTACTATATAGTATTGTAATATAGTAATAATTTAGTACTTTCTCCTATTTTATTGTTGGTTTCCTCTTTTCCTGATCATTTGGAATGAGGATAAAAAGACAAAAAAATAAATAAATAAATAAAAAACATCAATTCAATATCTACTATTTCCTGAATATTATAAAAATTCAAGATGGCCACCCCTGATGACGTCACAATATGCAAATTAGATGAGTATATTTACACCCCACATAAACTTTCGGTCATGCCCAACGTTTTTCTAATTTACAGTAGATCTCTATCTTTAAGCCCTTTCAAGCCACAAGCTTTTGAAATCTTGATGTCAAAATCCAGCATTTTTTGCAAAAAACCCTGGCGCCTAAAGGGTTAAATTAAAGGCGACTTAAGTGTACTTAAAGAGAGTACACTTTAATGACAATAGGTCTTAAAGGTCCCATATTGTCAAAACTGAAATTTCCTGGCTTTTTTTATGATAACTGAGGTCTAGGTTCTATATAACGACCATATAAGTTTCAAAACAGTCAAATTCACACAGCCTGCTTAAAGTAGCTGTGATTTTTCACGAACC
>NW_015656946.1:0-1352 GCF_001515625.1 Sinocyclocheilus rhinocerous
CCTTTGGCAAGTGTAACTGGTTAAAACAAAAACGATGCTAAGAAAGTATCTGGAAACGGTCAACTATCCCATAATAAATAAATAAATGGGAAAATTAATAAAATTAAAAGAAATGAAGTTGCATAGGCCAGGGGGTTTGTTTGTTTGAAAAATCTGTGTTTTGTGCTGTACAAAATACAAACCAGATGAAATAACGAAGTGAGAAAGAGATATTCTTTAACTGAATATACATAATACAGCTTTGATAAGAATGCCTATGTGATGAGCTGACATGGTGGCACTAGAAGATATCACTACAATAATTCAATGCGCTGAATTGTCACAATCACTTAATTCCAGAGAGAGTATAAACTAATGTTGAAAACTTTGTGGTCATTGTTTTTGTAAAAAATTATTTTATACTCCCCAAGACTGCATTTATTTAATCAGAAATACAGCAGAAACAGAAAATCTTTTTCAGCAGCCATCCCATATGAAAGAAAGAGTGAGCTTTGAAGGTCTAATAGGGTTTTAAGTAATCAACCACTAAATGACACCGACGTCAACGAAAGATAAATATTGTTTTACATAAGATTGGTACAAAGTCAACCTTGCAGCCACTGGAAACCAAGTTACAGCTGATGAGTGGTTGGCCTTTCATTGATCATTGCTACATAGTCGATAGCCATTTGTGAGTGTGAGTGTGTCTGTTTTATATCAACATAATCATAATAATATACAGAGCATGTATCAAGGGCTACTAAGTGTATCATTCACAGACAAAAATATATTTACATCTATGGTATTACATTGCATATTAATTAGAGGTGCACCGATTGCAATTTTCTTGGCCGATTCAGATTTCCGATTTTTTTTGTTAGTGTGATCTGCCGATACCGATTTTCTTTCTAAGAACTATAACTGACAGCATATACAAACAAAAATCTACTTTTCTTCAACGCAAAGTTTTATTTTCATAAAAAAACACAAGTAAAAAGTCAGTAATAAAATAAGAACAAATAAAAAAAACTGCAAACAACAGCACAAATAAATGCAATAGAACAAGGAGAGCTATGAAACTAAGTTTTTCAGGTTCAGTACTTTAATTTCTGTAGTATTTCTTAACTAAATAAAAACTTAATCAAATATAAAATAACACATCCAGTGTTATTTTACATTTGATTACTTTAATTTCTGTAGTCTTCATTGTAAAAATTAAATACAGATTAATGATTACCATTAAAGTTATAAAACTTATAAAACGTATTCAGTCAAGAGCAGAAAATTTTTTTCTTTGTCTTTTGTTCTTTGATTAACATGACAGACATCAGCATAAATATTGGACTGCGGTCCCTTTAAGAGTTTATCCACGG
>NW_015656947.1:0-548 GCF_001515625.1 Sinocyclocheilus rhinocerous
TGATCTTACCGCACTATTTCATCTCTGTGTCTGATTTGAAGCGGGTAAAATGCTAGAGCTAACGTGCCGTAACTGACGAAATTAACTGTCATTTTTACCCATTCGGTCAAATATTGCGCTGCAAAGAGCAATACTAGTTTTAACTTGTCTATAACTTGGCAAATGACCAGTGACGGCGCTACACCGGGGCTAGGGGGGGGCTATAGCCCCGCCAGAATTTTTAATAGCCCCGGTTTAGCCCCATTTCTTTATGAAGTAACTCTGACGTCATCAATATCATTTATTTTCTTAGCACCCCCACATATTGGTCTAACCCCCCCTTAGCACCGGTAGAGAAAAAATTCTGGCGCCGTGCCTGCAAATGGCCATGGAATAAGCGGGATAATCAACGACTAGCCGTGCATTAAAGGATTTTAATAAAAATCCTTTAATGCATGGCTAGCCATTGATTATCCCTTACATATATATATATATATATGGGATCGGAATCGGCCGATTTTCCTCATGATCACTTCTTTCTGATTCCGAGCCGATCCGTTTTGTTACCA
>NW_015656948.1:0-603 GCF_001515625.1 Sinocyclocheilus rhinocerous
TTTAATGTTCTGTTGCTGCCAGTCATGTGACATTTTATTATTATTATTATTTTTATTTATTTATTATTATTATTTTTTTTACAGTGAAGATGTTTGATCATAATAATTCAGGAAATGCCTGTAGATAAACAATGTTAGTTTTGTTTATGGTTTTTGTTTGGCAACTGTTGCTGCCAGTCATTTGGCTGTTTTATCATCTAACGTTTTTGTTATTGAATAGATGAAATAGAAGAATAAATGTCTTGATGTCTCACACAGACATCAAGAGTCTGCGTATAAACTGCAACAATGGTGACAGTCGACAAAATATTCAGATAAACAAATCAACTCTGAACATCACAAAACAAACTACTAAAGTCACAAAAAAGTAATTTGTCATTAATGTCATAATGCCTAAATGAACAGCCAAGTAGTTGTTTAATTTAGAGAATTTTACAGAGTTTTGACTACAATTTAAAATAAAAGAAAACAAATTGAAAAAAAGAAAATTAAATCAGAGTTATTTTTTTTAGTAAAATTATGATTATTTTACAGTGTACACATCCACATTGGAAGAGAATATATGTTTTCTGAATTCATGGCTTACTTTTCGTCTGTGGCGAA
>NW_015656949.1:0-611 GCF_001515625.1 Sinocyclocheilus rhinocerous
CAGATAGGGATAGAGGCCACGATAGGCCAGATAGTGGTAGAGGCCGCGATAGGCCGCACAGAGATAGAGGCCACGATAGGCCGCAGGAGGAAAAGCCCCGATAGGCCGCAGTGGGAAAGGCCCTGATAGGCCTCAGTGGGGAAGAGGCCCCGATAGGCCTCAGTGGGGAAGAGGCCCCGATAGGCCTCAGTGGGGAAGAGGCCCCGATAGGCCTCAGTGGGGAAGAGGTCCCGATACCGATAGGCCTCAGTGGGGAAGAGGCCCCGATAGGCCTCAGTGGAAAAGGCCTCGATAGGCCGCAAAGAAAGGCCACAAAGGCAGCGGAGAAAAGGCCTAGATAGGCCATGGATGGAGACGCCCAGATGGGCCATAGTGAGAAAGCCAAGAGGCCATGGAATGAAATGGCTCAGTGGGCACAGAGAGGAAGGCCATGAAAATAGGCCACAGTGGGAAACGCCACAAGATAGGCAACAGAGGGGAAGGCCACGAAAGACAGGCCACAGAGAGAAAGGCCAAGTTAAGGTGCAGTAAACCATAGAGGTTGTTGGGAGTAATATGAATAGGTATGTTACGTGCCTAATGTTGTTATGGGGAAACATTGCTTGTGTGTG
>NW_015656950.1:0-577 GCF_001515625.1 Sinocyclocheilus rhinocerous
CATAACTTATCCACTAACTGACATGCTTTTTGTACAGAGGGTAAATTTAGTAGACAGTTGTCCATGTAGTTGTCCAGGGGAAGTCGTGGCCTAATGGTTAGAGAGTCGGACTCATAACCCAAAGGTTGTGGGTTCGAGTCTCGTACCGGCAGGGATTGTAGGTGGGGGGAGTGAATGTACAGCGCTTTCTCCCCCCTTCAATACCACGACTGAGGTGCCCTTGAGCAAGGCACCGAACCCCCAACTGCTCCCCGGGCGCCGCAGCAGGGGGCTAACAAGCATAACTTATCCACTAACTGACATGCTTTTTGTACAGAGGGTAAACTTTGTAGACAGTTGTCCATGTAGAAGCATTTATCCACTGAGAATCTCACATCCTCATTAGGAGTACTGTGCAGAGCCACGTGCCGCTGGAGGGTGAAGGTGGCACAGCAGGGGCTGCACGTAGTCCCGAAGGGGAGGACTTGCCATTCATAAGTATCTGGAGGGTCATCTCATCACGGGTCATGCCACAGGAAACGTAGAAGTGGTATGTCTTCAGGCAGTAGCAGGACCTGATGAAACATCCCACATATAT
>NW_015656951.1:0-1371 GCF_001515625.1 Sinocyclocheilus rhinocerous
GCTGTTTGTTTTGTTTACACAGGCTATGTGGATGTAATCTCACTGTTCAGTCTTGTGGGAGTTTGTCATTAGTTTTACAATCATCAAATTCTGTCCTGAGAGAGCTGGACCTGAGTAACAATGACCTGCAGGATTCAGGAGTGAAGCTGCTCTCTGAAGGTCTGAAGAGTCCAAACTCTAAGCTGGAGATGTTGAGGTTTGAGTTTCAAATACTTGATTAATTATTTTGCAAGTTAATTATTAAAAAAACACACTGTTAAGATTTATTCTGTACGCAGTTACTGTGTTCTTGTTGTTCAGATTTTTCACATGTAATCTCACTGCTCAGTCTTGTGAGAGTTTGTCATCAGTTTTACAATCATCAAATTCCGTCCTGAGAGAGCTGGACCTGAGTAACATTGACCTGCAGGATTCAGGAGTGAAGCTGCTTTCTGAAGGTCTGAAGAGTCCAAACTCTAAGCTGGAGATACTGAGGTTTGAGTTTCAAATACTTGATTAATTCTTTTGCAAGTTAATAAAAAAAAACACACACACTGTTAAGATATATTCTGTACACAGTTACTGTGTTATTCTTTTTCAGATTTTCCATCTGTAATCTCACTGCTCAGTCTTGTGAGAGTTGTCATCAGTTTTATCATCAAACTCTGTCCTGAGAGAGCTGGACCTGAGTAACAATGACCTGCAGGATAAAAAAAAATGTTGCTTCTTCTCTCAATGGCATTCCAGAACTAGAGACAAAAACAACATTCGCAGGCATTTTTTCACATTTATACAGATGTCTATAGATGTGGATTGCACTAAGATGATTTAAACGTCTGGAAACAATTACTAAAACTGCTGCATTTTCAAAGATAGCTTCTGACAGCACTGCACAAGCTAGCAGCATAGCATCTAGCAGCCGTATGCAGGACACCCTTAGCATCTTGGCTAGGGTCCAAAATTAACACGGCTCTGGCAAGTTTATGAAAAGGGTGTTACTTGCCAGATGGCTGGTAACTTATTTATAAATTCTAACAATGCATGGTTGTGAGAATGTGATATTGGTTAGTGTGATGAATACTGTGTCACACTTCACATGTATATTGTATATGTATATAATCATACATTTCTATAATTACGAGTGAAGTGTGACACAGTATTCACTGAAACACAAGAAACTCAAGTCTCAGAGTGATTCAGTTTGAAGTAAATGCTGTTCCACATGAACTCATCTCTACCAGTGCTGTGAGTTTGGGTCACTTATAACATGAATTGGAAAACTAAAAATGCACCAAATATCTTGATAAATTAGTAATGAGAATTGTTTATAAATCTGTTGAAGCATCAAACTTTTAAGGTTGTTCGTAGTTTTCTAAAATATAAATTATTTTA
>NW_015656952.1:0-1299 GCF_001515625.1 Sinocyclocheilus rhinocerous
ACTTGTCCACCTGACTAAAACTCAGAATCATTTTTTACAGTGTACGGGACCTATTGTAGATGCTGAAAAACTCTTGTGCTTGGACTTATCTACAGTACAGCTACTGGCAAAGATTTTTATAAAATGTGTGTTAAAGTTTTTAATAAAAAGGTACTGAATGATAAAGTTGACACACCTTGGCGTAATGTATTGGGTGTAGAAAAGAATGTGAAACCTGAATGGAGGTCGCTGTAAGACACCGTTATCTAAAAGGGCAGGTGATATACAGTGGACACTACTTCACTGTGTCATTGCGGTTAATGCTTTTATTTCAGTTCTTAATCCTGAAGTCATTGCTGATAGGCCCTGTTATGAAAGAGAAACTGTTTTTCATGATTTTATGGAATGTGACAGACTGAAACCTTTATTCTTAATTTTCAATCCTGTCAGATTACTCAGATCACAGACCAGTTATCTTCTACTGGTACCCAGATCTACAGTAGACTGCAATGCAGGGGTGATAGAGCTTTTGCAGTAGCTAGACCCAAGTTATGGAATACATTGCCATTATCTATCAAAACAGCGACTACAGTGTCTAGTTTAAAAGTCTATTTGTATTATTGTGCTTTCAATGTCCTGTGAATGTCTATTTTAATTTGGGTGATGGACTTACAGTACATCATTTTGTACAGCACTTTGGTCAACCAAGGTTGTTTTAAATGTGCTTTAATAAATTAAACTTGAAACTTGAGCTTGAATTTTGGAAGACTTTTTTTTACCTCCCTTAATGAATTGTTTTCTATGAGAATTTGTATTCTTGGTTTTAAATTTGTTAGAGGTAATAGGTTTACATGTCAGCTTTTGAACTTTGCCATTTATATGAGCAGGAAAAGTAAGGTTGAAAGATTGTCTGGTGAAGATGTGGTGGTAATGGTTTTTAAATTTGGTGAAATAAGGAGTGTTGATTGAGTTTTGTTTTTATAAGTCTTCAAAGGATCTATTAACGTTTGAGATTAAATGGTGTGGTAATGGGGCATTGTGCTCAGTTGTTGAGGAGGAGTTATTTTTTACACATTTTATGTAATTTTTTTAAATTTTTTTTATGATTTCTTTGGTGCTTATGTAATGTAATGTTGGAATTGTTGAAACAAGTTAAACAGCCAAGTATTTAATGAATAAAGTTTGTTTACTTTATAGGCTTCATTGTGCATGGTCCCTCTGGTCCTCTGGTTGCTCCTCTGGGATCTTCAGTGGGTTTGCTCTGTTATGTTGATGAACTCTTACTAATGGAGGGTCTGGAGGTGGAATGGAGAAGAACAG
>NW_015656952.1:1358-2267 GCF_001515625.1 Sinocyclocheilus rhinocerous
CTCTGGTTCATCTGTATCAAGATGGTGAGAGTCGACCAGAGGCCCAACAGCAGGATTATCATGATAGAGCTCATTTCTTTACTGATCAGATTCAACATGGAAACTTCTCCCTCCTTCTGGACAATCTGAGAGCCGAAGATGAGGGACGATACACATGTAGAGTTTACAGTCAGCAGAATTCTGGTGAAACTGTGGTTCAGATAAAAGACGTTGGTGAGTGTGAGGCTTAAATTCTGGTGAAAATTTCAATGAAATTACATGATATATACTCTATGGAATTTAACCAATCTTATTATTGCAGAGCGTTTGCTAGTATCAGGATCAGATGAGTCCATATCTGCATCTGTGGGTGAGGACATCACTCTGAACTGCTCTGTAGACTCCCACATCACACCTGAACACATTGAAGAGGTTTCATGGAAGAAAACAGATGGAAATATTCTGGTTCTACTCTACCAAAACAAGACTTTACCAGATTCATCAGATGAGCGATACAGAGACAGAGTTGAGTTCTTCACTGCTGAGATCCCCAAAGGAAACTTCTCTCTCAGACTGAAGAGTGTCAGAACTGAGGATAAAGGAGTTTACATGTGTCAGGTGTTTGCTGGAGGACTTTTAGCCAATGCAACTGTGGTACTGGAGAGACTGGGTGAGTAACAGATATATGATGATCCTATCATACTATGATATTTTTACTTAGTAGTAATATTTTTTTCAATTTATTAATTTATCTTACCTTACAACCCCTAGTAAATTAACTAAAAAGCCTATATCCTTCTTTTTCCTTAAATTGCATGAAACACTTGCATGAAAAATAGAGATAAATCTTTAACAATAATTAATTAAGCAGACTTTAATTGTGCATTGAGATCAAAAGTAAAAGTAGCAGTGGCATGTTGTTGCCTAAAG
>NW_015656953.1:0-902 GCF_001515625.1 Sinocyclocheilus rhinocerous
ATGTATAGTTCTTTTATTAAAATATATACGTATTACTCATATAATAAAAAATAAATAAATTAGAACATCTAAGGGACCTTATTTCAGATATGCAGATTTTCTAGGAGAAAATTAGGTTACACTTTATTTTAAGGTGTCCTTGTTACAGTGTAATTATACACTGTAAAAAAAAATTACGTAAAAAAACGGATAATGTACTGGCAGAAAATTACCAGGACATTTTCTGTTAAATTTACAGACATTTCCTTCGACTTTAAGACGGAAAATTATCTTCTGTACCGTAAACGGACAATCCGTTATGCAGAAATTTCTAAAAAATTATAGCATAGCAAACTACTTTTTTTCTTTTTCTGCATGTTCAGTCCAAGTTCCATGTTGAGATTTGAAAAAAAAAAAATTCTCAAATTGTACATGGATTCTCAAAGTTGTTCATACATGAGTCTTGGAAGCGTAACCATTTGGTTCCCTTCATCTGAACCTTTGACCCTCGTTCTGGATTTCTTCACAGGAAGACTGGAAATGACAAGAAATTAAATGAATGAAACTGAAGTACAGAGTAACATGCAGAACAGTTTGAGATTGAATTATCAACTGCTATTCCAAATACTTTCCAGTTCAAACATTGTTTATAAAATGCTAAACTTACATTTCCAGTGGTCTCCAATTGCATCTGTCATGTTCAAAGATAATAATACAGAAGTACTGAACAGTATACAACTAGACCTTTCAATCAGTAGCTTAAGAACTTTTAAAGGACGGTTCACACAAAAAAAATGAAAAGTCATTAATTACTCACCATCATTTCATTCCAAACCCCTAAGACCTTCGTTCATCTTCAGAACACATATTAAGATATATCTGATGAAATCCGAGAGCTCTCTAACCCACGGCGAATGCGTGTG
>NW_015656954.1:0-218 GCF_001515625.1 Sinocyclocheilus rhinocerous
GTGCTTTTATTGTTTGTGTGTTTTTACTACAGTGCTCATTTTCTCAATATTCCTTATCATGAAACAGAATGTGTTACTCTGCCCTTATGCTGATAACACTGAAGACCTTGTGCTTATGCATCGAGCATATCAATAGAATGCCATATGAATTCTGCAGTGCTGCCAAAATCATACCCCCCTATATTAAATGCTTATTATTGAATCTAAACACTTGTGAC
>NW_015656954.1:479-795 GCF_001515625.1 Sinocyclocheilus rhinocerous
GGTCTCTGACCCAGCAAACTTGATATCATTAGGGGGGGTATGAATTCGGCAGTGCTGCCAAAATCATACCCCCCTGTATTGAATGCTTTTTATTGAATCTAAACACTTGTGCTTTTTTGCAGGTATTCTACAGGACCAGATGTGTCTCCAGAATGAGTTTTATGGGTCTCTGACTGCCATTGTGGTGAATGGTTTGCTATATCGGGACTCCATATTTTTTTTCTAACCTGAACAAATGAGTTTGTTGGATCGAACCTCAGTATTCGACTGCGATGAGACATTTCCACTGGTCCATAAAGTTTCACCTTATCACCAA
>NW_015656955.1:0-1114 GCF_001515625.1 Sinocyclocheilus rhinocerous
AACCAAAAATTATTCATACAGCTGTCAATATTTACACAACTAGCACAACACTTTGTCGGGTGACCCTTAGCCTTTTGACAGCATATAGTCTCCTGGGCATGCTGTCAACCAGGTTCATGCAAACCTGAACTTCAATTTTTTCCCAGACTCGGTCTGAATAATTTTTGGACCCAAATTTGTATCAATTTTACTGGTAGTCCACTGTATGAAGAATTTTTGGGTATAATATATCACAGTTTAGTTTATTTTGCTATCCTCACTTTACATAAATGAACTATAGTGTCCTGCACCCACTAGTAAAAAAATATCAAAAATTATATCTGGTCTCTGAATAATTTTTGGTTTGACTGTATATCATTCTGTTATTTTCACACTTAATTATGCCCATTAAAATGTATTTTACAAGTTTTTATTACTTTCATTGTTCATTTTTTTCTCTCTCTATTGTAGCCTACATCGTCTTTAATTTAATAGCATTAGAGCTGCTCCATTGCAGCGGCTTAATACTGTAATCACGCGCTTTGCTGTAATAATGCAGGGAACCACTCGTTATAAATCTCCTAACTGTGATATTTTCAGAAATAGAAGTCGCGTTTTTTCATCTGAAACGTGCTGCAGTTTATTTTCCAAAGCCACTCATATAATGCAGAAACACTCATGAAGCAAGCAAAAAACGCGCAACGCGCACACGTATTTGTACTGGTGCAGAATGAGAGGGACAAGTACAGTAACGCCTAGCGCATTTCACACAGGCTGTTAGTTTCACTTTCGCCAGAAAGTCGTGTATGCTTAAGGGTGAAAATAAATGATGTTTATAGTGAATGCCCCTATATATATGTCTTATATTTACGATTTAGTTTTAATCCAAATGATGCGTGCTAAGTGAGCGAACATCAATAAAGATCACACAACAGAAGTGCGCGCTCTCTCTCTCTCCCTACCATTAAGTAACGTAGTTCACTGACAATTAGGCAATATCGCATTCATAATCGCAGATGAATTGCATTCGATTATGAAAGCGATATCACCTAGCTTGTCAGTGAACTACGGCTCTGTGTATTAAATGTCTCTCCATCTGAAAGCAGGTGATGGCGATTTACTACCAATCACGGAA
>NW_015656956.1:0-2018 GCF_001515625.1 Sinocyclocheilus rhinocerous
GGGGAGTATGATCTGAGTGGTATTGAAGATTCTCTTCTTTCTACACTGCGCATATTGAAAAATATCTGAAATTTCTGAAGCGTTGTTATATGGTGTCCTAGTTGAAAGATCAAATGAGAAAAGCAAATCAAGCATGGGTTTGCTTGACAATCTGTGGTTAGCCATTGTTGTAATGAGGCCAATAAGAGACTATTAACTACAAATTCTTTTTTATAGTTCAAATGTGTCATTGAAATGTTGACGAAATTTGCCAATTTACCCGAGATCAGGTAAAGCCCATATGGACACTGGTTCATGTTCAGGTATAGCCCATATGGACACTGGTTCATGTGTTTATAGAGATCACCCCCTAGTGGCGGATCATTTAAATTTCCAGACATTGCGGAACAGTTATAATGCAACAAAGCCTTGTTTACTGACATCGCGCGACTTTGGCCATTTGATACGTACTCCAATTCACTGGTTCGAAACAAATGACTCGCAATGGTTTCCAAGCTTCATGAAGTAGTCAAGTCAAGTCAAGTCACCTTTATTTATATAGCGCTTTTAACAATACAGATTGTGTCAAAGTAACTGTACAGCATTAATTAGGAAAATAGTCTGTCAATAATGCAAAGTGACAATAGTAAACACTCATTTTTCAGTTAAAGGCAGTTCATCATTGAATTCAGTGATGTCATCATCAGTTCAGTTTAAATAGTATCTTTGCAATAATTTGCAATCAAGTCAACGATATCGCTGGAAATGATATCGTTGACTTGATTGCACAGATACAATTTAAACTGAACTGAGCTGGATGATGACATCACAAATGTCTGTGATTGTTAGTAAGTGTAAGTGATCGCGACTCTTCAGCTCCACCCACGGCTCGCCTCCAGGAGCTTGGCTGTTTTCGGAGAGAATCGCAAGCTGTATCTTTCTTTTATAAATCTGATAAAACTGAAGACTCTTCGGAGATGTGAATGATGCAATACTACACTATAGGTAGTGGTCTTGTCCCGGTGGCCGTCTGAGACAAGGTCTTTACTGGGGATCTGTATCTGGGGATCATCTAGTTGTCCTGGTCTCTGCTGACTTTCAGGGCTGTAGAGGTCCTCTCTAGGTGCTGATCCACCATCTGGTCTGGATAAGGTACTGGATCCGGGTGACTGCAGTGATCATCTGATTAACCAAGCAGTATTTCAAAAGCGCTCATCACTAGTCAAGATACTGAAATGCTCACAATCTTTTAAGATAAAAGTAGAAAGACTTTTTGATAAATAGTTTTTAGACGCAGAGAATTGTTAATTGGCACATAACTTTTCATCTAAACAATTTTCTATGTTTAGATTTGACGGGTAGACTACAAAGCATCACCCAGGGGGCGATATAGGCATGTTGGTATTTCACATCGCAGGTTAACACTAGATTTCGAGGGGATTGGGAACGTGCTTTGTGCTTTTAGCTCTGAAGTTTGTGCAAAAAAAGCGTTGCACGAATGTTAAAGCCCATAGAAATCAACTACGCAAACCATCTGAGAGGAGGGGCGCTTCAGAATGGAATTCCGTTTGAGATAAGGTGAAACACTAAGGCTTTATTATCAGGAATCATTTTCATAGTTTTTTTTACTTGGAAATGAGGTGTAACACTAAGGCTGTATTATCAGGGATCATTTTCATAGTTTTTTGCTTGGAAATGTGTTTTGAAAGTGCTTGTCTCCCAGCCCACAATGATGAGCTGTAATGTTCTTTTCTGAGAGTGCACCGAGAGCAGAACTGTGATTTTGGAAACAAACTCTGTCGTTGATGAGCGTTAATATTGCTTCTGGCAATATTGAAGAAATTAGTTTGATCTGAGTGGTATTTAGGGCTGCTTCTAATGACTATTTCTAGTTTGATTAATCAATTGACTTATTAGTCAAATAATCTAAACGATTAATTTTCAACAAAAAATCAAGAATGTTGCTTAATTTTTCTTTAAACCGAATGAAATCCTTTTTTAAAGCAAAGGTGAAGTGCAATGTAGAGTGCAAGAAGCAA
>NW_015656957.1:0-469 GCF_001515625.1 Sinocyclocheilus rhinocerous
ACAGCATGCCTAGCAAACATGTTACTGAACAACTAGCCTTAAACATTTAGCAATATTTGACGATAGCATATCTGCCAATATAGCATTAGGCAATGAGAATTAAATAAGAAACTTAGCTTAGCTTCGTGAAGACATTCAGAGATGAAAAAAGGGTGAAATGGCCAGTTGTTACGTGGATGCTTTAACGCTTCTTCATATCTTGCTTCTTCCAGCGGGGACAGCAGATCTCGTGTTAAAGTGTTGTTGATGCAGTCACATTAGCACAACTTCAGCGATGAATTGCGGGCAAAGAGTCTATGTCAATTGCGAGAAGCAGTGCTCGCTCAGGTCACTTGCAAGTCTATCGGCTTATCAATCAATCAACGCAGCGAGTTCACTTTCAAGTTCACGAACATGAATCTGGTGAGATACTCTGTGGGAAACTAACCCTTGTCGCAAAATTCCTTATTGAACGCTTCCTATAGAGGTG
>NW_015656958.1:0-155 GCF_001515625.1 Sinocyclocheilus rhinocerous
TTGTTGATATTTGTGTATTGAAAATATTTTTGATTGACATTTAAATCCTATCTGATTTTCTATATTTTAAAAAAGAAATTTTTTTTATTTGGGCTAGTTAAATACATTTTCGGGCTACCAAAATCTGAAGAGTACCTGCCCGAAGGGCTACCAGG
>NW_015656958.1:272-603 GCF_001515625.1 Sinocyclocheilus rhinocerous
TTTTGTTAGTGTGATCTGCCGATACCGATTTTTGCCGATTCCGATTTTCTTTCTAATAACTATAATTGACAGCATATACAAACAAAAATCAACGCAAAGTTTAATTTTCATTAAAAAAAACAAGTAAAAAGTCAGTAATAAAATAAGAACAAAAAAACTTGCAAACAACAGCACAAATAAATGCAATAGAATAAAGAGAGCTATGAAACTAAGTTTTTCAGGTTAAGTAAGTTTTTATTCAGGTAAGAAATTAAAAAGTAATCCAGTGTTATTTTACATTTGATTACTTTAATTTCTATAGTCTTCATTGTAAAAATTAAATACAGATTAA
>NW_015656959.1:0-504 GCF_001515625.1 Sinocyclocheilus rhinocerous
TTTTTATAACAGTAAAGCTTTTTTAGTGTAGTCGCACTGTTATATCGAGTCACGTTTATCAAAATACACTAATAAAAGCATACCCCCACTTTATTGGTATTTAAATAGTATATGTTTATGTCGAACTTTATTCATGAACAGATGGCGCTGTATTAAGCAGTATATAAAAAGTGTTTCTGTTGCTCATAAAAACGTTTCTGTGTATTTGACAAATATTGCATTGAATTCACCTTATCTGTGATAGAGTAGGCAAACACTGTGAGAGCGTCACTAACGGGAGCAGAAAGTGTCCAACTTGACGTCTCCGCTTTTAATTCCGCCCCGACTGCAAGCGGCTACTCTTGCCAGCCGGTGGCAGGCTAGCTAGTGTAGTCTCGAACAAGCCTATTGAGAACATGACACATGAACCAAAGAACCAATCAAAACATGGCACATACATAAGGCAGAAATACAAGAGGATCAAGGGAATCACATGACTAAACAGGGACCATGACTAAACTCCAA
>NW_015656960.1:0-311 GCF_001515625.1 Sinocyclocheilus rhinocerous
GATTTCTTTGTTTTTCTTATTTGGGTATATAAGGGAAGTGACAAACACTACTTTGGGATTCTGTAGTCAGAAAAACCACCATGCAGTGTGTGAGAGTCTCTGGAGCTCTGCACCAGAACTCTCGCTGCTGTGTGTCTCTCTGCTGTCAGGTATGATTAAAAAATGTAATTGTGTTAAACACATTGTGCCCATAGAGCACACTGTATAGTTGTCTGTGCTATGACATGTGCACATAGGCTAGTTAAGTTTATTCTCTAAAACACATGATTGCTTTGCTGTAAGTTTTCTTTGAAATACTTAGGTAAAAGGTT
>NW_015656960.1:477-1281 GCF_001515625.1 Sinocyclocheilus rhinocerous
GCTACAATGTGATTCACAATTGCATTATCTTTTCTAAATTGGCTTCTAATTGTTTCATTATGTAATTGGCATGATACAATTTTACCTGACTAATAATAAATTGTTATATTTTATTTATTCTGAACTCTCCTGAAATCATTATGACTAGTAAACTGTGAGGAGGCTTTTGTTACCGCAAATCTACGGCCAGGATAGGTCAAACTGACGGCTCATGAATGATAGGAGAGCAGTAGGCACGTCATCGGAGACCTTCTGATTTCTGTCTATCGCTGATGTTAGCAAGTTGTACAAGAAAGGACTAAGTGAACTACACTTTTTGTCATAAGCAAGCAGTAGGCAGCAGGCAAAACAGGTATTAGTCTACCTACACACTCTGACTAACATCAGACTGGCATGTTTGTGAGCGTAAGATCCACGTAAGGCCAACGTGAGACTTAAAAGAGACATTAGGTCCCCAGTGAACGGATAATTGAAAGTATAGTGAGTCCGGAAAAATCTAATATCTAAATTAATATACAATCAATATTTGTGATCATTAAATTTAGGCAATATTTCTAATTAAAAACTGATCACTTGAAATTGGAGTCAGATTGAACACGGAGCTAGACTAAAATTTCAGATTGAAAACGGAGCTAGACTAAAATTTTAACTAATCCTGATAAATTCAGAAGCGCAAGTAAAAGACCGAATATGCATTAATTAAACCTTCAGGCCGCTGGATTCTGCTGTTTTGGGCTGGCGGGTGGATTCTTACATATCAATGAACATTATGTGGAAAATAATGTGTTTTTTTAACCTTAAACC
>NW_015656961.1:0-839 GCF_001515625.1 Sinocyclocheilus rhinocerous
GTTTTTGCAAATGAACTCTTCATATATATATATATATATATATATTGTAACGTGTGTGCTGGCTAAGAAGGAAGCGCATGACGAAGGAACAGAGTCAACAGGGTATTTAATCATGAATCCAGGAGTAAATCCAACATTCAGCAACACAAATCCAAATCAATAGTGGACCAAGGACCAGGGGAGAACACAGGACTTAAGTACAGAAACGTAATTAGGGAGAACTGAAACTGGTGTGAAGCTAATTAATCAAAAACCATGGAAGCTAATAGACACGGGAACTCAGGGAAATGTGGAAACAGAAAGGATTTTTTATTATTATTAAATATTATGAGTCAATAATTTATAAATAGTCTTTTGGGGACTCACATGTTACAACCTGGTGGAAAAAAATAATAATAACAAAACTGCTTTGCTGCTTTGCTGAGGGTGGGGGTTCAGGAGGAGGATGAGGGGCAGGCGGAGGGGCACAGTTCATTGGGCCAGGGTGGAGCAGATGGAGGAAGGAGCCAGGGAGGAGCCCGGAGCAGGAGGAGTCAAGTAGGGAACCAGAGTCCAGCCAGGAAAGCGGCCCACGGTGGAGTCGCCGGAGGGAGGAGCCATGGTGTAGTTCGGGCAGGCGAGACCAGGGGGCCGACTGACGGAGATGACACCAGTGGAATAGGAGCCCAGGTTGGAGACAAGCAGCCGCAGAGCCAGGGTGACACCGAGGATCCGGAGGGCCTAGGCGGAGCCGGAGCGACAGAGGACGAAGGTGGAGCCGGAGGGAGGGAGGAGCCTGACGGAGCCAGAGGGACAGAAGGACGAGGCGAAGCTGGAGAAGTGGAGTCCCGAGGTGTAGG
>NW_015656962.1:0-330 GCF_001515625.1 Sinocyclocheilus rhinocerous
CAGGGCTGGATTGGTAATCGGGCATACTGGGCATTTTCCCGGTGGGCCGACGCACTTAAGGGGCCGACAGATTTAAAAAAAAAAATGTTGCCAAGGACCATCACGCAGGGACAGCGAGCAGCCAGTTGCCCATTGGTTTGTCTCCTGTATTGACAGCGTAAACTATCCAGTCACAATGCGCTATAGACGGAGCATGAAGTATTTTGCTCCGCCTATATAAAGATCGCTTCACTCCAACTTCTTCCTCGTCGGCTTTTCCCATGTTTTCACAGCAGATTTATCAAGAACAGGCTTGCTCTGCGGTGAGTGATGCGGGCCAAAGAGCCAGGC
>NW_015656962.1:363-1197 GCF_001515625.1 Sinocyclocheilus rhinocerous
AGGCAGGAGGAGGAGAGGAGAGTAGTTGAATCGGTAAAGTGCTTGATAGGGACTCGCAACGGAGGCAGACATCTAACCTATCCTGATGTGTGTGCGCGCCATGAGTGTAGAATACGTAGGCTAAACACTTTTTTAATAAAATGTAAATTTGTCCCCCGCGCTTTTTTGGCCAAGTCAAGTCAAGTGTGTTCATAGAGGTTCCCATGGGCCAATGCGAATACATCTAGATTTAAATTAAAAAAGACACGATATTGTTGGGCCTGACGTTTTATTCTTATCCAGAACAACTAGATGTGATATGAGTGTGATACATACATGCACTACCAGTTAAAAGTTTTTGAACAGTAATATTTTTTAGTTTTTTTAAAGAAGTCCTTTTCTCACCAAACCTGCATTTATTTGATCCAAATACAGCAAAAGCAGTAATATTTTGAAATATTTTACTATTTAAAAATAACTGTTTTCTATTTGAATATATTTTAAGTTGTAATTTATTCCTGTGGCGTAATTTATACCAACACTGTTAAAAAGAAACTGCTTTCTATTTAAATATATATTCAAATGTCATTTATTTCTGTGATCAAAGCTAAATTTTAAGCATCATTACTCCAGTCTTCAGTGTCACATGATCCGTCAGAAATCATTTTAATATGCTGATTTGTTGTTCAAGAAACATTTATTATTATTATTATTATCAAAATTTAAAACAGTTGAGTAAATTTTTTTCGAGATTCTTTGATGAATAGAAAGATCAAAAGATCAGCATTTATCTGAAATAAAAAGCTTTTGTAACATTATACACTATACAATTCAAAAGCTTGGAGTCAGTAGAAT
>NW_015656962.1:1254-2009 GCF_001515625.1 Sinocyclocheilus rhinocerous
TTTGGGAAAGAAATTAATACTTTTATTTAGCAAGGATGCTTTAAATTGATCAAAAGTGATGATAAAGACATTCATAATGTTACAAAAGATTTCCATTTCAGATAAATGCTGTTCTATTCATCATATGAAAAATTCTACTCAGCTGTTTTCAACATAACAAAAATAATAAATGTAATAATAAATTTAGCAGCAAATCAGAATATTTGAATTATTTCTGAAGGATCATGTGACTTGAATAATGATGCTAAAAATTCAGCTTTGAAATCACAGGAATAAATTACATTTTAAAATATATTCAAATAGAAAACAGTTATTTTAAATAGTAAAAATATTTCACAATATTACTGCTTTTATTAAAAATCTTACGGTTCAAAAACTTTTGACTGGTAGTGTATATCATATATATATATACAGTATATATATATAAATGGTGGTGGGCCGCCTGGACCAAAAAATGCCTGGGCCGATCTTTTGTCCCAGTCCAGCCCTGGTTATAAGCACAAGCAAAGTTTCGTCAGGCATAAATTATTACTTTTAATATATTATAGGCACAAATCTCATGTTTCTATAGGGAGAGCTATTAAATATGTTTGATCAACAACATGAGGGATCTGAGGATCTGTGTGTTGCATCAAGAGAGCAACCATACATTTGAATTATCTTTTTATTTTCTTTTTTTATTAATTTATAATCAGTTATTCGTATAATCATTTAGAATTGTTAGCCATTTATGTAATTTATTGTATGATTTTTTT
>NW_015656962.1:2113-2240 GCF_001515625.1 Sinocyclocheilus rhinocerous
TTTTATATATTTTTTATTTCTTATTTTCCTTGTTTATGCATTTTCATTGCTTAATCTTATGATTGTGAGGTTTAATTAATTTTTTTGTCCGAATGAATAAGAGATAAGAGGGAATGTTTATGAAAAC
>NW_015656963.1:0-297 GCF_001515625.1 Sinocyclocheilus rhinocerous
AAGAACTTCATTTGAACAACTTTAAAGGCGACTTTCTCAATATTTTGAATTTTTTTTTTTTACCCTAAGATTCCACATTTTCAAATAGCTGTATCTTGGCCAAATATTATCCTATCGTAACAATATCCATTTTCCATATATTAATGGAAAGCTTATTTATTCAGCTTTAAGATGATGCATAAATCTCAATATTTTTTTTTATTGACCTTTATGACTGGTTTTGTGGTCCAGGGTCACATATAAAATTTTACTCCAGTGTGAATCCTCTCATGTATTTTTAGGTGTTCTGACCGTCTG
>NW_015656963.1:405-669 GCF_001515625.1 Sinocyclocheilus rhinocerous
CTGAATGAATCTCTTGTCACAGTGTGGACACTTGTACGGTTTCTCTCCAGTGTGGATCCATCCTCTCGTTTTCAGATGTGATGACCGACTGAATCTCCTGTCACAGTTTGAACACTTATAAGGTTTCTCTCCAGTGTGAATCCTCTCATGTATTTTTAGGTGTATATGTATAGTACATGAACATCATCACCTCCAAAACAAACAAACATCAGACACCCTGTACTTATCGAGTCCAAGCTGCAGCTGTTGGTTTGTCCTCCAAAC
>NW_015656964.1:0-463 GCF_001515625.1 Sinocyclocheilus rhinocerous
ATTATTTGCCCTCTTTATCATTTTGCTTTTCGTTCAAAATTCAAATCTTAAGTTTGAAAAAAATAATAATAATAATTGAAAAAAATATATAATTTACAAATATATGTAACTATACTATTAGGATACAGTATATAGAATATATGTGTTCCACAGTTATTGTGCCCCCTTCATTTAATACTTTGTGTAACCTATAACCCTCTTCACACATAAGGGCTAATCCATGGCTAGGTGTGCATTACATGATTTTAATGCATGAGGTGGAGGCAAAGAACCACCCGACGTGAAGTCCATTAAAATTGTGTAATACACACCTATTAAAGCTAGGTTAAAAAGTTAAGTTAAAGCTGCCCTTAAAGAGATAGCTTACCCAAAAATTTTAATTATGTCATTCATTATTCACCCTTGTGTGGTTTCACAGCCGTAAGACCTTCATTCCTCTTAGGAAGACAAAATATATTTTTAA
>NW_015656965.1:0-380 GCF_001515625.1 Sinocyclocheilus rhinocerous
AAGATCTCCGGGATAAAGTTGTGGACAGGCACAAGTCAGGAGATATATACAAAAAAATGTCAAAGGCTTTATCAATGTGTAGAAGCACAGTGAAGTCTATTATTGAGAAGTGGAAGGTATTTGGTACAACACAGACCCTCCCTGGATCAGAATGTCGCTCCAAACTGGATGAAAGAGCAGGAGGAAACTGCTCAGAGAGGCTACTAAGATCAAGAGGCCTACAGCAACTCTGAAGCAGTTGCAGGTATTTATGTCGAAGAGTGGTCATTGTGTGCATGTGTCAAAAATATCACAAATTCTCCACAAATGTGGCTTGTATGGGACGGTTGCAAGAAAAGAGCCTCTCCTCAAGAAAGGCCACATGCAGTCACGACTGAGCT
>NW_015656965.1:490-555 GCF_001515625.1 Sinocyclocheilus rhinocerous
TTCTTGAGGAAAATCTGCATCCCTCTGCCAGAAAGTTGTCAATGGGAAGAAGTTTTACCTTCCAA
>NW_015656966.1:0-1022 GCF_001515625.1 Sinocyclocheilus rhinocerous
ATCCACCCTATATCAGTTCCTGTCCATTGTGTTCCAGTTTGTCAGGTATTGTGAATGTTACCCTGTGTGTGCGCGCGCGCCTATTGTGAATTTAGTAAAGTGTTCTTGTATCCTGCATCCTCGTCGTCCTGCCTGTTCTCTGGCACAGCAAGACCGTGACAGAATAACTGACCCTACACAAATGATGGCTAACGAGCTGTGTTGGAGAAGGCAGCTGGTTCTGGTCCGTAGAGCGCCGGCCGATTGGAGGTATCGATCGCCGGCTGCTCGGAAGTCGAGATCGCCGACCGCTGGCCTCTCAGCGTTGCTGGACATGGCACTGCTCCTATCCTTACCCCAGAATTGGCTCTAGAAAGTTTTCCTTCGTCTTCTGAGTCTCCGCTGGTTCCGTCCAGCCCTCCATCGTCTATAGAGCGCCCCCCAGTGCCAGCTCCAGTCCCAAAACCAACTCCAGTGCCAGCTCCTTGAAAGCGCTTTGCTGTGCCTACTCCTCCAGAGCACTCTCCAGTGCCAGCACCACGTAAGTGCTGCCCTGATCCCGAGTTCAGCCGAGGAATGGCTCCTGATCCCGAGTTAAGCCCAGGACGGGCTCCTGGTCCCCAGTTAAGCCCAGGGCGGGCTCCTGGTCCCCAGTTAAGCCCAGGGCGGGCTCCTGATCCCCATCATGGCCTACGGAGGGCCTCAGAGCTCGTAAGCGTCCCCAAGTATTTTTTTTTGGGGGTAGTAGGGCTCCGGCCTAGGAGGCTGCTCCGCCATGGCCTCCTGAGTTCCCTACGCCGCCATGGCCTCCTAGTCTGCCTGCTCCGCCATGGCCTCCAAGTCTGCCAGATCTGCCATGGCCTCCTAGTCTGCCTGCTCCGCCATGGCCTCCAAGTCTGCCAGATCTGCCATGGCCTCCTAGTCTGCCTGCTCCGCCATGGCCTCCAAGTCTGCCAGATCCGTCATGGCTTCCTAGTCTGCCTGCTCCGGCGTGTGCTCCTATTGTGAATTTAGTAAAGTGTTCTTGTATCCTGCATCCTCGT
>NW_015656967.1:0-274 GCF_001515625.1 Sinocyclocheilus rhinocerous
TTTTCTTCACCTCACCTTTTTCCTTGTTTTTGTCTCCGGGTTCTGAGCCCTGCGTTCCGCCGCCGCTCAACGCGTTCCTCTGCCGGACCCCCGAGTACAAGCTGCGAAGCTGCTACCCAAGCTGACTCCTCATGATGACGTAGAAGCCTTCTTACAAATGTTCGAAGCGACGGCCACCACGGAAGGATGGCATAGGGACGACTGGGCACGGGGGCTGGCTCCCCTGCTGACGGGCGAAGCTCAGCGTGCATACTTCGCTCTTCCCGCCGCCTCC
>NW_015656967.1:394-491 GCF_001515625.1 Sinocyclocheilus rhinocerous
GGGAATATAAGCCCCGTCTGCCGGCCCGTGCCCAGGCCGCCGAACTCAACTCACTCGTGCAGCACTGGCTGCTGGAGGGGGCTCCATCGGCTGGTCA
>NW_015656968.1:0-550 GCF_001515625.1 Sinocyclocheilus rhinocerous
TTTTTCTTATGTATTTTAATTGGATAAGAAATCAAATACACTGCTAGACGACAACCAATTATTTGTATTCTATAATATCTTTTTCTGTGTTTTCCTAATGACAATTTTAGGATTGGCTTATACAAACACATAATACGGCAGACTAGTTTCTATATTGTAATAAATGTTATGTCAATTAGCACTGCATTATTCCTATACTATATTTATTACCTGGAAATTACCTGACATTACCTTTTTTTAGCTACAGCCATGGCTGGATGCCTTTGTCCATATTAGGGATTTCCTGCACGTCATAAGTTATTATAGGCCTATATTACTTCTACTAGGCCGTTTTGGACTTTCTGCGCGAGAGCGCCTTCCGGCTTCGAGTATGAATGAAACATGCACTGCATGTTCACATCGTCTCGTTTTGGATATGAATAAATCGTCTGGTCATACATCTCATTGCTTTGCCCATGTGCGCACACATCTAAAGCACGCACACAGACAAAGTGATTTAAAATGCATCTTATTGACAGATAAATCATGGTTGATCTATCAGCCAGATGCA
>NW_015656969.1:0-225 GCF_001515625.1 Sinocyclocheilus rhinocerous
CAGTGAGTTCATGAACGGCCTCCATGGCCGTGACAGGGCAGACTGAGAGTTCGTGAACGGCCTCCGTGGCCATGACAATACAGTCTGTGAGTTCGGAAGCGGACGCCACCACCTCAGGAGGTTCTGCAGCGGATGCCGCCACCTCTGGAGGTTCTGCAGCGGATTCAGGCACAGGAAAGACCCTTGGAACAGACTCGTGGATAGGAGAGGCCTCTGGAGCGGACT
>NW_015656970.1:0-550 GCF_001515625.1 Sinocyclocheilus rhinocerous
ACACACACACACACACACACACACACATACATATTGCTTAAATGTGATCATTAAACTTTATACGTCTGTCATTTAACTAATTAAACGTGAGTTATGAAACGTCATGTTTCAAAATAAAAACGCAGTTAGCAATCACCAAATAACCCACATTTATGCCAGCATGCTGTGTGTTTTGCTCTACTGATGATGAATAATTAAAATTTTGTGATTTATGGTGTTTAATTCATACCTGTAAACTCACGTTTCAGCCAGGAAAGTTGTGATGGCATTTTTCTTTCATATTATCTCCGTATAATGCCTGTAATAACGTAGTGTTTACTTTATGTAACAGCTATATAATTCTTCTGGTCCACAAGCGCCACCTTGTGGCAAAGAGTGAATTTGCATATTCGCTTGTATTCACATTTTATGCAGAACAGTGTTGTGAATGTTAACTGGCATATTAATAAGACAAAAAACAAAATTTGACAAATAATTGTTAGGAAGCTTAAAAAAGAAGAAAAAAATAAATTTTCAGGGGTCGGGGGGCCTACTGTAATGCTGTAGCCCA
>NW_015656970.1:638-816 GCF_001515625.1 Sinocyclocheilus rhinocerous
GAGGCTCAGACGAAGTTTTCAAAGCACTTTTGTATCACACACTGTGCCGATGCTTGTATGTATCGAAATATACTACGTGAATGATGACATTTGAAGCTTCGAACGCAACACAGTATCAGTAGGTCGGGACAGTTGGTTTGAAAAAAATCGGCGCTTCGCATGACTCTTGTGTTTGACT
>NW_015656971.1:0-784 GCF_001515625.1 Sinocyclocheilus rhinocerous
GGAGCTTCACTGACGATGCGACTAATGTGGGCGGAGCTTCACTGACGATGCGACTACTGTGGGCGGGGCTTCACTGACGATGCGACTACTGTGGGCGGAGCTTCACTGACGATGCGACTACTGTGTGCGGAGCTTCACTGACGATGCGACTAATGTGGGCGGAGCTTCACTGACGATGCGACTACTGTGGGCGGGGCTTCACTGACGATGCGACTACTGTGTGCGGAGCTTCACTGACGATGCGACTAATGTGGGCGGAGCTTCACTGATGATGTGACTACTGTGGGCGGAGCTTCACTGATGATGCGAATACCGTGGGCGGAGCTTCACTGATAATGCGACTACCGTGGGCGGAGCTTCACTGATGATGCGATTACTGTGGGCGGAGCTTCACTGATGATGCGACTACTGTGGGCGGAGCTTCACTGATGATGCAACTACTGTGGGCGGAGCTTCACTGATGATGCGGTGCTTGTGGGAGGAGGTGGGCGGAGCTTCACTGATGATGCGCCTACTGTGGGCGGAGCTTCACTGATGATGCGATTAATGTGAAGAACCTATCTCAGGTGTTTCTGCTGTGATTTTATTTCTACTCTTCTGACTAATTTGTTTCTTTACATTGTTAAAATATACTGGAACAGAAACTGCCTGCTAAATAACCTATAATGAGCCACGTGAGGCATTTTAAATCTATGTTAATATATATAAATATGAGTAAAGTTTGACAATGGAAGCAATTAATATTCCTTGTGCCGCTTTATTTGAAAAGGTTTATGATGTTTGT
>NW_015656972.1:0-613 GCF_001515625.1 Sinocyclocheilus rhinocerous
AAACAACGTTCTTGGAATGCCATTATTTTAGAAGTGATATGAACATAAATTACGAGTGTGACCAGTAGGCTATAGTATATAAGCCTACCATATTTCTGATCTTTGTGTAATTGACATGGCTGCAGCTTTATTTTTTCTTACCTCTTAAGTTTAACTTGTAAATAAATAAAATATGCTGCTGAACAAGAACCAATAACTTTTATTCTATTTGTTCCCTATATTGTCCTAATAACAAATTTGGTTAAAATTGGTTTATATATAGTGCACACACCTCTGCAATAAATCGTCATGTATTTTATGAACAAAATGTAATTTCTTAGCACAGAATATGACAGAACATATAGCCTATCTTATTATATATATATAGGTTATAGCAAAGGTTATGTCAATTACCACTGCATTATTCATATATTTTATTGTTATAAGAACGATACTTTTTGCGCTGAAGTGGACAGGACAGTGGAGATTGACAGAAAAGTGTTGGGAAACAATACTTTTTGCGCTGAAGTGGACAGGACAGTGGAGATTGACTGAAAAGTGTTGGGTGGAGAGAGCACAACAGGAACAGCACAGGGCGTCGAGTCTGGAATTGAACACCGGTCGGCCGTATACA
>NW_015656973.1:0-1419 GCF_001515625.1 Sinocyclocheilus rhinocerous
CACAACCCTAATCCTACCCATTGCGTATCATATGCACGCCAAAGTAAATTTTTGCGCAGTATGCCAAATTGAAACAAACTCATGCTATTGAGTATTGAATTAGAACGTTTGACCTCCTAACAGAACTTCTTTTCACAAATTGCACATAGAAATAGAAACAGTTGCTTCTTAGTCTTAAGTGCAAACAGTAAGTGCAGCCATAATCAAAGTAGGCTACCCTCTCTCAAATATTCAAAGTGCAAATAGAGACCAAATTTTTCAAGCATGATACAGAGCTAGACAACTACACAACCTATAGCCTACATACTAATAACAGCCTAGTATGTAGCCTAATTTGCGCGCATCAGGGAGTCGCTCTCAAAGCACAGGGTATTAAAATCGCTTTTAAATGTGCGTGCGCGTTTTACTGTCGGCAGTGCTGAGCGTGAATTCTATAATATATATAATACATTTAATCAGACGCTCTGCAACAAGTCCTCCTTTAATGTTTCTTATGGGCCAATGTGGCTCTTTGTTTTGTTCGTGCTTAAGTAAATTTAAAATAATAATAATAAAAATAGTCTGGCCAATCCGGGGGCCCCTAGGCTGCAGCCTAGGCAAGCCTGTGCGTTAATCCGTGCCTGGTCTTCATAAATGAAAAGTGAACCTTTAGGTGCACATCTGTAGAGTTGAGAAATAATAAAGGCTTATCTTATTTTTATAAGATTTGAAAAATGTGTTCATGGCTATAAAGGTAAGATATTGATTATCAAGAATACCATTATGATGTTGTTTAAGATTAGCCTAACCATTAGCCTAAACAGTTACAATAGTGTTTATTTGTCAGCATTTAAATTAGTTACGTGTCTGGGTACTCTCCTGGGATTACCAGGCTCAGCATATAAAATTATATGTTGTTAAATAACACCAAACTGTATGTTAATGCTGCTATCATTATTTACGGTGTTGCAATTATTTTGTTTCTCAGTTTATGATAAGAATGAGGCAGGAGAGGTTTCTGCCAGAGTCTCTACATAGCCTGTTTAGCGCATTTAAAATTAGCTTCACCGGAAGTTTACCAGCTGGCTTATCTTTATGCAGAAGTTCTAAAGAATGCTCCTTGCATATTAGGGCTGCAACAACTAATCGATAAAATCGATTATTATCGATTATGAAAATCATCGGTCGCGTGAAGTAGGCTTGGCCGGAGAGAATGGCGTCGGCGTGGGGAGATACTTCGGATGGCGACAATGATCAAGACATGGATTTTCAGGAAGTAAGATACAATAAAAGGAAAAAAAAGAGCAGCATGGGTGATGGATCTGATTGTGAGCAAACAATTAATAAAGTAAGGCATAAGAGAATTGAAGTTGATAAAGAGGTTGAAGAAAGAGGAATCAAAGTGATAATTACTTTTGCTAAGCAGTCAGAACAACAAAC
>NW_015656974.1:0-332 GCF_001515625.1 Sinocyclocheilus rhinocerous
ACATTTATTTAACATCTTTTGTTGGTTAACATTAATGACACGGATTGGTACTTAATTAGGAATGCTGTCCCTTTTAAGTCGGAAGGCATGCATGTAATACTGACACGCGTTCAGTTTTCACCCACTTGTTTATGTTCACTTAATCCATAAATGACTGTATTTATGTGAGATACTCTACACCAGTGGTTCCCAACCCTGGTCCTGGAGGCACCCCAACACTGCACATTTTGCATGTCTCCTTTCTCTGACACACCAATTTCAGGTCTTGGAGTCTCTACTAATGAGCTGATGACCTGAATCAGGTGTGTTTGATTAAGGAGACATGCAAAATG
>NW_015656974.1:376-606 GCF_001515625.1 Sinocyclocheilus rhinocerous
GGTGTAGTGATGCAAAGTCCGATTCATTTCCGCGAACCGGTACTTTTCGGACACATCGGCTCATTGAACCGGTTCAAAAAGCCGATTCATCGGTTCCTGACATCATCAAGCAATAACGTCTCTACGCATTTATTTTCTAACAACTTAGTGCCATGTTGTATCAATGAAAAATTCTAATAAGTCACTTGTGTCAACGCATATTGAAACATTCAAAAATAAAGTTATTTGTG
>NW_015656975.1:0-234 GCF_001515625.1 Sinocyclocheilus rhinocerous
CATTTAATTAACCATGATGTTTTAAAGCGTGGTTAATAGTGAAATCGGTTAATCGCCGCATCCCTAGCCATATCTCCAGTAATCTTAGTACGATGAGATTTAAATAATGCAATGCAATCCAGTGCTGATTGAGAGCTGACGAAATAAAGGCTCCTCAGAAGATGTGAGATGTTCTGGAGGCTTGTGAAGATCATTCCTCCGCTGCGGGACAGTGAAAGTAAAGCTTCTGGAAAC
>NW_015656975.1:429-604 GCF_001515625.1 Sinocyclocheilus rhinocerous
AAGCTCCAGCTGAAGCTGGACGTTTGTACAATTACACTAAAAGAGCTTCGACTGGATAAAAAAACTCTTAAACTCTCAATCAGAGACAGAAGACGTGGAGGAGATTGATCATGATGATCATTTAGAGGCTTTGCGTATCAAATATGCTGCAGTAGCTTGATCTGGTGTTGTTCTC
>NW_015656976.1:0-316 GCF_001515625.1 Sinocyclocheilus rhinocerous
ATTTTTGAACGTTTTATGAGACGTGCAGCAAGTGTATGCTAGCTTCTGTCCCGCCTGTTTATATGTACGCATCTAACCTCTTCTGAATGAATCTCTTCCCAAATCGTCCCTCCCTAACATTTTCGTCTTGTTTTTATTCGTTGACGAAAACGTCAATAAATATTCGTCATAGTTTTTGTCATTCAAAAAGAGTTTTAGTTCGTTGTCGTCGGTGAAAAAAATGTCGTTGACGAAAATTATTCGTCAACGAAATTAACACTGAAAGAGATATTCTTTATAAAAGTTAAGACTCGTCCACGCCCTCCTAAAACGCCTT
>NW_015656976.1:373-568 GCF_001515625.1 Sinocyclocheilus rhinocerous
GGAGTTTGGAGTTCTTCACGTTCTTCCGGGTTTGAAGGGTGATGAACTCCAAAAGATGTTATTCTGGCTCGGTGGTGGTCGGGAGAGTTTTCTCCCAGATGAAGGTGAAGAAGAGCCATCAGCTGAGATCGTTGGTGAATGTAAAGACATGGCCGAAGCCTGGTGCAGACTTAAGGGTTGCAGAAGCGTTCTAGC
>NW_015656977.1:0-500 GCF_001515625.1 Sinocyclocheilus rhinocerous
CTTCCATTATGGAAAAAAACAACCCATTACAATTTATCGGTCTATGATCTATCTATCAAACTAATAGATGAATAGTGAGTGTATCCAGTTGTTTTGGGCGATGGTGAATACTAGAAGATATCAGACCGCTGGATGGCGCAATTGACCAATAATTTCTAAGAGCTGTGTACTAAACTTTTGTTTGTTTTTTACACTCTATGGTACTAAAGCATCAGTACACCAAAAGAGTACATTCAAAGTTTTAGATCTTTAGACCACATTAATCTTAGTACCAACCGTGCTGCTTAATCACCTGACATTTAATATTTAATAAATGTCTTTTGGGGTTTTGAATTATGGAGGTTGTACTGAAAAATGTTTAAAAAATTGCCAAGTAAGAACAGCTTTATTAACGTTATGGATGAACTGACTGTGTTTTGTGTTACACCTGCTTTTAATATCAGAAGTGAACGTTATAATTTCTGCTATCAATGTCATTTCCAGGCCACTCGTGTATGTTT
>NW_015656978.1:0-871 GCF_001515625.1 Sinocyclocheilus rhinocerous
TAAAATTAAACCCTTGAGGTAAAATGTCCACCCTAGAATTGAGACAAAAGGCTCTGAGTTTACTTACTGTTATTATTTTTTAATTGAATAATTGCTATAATTAATGGGGTTAATATTCAATAAATCCATCAGTGAGATGTAGCCTACCTTTTAGACACTTCACTAGTCATTAAAACCTATACTATAAATTGAGTGAAATCATTTCAGTTAGAATTCATAGTGTTGCTGTTATGACATATCTTAAATTAAAATATGGCCAATTAAATACAAAGGTCTATATATTCATCTGCCTGTATATAAGTCATAGAATAAATTTACCATTCAGATGAATCTCTTTTAATGGGATTCTGCTTTGTCTGTCATCGGATATTAAATAATTATTAACTAAATTTTGAAAACACAATTTTAAGTAGAATAGTTGATTTAGTATTATATTTCTATATATGAAGTGTCATTAATATAAAATAGCCTACTAAATCATATATTTAGTATTGTATATATGCTAAATGTGTTACAATAAAATGAAATGCACATTGCACATGGTTGCATCTTTCCCGCGTCTTACCCTGTCAGTTCACCAGTAAAACCTGCATGTTTAACCTTTATTGGATACATGGGTTAGCTCACGCCCATGTTATCATAAGACTCTGATGTCATATCTGAGAGTGTGTCACAGACCTGTGCCAGCAATTATTTCCAATCGTTTAGGGCCCACTAATCATAGTAAACATCAAAGTAAGATAACTGCGCCTTTTAGCGCCCCCATCCAGTGTGTGGCGACCTGTATGCGTTTTAATAACAACAGACTGCGCAGAACTAGAGTAACATCATAGTAAACATCAAAGTAAGATAACTGCGCCTTTTAGCGCCC
>NW_015656979.1:0-1341 GCF_001515625.1 Sinocyclocheilus rhinocerous
TGAGCACATTTGTGAATAGTGAGGACATTTGTGAATAGTGAGCACGTGTGAATAGTGAGCACATTTGTGAATAGTGAGCACATTGTGAATAGTGAGGACATTTGTGAATAGAGAGGACATTTGTGAATAGTGAGCACATTTGTGAATAGTGAGCACATTTGTGAATAGAGAGGACATTTGTGAATAGTGAGCACATTTGTGAATAGTGAGCACATTTGTGAATAGAGTGGACATTTGTGAATAGTGAGCACATTTGTGAATAGTGAGGACCTTTGTGAATAGTGAGCACATTTGTGATTAGTGAGCACTTTTGTGAATAGTGAGGACATTTGTGAATAGTGAGGAGATTCTGGACTTTGCAAATACAGTCAAAGCTTTAAACACACACAGACTGGACTTTGCACAGTCAAAGCTTTAAACACACACAGACATCTTCACTGTTGTGTTGTTCTTGATGTTTCTCTCTTCTTGTGTTCAGGGGCCTGTGATCTCACACTGGATCCAAACACAGCAAACACTCAACTCATTCTGTCTGATGAGAACAGGAAGATCACAGATGTGTTTGAGCGTCAGCCGTATCCTGATCATCCGAAGAGATTTGATCATGTTCCTCAGGTTCTGAGTGTTGAGATTCTGACTGGACGCTGTTACTGGGAGACTGAATGGAGCGGAGATAATGCTGTTGTATCAGTGTCATATAAAGGAATCAACAGGAAAGGAGGGAGTGACTGTGTGTTTGGATCCAATGACAAATCCTGGAATCTGTGGTGCTCTAATAACAGATTCACTGTACGTCACAATAATAACTACACTGATATACCTGCTGTCTGTTCATCCTCTAAGAGAGCAGGAGTGTATCTGGACGTGTCGGCCGGCTCTCTGTCCTTCTACAGCGTCTCTGACTCACACACACTCACACACTTACACACACTCAACACTACATTCACTGAACCCCTCTGTGCTGGGTTTGGGGTTGATTATAATTCCTCAGTGTCTCTGTGTGATATTAAACGATAGAGAGACTCTCCGTAAATCCTCTTTCTGATGTTCGCATTAACACAAACTCATCAAATCTCACATCATTACTTTTGTATTCATTCATTTTTAATCAGTTTGTCATTGTCCTCCAGAAGTTATAAATCTAGATCAGACACACTGTTCTGAATCTTTAATAAACAAAGTAATATGATTGCTTTAATATCTATATTGTAAACAAACCATCAAATGTAATAAAAGTTAATTTGTGACTCATTGAATGATGAAGTGGTGTCTGAATCTCTGATGTGAACTGATGATAGTATGAATAATCATGAATGTGATTGAGATCAGCAGAATGAAACA
>NW_015656980.1:0-584 GCF_001515625.1 Sinocyclocheilus rhinocerous
GTTCCCCTCAGGGAACCATGGTTACATAAGTAACCCGAGACGGTTTCCATGGGCCAATGCGAATAAATATAGATTTAAATGATAAAAGACACGATATTGTCGGACCTGACGTTTTATTCTTATCCAAAACAACTAGATGCAATGATACATATCTACACTACCAGTTAAAAAAAATTTTGAACAGTAAGATTTTTGTTTTTTAAAGAATTCTCTTCTGCTGACCAAGCCTGCATTTATTTAATCCAAAATACAGCAAAAAAAACGTACAGCAGAAACACTTTTAGATGCCGCATATACAATATTTTCTGAGGTGAGTGATTGATTTTGAGGTGGATGGGACTGTTTTTTATTTTCCTGTTTTGAATGAGTTCATTTCTTCTGTCCTTTGCAAGGTCACCTTTCACTGCGCCATTCCGACTCTATTCTATTTCTGATTATTATTATTATTTATTATCAATAAAACAGTTGAGTACATCTTTTTTAAGGATTTTTTGATGAACAGAAAGATCCAAAGATCAGTATTTATCTGAAATAAAAAACTTTTGTAAAATTATACACTATACCATTCAAAAGCTTGGAGTCAG
>NW_015656981.1:0-849 GCF_001515625.1 Sinocyclocheilus rhinocerous
AATTACATCGCTAATGTCATAGAAAAGCACGGCAGGGCACATTGTTACAACGTGCCCCATCTGCGCAACTGGAATTTAAAATCGGTTACTGTCTTCTGATAGTTAGCGAAGCATTAAAAAATAATCTAAACTGATAAATAACAGATTGGAGATTAAAATAATAGCAGATTTGTCTCATTTTAAATGAGTAATAAAAACTGAGATGAAAATTTTACTTAAGCCAGAAATATAATTTTACTATGGTAAAATAAATGTTCAGTGATATCTTCAAAAGACTTTTGAATTTTGGCGCACTTTTTTTCTCTATATAATGTTGATATAGTAACTAGTAAATGCTGTAAATTTGGTTATGCTAGCATGTGTGGAAATATTTAAACCACGTGTGTTACAATTTACCCCACGTTACTTTGTGCCCCGCGCTCCCCTACATCCTTTTTACAATCTGTAGATGATAAAACACTGCATTCTATCAGCAATGTAACGCAGCAGTAACGTATAGAGACCTCGGCTTCTAACTATACTCTAATTACTATTTTGAAAATTATAACGTGTTAAATTACTCTGTTATTATAAAAGTGGGCCTAATCAAATTACAGTAATGCGTTACTGCCCAACAGTGTGTGTATATGTATGTATATATATATCTCAGAGTATGTGAGCGGAGTGGAGCGTCAACAATTTCCCCTCCGCGTTCCGAGCATTTAATAATCACTCCGCTCCAGCTCCGCTCCGGGTTCACCATTTCCCGCTCCGCTCTTTGCTCACTGATATCAGAAACACCGCTCCGCCTTCGCTCCATGCATGTCTAAAGTATTTCAGTATGTTTGAAATAGCACAGTTCTGTTCATA
>NW_015656982.1:0-329 GCF_001515625.1 Sinocyclocheilus rhinocerous
CACTAGGGGTGGGAATCTTTAGTCACCTCACGATCCGATCCGATTTCGATTTCGATTCTGGGAGTCACGATCCGATTCCAGAATGATTCTGGGAGTCACGATCCGATTCCAGAACGATTCTTGATCTACTTCCCCTCCCCCCGTATTAATTAATTAGTTTACAGACTTGAGAATCTTAAAATCCTTACATTTGCATATCCTTACATAAGTAATTAAGTACTTTTACAAATAATTACAAATTGAAAAAAATAATTAAAATCAGAATCAGAAGAGCTTTATTACCAAGTATGTTTACACACACAAGGAATTTGACTTGACGACAGGAGCTT
>NW_015656982.1:363-505 GCF_001515625.1 Sinocyclocheilus rhinocerous
GACTTGACGACAGGAGTTTCCAGTGTAGAAGAAAGTACAAACATAGTGCAGACATACGTAGGAATAACACAGTAGGGATGCAATATAAAACTATTAAAAAAAATAAATAAATAAATAATGTACTATATACAGAAATAGAAGT
>NW_015656983.1:0-149 GCF_001515625.1 Sinocyclocheilus rhinocerous
AATAATGCAGTCAGGAGATGGTGTGATGCAATGAGTGGTTTCCACGTTCTTAAACCTTTAAAATGCATGAAAATAAATATTTTCATCACTTTGTTTATCACTCTTGAAATGACCTGTACACTAAATAATCTAACCCTCATACTTGCATA
>NW_015656983.1:185-528 GCF_001515625.1 Sinocyclocheilus rhinocerous
GCATAACAATAGCAGTCTATTTATTTAGTGGTCCAAGTTGAAGTCAGTATGTATATTAATGACAATATGGGACAAATAAAATCTAATTATTACTAAAAAGTTTTGAACAACACAAACTGATGATTTGATCCAGACAGATCAAAGGATTGGATTTTGTGACTTAATCCGATTTCAGAATCCTTTTATTTTTCTTCTTTTGAACAACCCATTGTCAAGATTTGATCCAATTCGATAGCCGAAATCCGATTACTTTGGAACAACTGGCGCCTGTTGATTCACTTATAAAGATGTGTATACCGTATAATTATGATAAATCTCTAAGTGTTCCTACAGTCTGTAAAAC
>NW_015656984.1:0-797 GCF_001515625.1 Sinocyclocheilus rhinocerous
CTCTTGACCTTACAGAGCAAGCCTTTCTGATTTAGTCCATGAAACTAGTTTTGTTGGCATAAATAAATATATTTAGGTTGATTCAGTGATGATAAATAATACTGTTGTTTTTTAGTAATTAAAAAAAAAAATCGAGTCAATTTTCAGAGTTGCTCTGATGTCATGCTGACGTGTGCCAAAAAGCTCTCACGACGGCGAGGCGGCTGTGTCGGATTGTGCAGTCGAGCGCAGTTGCTCTCTACCAGCTGCGCTGATCAAGAGCATGATGGGAAACGACTGACTGATGACACAGCTTATGCCGAGTTCACACTGCAAGATTTTCAAACTCGTCGGATCGCCGTGGTTTTCACACTGCGTGACTATCTGGGGTAGCATTCAGTTGCTGCTGTGTTCACATTGCACGATGGATCGGCGACAGGGGGTTTCACACAGCATAACTTCACAATATTTGGTGTAACAGAATATGTTGACATGCTTTAATGTTCAAAAAACACATTATTTTTCAAATACTGTACATTATTGTAGGTCCTCTATGCCCTCAAACGCTTCGTTTTCTACAAAGTCCCGCCTTCCGACAAGCGTAGTCTGCTCTGATTGGCCAGCTGACCCAGTGCACTGTGATTGGCCGAACACCACAAGCACACCTCGTCCCATCGAGTTAAAAAAGTTAAAAAAAAAAATTTGTTTAATGTTTTCTGGTGATTAAAGAGATGTTAAAAGTCAAAGTCTCTCTCTCTCTCTCTCTCTCTCGGGCGCGCACACACACACACAATGCGCAAAACTCCGCATTTGAACAG
>NW_015656985.1:0-551 GCF_001515625.1 Sinocyclocheilus rhinocerous
GGTCATTAGCCATGGTAGGAGTGGATACGCGCTGTCTCCCAATACGATGCCATTTGGTCGGTGGGATTGAAGCTCTCTGTATAGTCGGCGTTGCCCACAAGTTGGATGTTGATGCTGTGCCTCCCCTTTCGATTGACATACTCCCACTCCCTTTCACAAGGTGATTGGATATGCACATGAGTACAATCAATAGCACCAATAGTGCTAGGCATGTTCCCCATTTGAAAAAACTTGTGCTTAGTCTGAGCTGTCTGGTCATCCTTGGGAAAGGAAACAAATTGATTGATCAGACTGCCCAGTGCTACTGACATAGCCTTCACCACATTACTCACGGTTGCTTTTCTCACTCCCATATTGTCACCAATTACTTGGTAGAAAGTCCCACATGCGTAAAAGCGCAGAGCGATTAAGCACTGTTCCTCCACGGATAAAGCATGACTCCTTTGGGTTTGGTATTGGAGTGTTGGCCTGACAAGATCTGCAAAGATCTGCAATGTCATCTCTCTCAAAGCGAAAACGTGCATACAGTTCTTCTGATGTGTATTGCTCGA
>NW_015656986.1:0-274 GCF_001515625.1 Sinocyclocheilus rhinocerous
ACCCCCCCACCCCCCGATGTCATGGTCCATCACGATATTTCACTGCAGACATTGTCCGATGCCAATTTGGTAGACATCGACCAACCCTACTATGCACTGTTATTTTACATTTGATTATATAATTTCTGTACCTGAATACTGTTAGACTTAGCCTACCTGAAAAATATAAAGCACTGCTTATTAGGGATGGGCGATATGGGCTTAAAAATATATCTCGATAATTTCTGATATTTATTGCGATAACGATATCAATGACGATAATTTAGGGAATCCT
>NW_015656986.1:314-990 GCF_001515625.1 Sinocyclocheilus rhinocerous
TTTTTTTTCCAAATAAACTATTCAAGTCATGTGGTGATTTTTTTTTCATATCGCAATATATATGTCACGGGGTTGCTACTGTGAGGAGCACGGAACAAGGAGACCAGGAGTACAAACCAAAGAATTTATTTTAATCGCGCGGAATCACACGTAGCACAAGGAGTAGACATTAACAATACCGGACAAAAAACCAACTGAAAGGGCTCGGATTTTTAAACACTGGATAACAAAGGACTAAGGAGACACACCTGGGATCAATGAAAATTAAACATGGGAAACACCTGGGATGAAATCAACAGAACGCACGGGAGACAGAAACTGGCTCACAGAGCAAAAAAACACAAAAAACAAGGGACAGAGTCTGACAATATATTGCAGAAAAATAAAATAGCGCAATGTTTTGAGTTTTTTCCAATATCGTGCACTGCTATATAGCTAATTTTGCCCTTCATGACAACTGTGAGGGGGGTGAATTTTTTTATAACTCATATGTTTAAATTATATTATGCCTTAAAGTTCTGCATAATTAAGGGCGTGGTCACTTGAGTGACAGGTGGATTGCCGCTGCTGATACTGCCGTCGAGCTAGGTGGGCGTAGCATCAGCACACAGCTCCCGCCTTTTTGCCCATTTTCGATTATCTGGGAGTGACACGCGGTGACGCGCTGCCAAGATGG
>NW_015656986.1:1070-1334 GCF_001515625.1 Sinocyclocheilus rhinocerous
GCCCACTTTGAGCTTCAAAAACGCTCTTCAGAAAACTACGGGTGACGTCACGGACACTACGTCCATGTTTTTATACAGTCTATGTTTAAAATACATTATTTCAGCACGATAAACATGATAATCAGAACCAAAACAGATGTGTTTAGCAGGTACGAGTTTTAATGGTGCAGCTCTATTCTGTAAGAGGGGCGGGGAGCAGCAACTCATTTGCATTTAAAAAGACAGGCCCGAAAAACAGTGTGTTTCTACTTGCACTCAAAATAG
>NW_015656987.1:0-494 GCF_001515625.1 Sinocyclocheilus rhinocerous
ACCGGTATGACTTTTTCCATGTGTAACACAGGAAGATATTTTGAGGAATGTCTGTGTTTTTCAATGGGCTCCAGTGTTGTTTAGTTCCCAACATTCTTTCTAGTATCTTATTTTGTGTTCAATCTTGAAATGAAAAATATGAGATGTTTTTGCTTCGGACAAATGTAATGTAATCCAGGAACATTTAAAAAAAAAAAAAAAATTAACTCTTTTTTTTCACATCTGACTAAATGACCAGCTAACATTGACTAATCATATCAGCAGCACATGTGAAAGTGTGAATGAGTACTAGTCAGGTGAAAGTGCCCAGCACTCGTCCTCAATTAACTGCATACAAAATCCAAACTATTGAGGTGAGAAAATGTAAGCTACTTGACACATCATTTTCCAATACAATCTTTTTTTTTAACAAGAAATGTGTGTGTGTGTGTATATATCTCAGGGGTGCTGAACGTCGGTCCTGGAGAGCCGCAGCCCTGCAGAGTTTAGCTCTA
>NW_015656988.1:0-548 GCF_001515625.1 Sinocyclocheilus rhinocerous
GCTCTTGACCCTTGACTTTCTAACATTAGTTTTTCTCTGGTTGCTATAACTGTGTTTATGATACACATTTGTTATAGCAAGATAAACCAAGAGAAAATGTGATCAGGTTATATTGGCTGTGTTTTGATACTGTTGTAGTTATCATGCATGGCCTGATTCACGGCTGTAATTTAGTTGATATTATTGATCACAACTGCATTTTAAAAGAAATACGAAGAGCTTTTAAAAATACTTTGCACACCAGTTTAGAACATCTGTTCTGTTTAGACACGCAGACATCAAGGATCAGCATATGAATCTCAACAATGGTGATGATCATCAGACAGATTCATGTTGCATTGCATTCTGGGAGCACCAATCATAACTCATCCATGGCTCCCAGCATGCATTGCGACATGAATAAATGATGCCGCTGCATTGTCTTAGTATTTTCTTTTATTATTACTATTTGCTTTATTTTTGTTGTGACTTTTTACTGCCTTGTTTTTTCACGTTCAAAAAACATCAAAATTATCAGAATATTTAGTCACCATCGCTGAGATTCACAT
>NW_015656989.1:0-238 GCF_001515625.1 Sinocyclocheilus rhinocerous
ATTGAATTATAAGTGCTATTATAATTTAAGGACAACAACATTAAAGTTTTTTTTTTTTTAAACTATCACTTCTAACTTGAAAGTTTAATTTCCTTTGCAATTAAGTTCTGCTTTTACCTGTTAGTTTATAAGAGCACTGGCCCATCCAGTTAGTAAAAACCCCAAAAGGAAAATTAGGGTTTTCCTCAGCACTTAGGTTAAAGTTAGTTTTCCTGCTAACACAGCAAAACCAACCCCC
>NW_015656989.1:251-522 GCF_001515625.1 Sinocyclocheilus rhinocerous
ATCTAAACTGTGCAGGGCTGTGGCCCTCCAGGAACTGAGTTTGACACCCCTGCCCTAGGTGTATCAATTTAACAGCGCCACCACCCTGTCATTTTTCCTAGAATTGGGAGCAAAACTTCTCTCTCCTTCTCTCTCTCAGCTGTTTCCTTCTGAGTTGACTACTGCGGCTGTTTGCTGGGATTTTGCTTGTGAAAATCATAAAGCAGAGATTTTTAGCAATTGAACCGGTATTTGTGAAACTTGAGAACGTTGGTTCAAAATTGTCTTCCAT
>NW_015656990.1:0-301 GCF_001515625.1 Sinocyclocheilus rhinocerous
AGAGAAAGAGAGATAGAGAGAAAGAGGGAGAGAGGGCAGAGCCCCCAAGAAGAGAGTCCCAGCAAAGAAAGAGAGAGCAAAGTAAAAGAGGTAGCAAAGGAAAGAGCCAGAGCAACAGTTACAGTCCTCTTTTATCCCTTTCTTGACCATGTGACTAAAAACCAAATGTGAGACATTCAAACTGACCAATCAGCAGATTACAACTTCACCCACTGTGCAAAAGGTGTGACAATTAGAAGACCCCCGATGTATACACATGTTGGCCTACAGGCCTTGATCGATATCAGCACTTCTGTGCCTT
>NW_015656990.1:515-818 GCF_001515625.1 Sinocyclocheilus rhinocerous
AAGCTAACTTGCGCTCTGCCGGATGCGCTTTTATACTTCCTGGCGCTCACGTCACCCTGCTCGTGACGTCTCGCTACTCCATTGGACTGATTTTACACGTGCTTCAGAACGCGGTCACGCAGGGGCATTCCCAAAGCGAATCTCGACGCAGCGTCTCGTTCCCTCGGGCAACCATGGTTACATAAGTAACCTAGAGACGTTTTTGTGCACGTCAGTAAGTCATTTATTTATTTATTTATTTATTATCCTTTATTTTAACAGGAATTATCCCATTGAGATATAAATCTCTTCTACCAGGGAGTC
>NW_015656991.1:0-202 GCF_001515625.1 Sinocyclocheilus rhinocerous
GGAGACGTTTCAGACGCGTGCTCCACTTCACTTCAGCGCGAGTCAAGCGAGCGCGGAAATGGTACTGTGCTCGCAGCGCGTGATCTTCAATTGCATGCACAAAGGCGCCGGCGCGCGCTGTAGCCTGTATCCTTTCATATCAAATGCATGCAATGTCGTGGTCATAGTTAAGTCATGAAGTTACCTACCAGGTGATTAAAGC
>NW_015656991.1:371-492 GCF_001515625.1 Sinocyclocheilus rhinocerous
ATCAGCTCATTAATAGAGACTTTAAGACCGGAAGTGGGTCAGAAAAGGTAAAAACAGTTGAGAGAAATATGATGCTTGTCAGATCCGCATCACGTTCAGCAGCGGCAGCTCTTAAAGAAAT
>NW_015656992.1:0-629 GCF_001515625.1 Sinocyclocheilus rhinocerous
TAAGCAAACTTGAATGACATTTTATACAAACAAAAATGACACATACAAATACAAATACATAAGATACAAATTCAAAAAGAAAGCTAATAAGATTTTAATTTGTCACTAAATGCTTGACAACATTCCAGTGTGGGCACAGGCGTCGGTTTATGTTTTTGCCAGTGGGTGCTTATCCTCCATAGAAAAAAGCAAACTAACAGACTCGATATAATAAGGTCACTTTGTGTTTTACTATAGATTCTGTTTAATACCAACACACATATTACAGTAAGAACTACCACATGCCTATGTCAATTGTCAAAACAACTCAAACTTTATATTCACACATAAGCACTAAATACTGTTACAGATTTACAATACCACACATATAAAGCAAGAACTAAGTTGTACAGATAGAATCCCTCACGTCAGGCCAACTAGTGCACGTCTTACTGTTACATACAATACCACACATATAAAGCAAGAACTAAGTTGTACAGATAGAATCCCTCACGTCAGGCCAACTACTGCATTTCTGCTCAACTAATACTAATACAAAATAAGACAAAAAATGCCTCGGCAGGAGAAACAAACCGGGAGAGGGAGTAAAATCTTTGCGTGGCAGGGGCAGCTGCCACTCGTCCTGCCAC
>NW_015656993.1:0-1266 GCF_001515625.1 Sinocyclocheilus rhinocerous
TTTATGTTTCTAATATTCTACCAGAAACAGTTTCAATGAAACACTCTGGGAAGGGAATTACAGCCTATAGATTTATAAATCAATCTATAAATCAGTCATTTTTAACATTGACTCTTGTGTGCAGAACTGATTCAAATGCAACACTGGCTTTTAAAATCAACAACAACAACAGGGTATTGTCAGTGTATTTTAAGACCCCTTTTGTTAATGTAATCATAATTGAACATATCATAAAAAAAAAAAAGATTGACAAATTTATTGTTTGAGTTCTTCGTTGGGGTTTTACAGCAGAATGCATCCGAGATGCAGCAGTTTATTTTGACTTTTAATTTTGACAGTGCCGTGCCGTGTAATGGCAATAATGTGGTTCTATGTTCTATTTTTTAATATAAAAGATATTTATTATCTATAATTTTCATACCATTAATACTTAACTGAAGGGACTCAGAAGATATATTGTCGGGCAAAAGTTGAATAAGGTCATTAGGAATGGCATCAAATACTATATAAACACTTTAGCGGTTACAGGGATCTTAAAATAATTAAAACAGTAATTAAAGAAATGTCAATTTTATTGAACAACTGTTTCACCAAGATTACATCATTATTATACCAATTTCTGTAAAACATTACAGAAAAATATTAGTAAAATATTTATTGAGTTATATGGAGAAAAGTTGTGCTTAAAAACTTTATGAAAAGAATACAAAGAAGAAGAACATGTTCTTTATCAGAACATTATTTACATCAAAATTACACCTAAAAGAAACCATCTAAACCCCCCAACGTATCAAAAATTAACTCAGGAATCATATTCCAAAGTTTGCCTTTAGACTGCAGGTAGTTCTTTATCAATTTGTCTTAAATACACAATTAGCAGAATTAAAGTCAAGTACATTAAGAGCACCATCTTCAGTTGGAAAAAGACAAGACTGTTTTTTATGTAATGTGGTCTGTTCTTCCAGATGAAACTGAACAAAAAAGTATCCAGCTCTGTTATGACCGATTGTGGAACGTCTAATGCAAGAGCTGTATACTTATGACCTATTGTGGAACATCTAATGCAAGAGCTGTATACACTAAACGAGACAACCCTTCAGTTCTGGATAATAACATTCTTCCTTTTAGTGACAGATCTCTCTTTAACCATGAATTAAATTTTTGTTTAATTTTCATAAAAATTGGATGCACATTATTTTGATTTGTAGGTATGAAGACATGTGAAGTGGTCCTCACTATTTGAAAGACCCATAATTCAGCTAAAAG
>NW_015656994.1:0-110 GCF_001515625.1 Sinocyclocheilus rhinocerous
AGGCCACACAACTCCTTGTCCAAGCTCTTGTTCGCTCCAGACTGACCTGTTGTTATGCTACCTTGGCGGGTCTTCCGGCAAGTACTATCCAGCCTCTGCAACTGATCCAG
>NW_015656994.1:560-831 GCF_001515625.1 Sinocyclocheilus rhinocerous
TACCTAATGCAGTGTTTTGTCAAAGTTAACGCCCTGCTGGCTCAACATGCCAGCAGACTGAAGTTTCTGTCTGCAGCCAAATGACAGGTCTGTCAGAAGTTGGATTCAAACCCACTCCCCCATAGTAGACTGCAACCTGAACGCAGCACCTTAGACCGCTCGGTCATCCTGACACTTATGCTCAGCGAGAGCTGACTTGTTTAGAGCTACACCTAAAAGCAAGGACATAAAAGCTAGTGATTCTCTGTTCAGCCCCATCAGCCCACAGGCC
>NW_015656994.1:1097-1292 GCF_001515625.1 Sinocyclocheilus rhinocerous
GTAAATTCCCTGAATCTCATCCATTATATTCAGTCCTATGCTATACTTTGATACACGATGTAGTCACAATTCTTCATTCATGCTGGGCTAATGCTGAATTAATGCTGTAATAGCATCCCTCTAATGTTCATGTAACATGTGGCCATGTCTTCCTGAGGTTTCGTTTAGTTTCAAAGGCCTTATTGCTGCAATGGC
>NW_015656995.1:0-881 GCF_001515625.1 Sinocyclocheilus rhinocerous
GGGATGAAAAATACAAAAGAGCAAAATGCAAATGAAAAATTTAAATAATCAGAAGGAAACTAATGAAAAGAGCTTTTCTATAGAGAATGTGGAGCTATGTCATGCCGCGTTGCATGCTGGGGCGCCGCCGCCATTCAGGGAGGATCATCGCATGATAATTAGATGTTTTCACTCAAGTTTTGTAGAGTTTTGTTTACAATGTTGATTTGATTACGGTGAAAACAGTGTCTCCCGCTGGACGCTTGCTGCTGCTTCAGCGTCTTACGGCAGAATATCCAAATAAAAGTGTGTTCAACAAGCTGACAGAAGTCCATCCATTTCTTTGTTGGAAACGTTTCAGTGACGAAGTATAATAATTGTTGTCATTGTAAATAAACATTTTTCCATGGCCGCGGAGGAGAGTCAGAGATTGTGGGTCACATTCAGTGGACAGACACGAACACACTGTATCTTTATATTTATTTCAACAAAACAAAAAAAGGAAAGAGCTGGATAAAGCCTTACTTTTAAATCAACACCTGTTGTTGTGTTTCTTCTTTCTCATCTCTGATAAATTAATAAATTTGATATCATACCCAGTTAAAGAAATCACTGCTTCCCACACACAGTTCATTCTGGTCCTGGAATCTGATTGGCTGAGAGCTCTTTGATATTCACCAGTATCGCCACGGGAACCGTTTCACTGTTTGTATCACTGCATTATTCCTCACAGTGACGCCAGGTTCACACATACTCCGTTTGCAGTGCGTATGCGGAGCGTATTTATTTCCGCGCCCATGTTAACGTATTGCGGTCCATCAGTGCGTTCCAGGAGCGGCGCGTCTGCAGCAGTGCAACGATCGTTTCCGCACTGAGTCTATTTTTGCTGTGCTGCACACTCT
>NW_015656996.1:0-543 GCF_001515625.1 Sinocyclocheilus rhinocerous
TTTTCACATAATTAAATGTTCTCTAATCCAACATGCTACATTTCTAAATTAGGCTAAAGAAAAATATTTGACTTCTATTCAGAAGCCAACAGCAAGAATGCAGAGACTCGTAAAATGGGAGGAGAACCTGCACCAGCATCACTGACAGATGAAGAGGAGATGGCCACAATACCAATATTAAAATCCAACAGGGAAAATAATAGTTTGTTGCTTTTGTATTTGTAGAACATAAAAATGACCAAATAAACTGTGAATAATTTGTGTTTATTTAACAGCTGTGGTGGTGGTTACGGCATATATCTTGCACTACCCTTCCATCTGGCATCCTTCCATTCCATACAGTAATCAGTTTCATTTTCGGAAGGCGCGATGATAGGAATATGCGTGTCATCAATCCATCCTACCACACTGGAAATCCTAAAGGAAATTCGAATTATTAGGTTACTTAAAGGTCGCAACCAGATGTTATCAAGTGATTCTAATTATTCCAGGGGTCATAGCAAGATGTTATCAAGTGAACATCATTTAAAAGTGGTACCGCTC
>NW_015656997.1:0-1978 GCF_001515625.1 Sinocyclocheilus rhinocerous
GAAACATGTCGTTCAAACCGGAAACCGCAGCAAAACGTTGCGCACTTTGAACTCGCCCCAGATCTGCAGATACAAGCTTCTGTGTTGAGTGTAACATCACTAACGTTACTCACAGAACAAAGTGACTGACAAAGTAAGTTTAATTCTTGACTTTATGTTTGTATTACTGGATGGTAATGAATACTGCTGAAACTATTGCCTGTAATGTCGCTGGTGTTTCGTGATCTTTATGATTATTAGTCTGTGGTGTATAAAGTTTGTAATGTATAAATTTATGGTATTTACTAGTTGCCATATCAACACTATATAGAGAAAAAACTGCGCCAAAATTCAGAAATCTTTTGAAGATATCGCTGAACATTTATTTTACCATAGTAAAATTACAATTCTGGTAAAAGTCTTAAAGTATGTGATATTTATTGTAGCTACTTAAGTACGAAAAGTATTTTTTAAATCTTAAACGTAGGATCGAAAGTAAAAGTAAATGCAAAATGGAACAAAAAGTGCAGTAGTCAACATTTGAAGTGGATCAAAAAAGTTCATCAAAGTTGTCCTAAGACAAGAACGTGTTTTAGGTTTTAGGACAACTTGAAAGAAAGGTTTTGATCCTCTTCAAATGTTGACTACTGTAAATAAAAAATTTTCATACACAGCTCGAGTAGCAAGATTGTGTTCAGTTTTAACTCTTTCTTCCATTTTGTATTTTTGTGTAAGAATAAGAAGCACTTCATCCGGTACTTAGTGTCTTTCATTCCAACACAAGAAAACATTTCTGGAATCTGCGTCTGAAATAGCATTTAGATGTATTTACACAGTTTAATGTATCTCAGAGGGGACATGGATGCATTGAACCTGCAGTTACAGATGCATAAATAGGCCTAATGCTTTGTTTTTAACATAAAACGTTGAATACTGATATTTGAAATAATTTAAAACATGACAAAATTGTCGAAATGTGAAATTAAAACAGCCAGTAGGTGGCAGCATGTGACTGTTAATGAGTGAGTCATTGAGATTCAACCGATTCATTCAAACAACTGATTCATTCAGAAACAAAGCATTTGACTGTGTTAATGAGTGAATCACTGAATCATTTATTCAACCGATTCATTCAAACGACTGATTCATTCAGAAACAAAGCATTTGACTGTGTTAATGAGTGAATCACTGAATCATTTATTCAACCGATTCATTCAAACGACTGATTCATTCAGAAACAAAGCATTTGACTGTGTTAATGAGTGAATCACTGAATCATTTATTCAACCGATTCGTTCAAAAAGCTGATTCATTCAATAAGTAAACAAACACCGTGCATTGCTCAGAGAAGCAAAACAGTGTGTGATCTTTGTTTGGAACTATTTTCTTTGGCAAAATTGAGCAAAAACAAGCACTATTATGTCTAAAATGTAGGTCACTTATTGCTTTACTGAACTTGTATAAAATGATTATTAAATGTGTTATCATGCTGATATCTGCAGAAAAACTGTCCCCCGCGTTTTGAGAGCGACTCCCTGATGCGAGCAAATTAGGCTACATACAATATCTAGGCTGTTATGAGTATGTAGGCTGTAATAGGTTATAGTTGTCTATAGCTCTGTATCATGCATGAAATATTTGGTCTCTATTTGCACTTTGAATATTGAGAGTAGCCTACTTTGATTATGGCTGCACTTATTGTTTGCACTTAAGAAGACTCAGAAAGAACTGTGTTGTTTATTTATTGTTATTTATACTGTTTTTATTTCTATGGAGTTGATTTAGGAGGTCAAAGGTTCTAGAAGCTCATAATTCATGTTCAGTTCTGAGGTCTGAAGAGACTCACATGAAGTCATTCAGGAGAGAAGCCAGTGCTTGAGTGTTGTTGTTTTTACTGCATATGATAATTCATACTCAGAAAGTAGAACTGAAATTACATTTATTACAAGATGATTAGTGAAAACAATTCAAAATGCACCTGCAGACTATTTTTCCAGTC
>NW_015656997.1:2052-2278 GCF_001515625.1 Sinocyclocheilus rhinocerous
AAAAAAAAAATGTGAAAAGTTCTGGCCTCGTCTCGTTCTCCTGAACCCAATCTCGTGTCTCGTCTCGTCTCTTGAGTTAAGTGTCAGCGTTAATGATAATCAAACAACAAAAGACAGGAGAAAATCATTCCCTGCTCTTGACAGAATAGCATTTGTAACTTTTATAAGAATGTATATAGTGAAATTGTGCCCTACCATCACATTCACATCAATGCAACCAATAAAT
>NW_015656998.1:0-5090 GCF_001515625.1 Sinocyclocheilus rhinocerous
GTGTCGGTGCGGCTTGTTTTCAAGCAGAGGAATGCACACGCATGCGTCGTGGTACTGTCATGAACGCGTGTCGAGGACTGACATGGAAGAAAAGAAATTGTTGTTTATTCTTTGAACAAGTACCCTCAGGTGCTAGTGGGCTCTTGCTAAGCAGCAAAACCTCAATCACTTAGTAATAACAGGTTAGGTTTGACAAATGACTTTTAATGTGTTGTAAGATGTATGAAGATGCTAAGCAATAAATACATTTATATCAACAGTTTTTTTCTAGAACACAATTACACACCTACATGAATAGAGATGTCAAAATCCAGGTCAGTGAGTCTTTCATAGTCTGTTATGGAAAGAACAGTGTTGATCTGACAAATGAGCTTTAACTGAGAATTGGAATGCCCTTAAGTCACCATTATTACCAGTCATGATGAAGTCTTAGTAGGACTTTGCCATTATCTTATTGTTTTCTGGAGCCTCAGTGATGCTGTAGAGATGTGTGGAAGTGTAACATGTTGCTTTGGCTCAATTCATATGCTGTCCATCAGAGGTCAGTGTGGAGAGGAATTAGCTTCTGTTGTGTTTAATCGCATTGAAGAAAATGAAGCTTCAGCATTAAAGGCCACACAGAAGTGTTACAGTCTCAAGACTTTTCTTTTGGCAGCGAGGAATACGTTTTCTCACTGGTGTAAAGCAGCAGGCCTATTAACACTCCAGCGTTGAGCAAAAGAGATCGAAAATATTACACTCCGTACATGCAGGTTTAAATATTATAAATATATAAATATTTGACGGCACGGATGATTGAGTTTACTGGTGCACACGAGGGAAATATTGTTCCTCGGCTGATGTGTGACTATGCAAACACAGTCAAACGTTACAGATGTGCTCTCTGAAGATGTCCTGAAGAGCTGATGTGGTCAGAGATACGGAAAGGGGAAGGACATGTTTGATATAGTTGCAGACACAGCATGCTTTTTCACTCAGTACGGAAGAGAAATACCATAACGCTTGAGCTTTTGTCTTGTATTTAAGCAAAACGTGTGTAAAATCTTAGCATGTGGGACGTTCTCTTCCTCTTTTCCAGCATCTGTACAGGTGAGTTTAAGACTCTCAGGGCTTTTGTACAAAAGTTGATGTGTTTTTATTGTTTTTACTCTGTTACTGCATGATTATCAGTCTCATATGTGTCAGTTATTCTTCTGGTCTGATAATATCTCTTGCTCACACATAACAGCTCTTTATAATGATGTTTCTGTTTTCAGGTGTTGCAGGTGCTTCAGTTACAGTCATAGGACACAGAGGAGAGAGAGCAGACATCAGATGCACATATGAATCTGGATATGAATCAAATCCAAAGTATCTGTGTAAAGGCGAGTGTATCTTTGGACAGAGAAACATCATGGTTAAATCAGGATCTCCAGCTGAAGACCAGAGATTCTCTCTGAGTGACGACACGACGGCCAGAGTTTTCACCGTCACCATCACTGATCTGAGAACAGAGGATGAAGGACAATACTGGTGTGGAGTGGACAGGACTTTAACTGATGACTATTCAGAGATTGTGTTGCTGGTTAAACAGGGTAATGTGATTAATGTGACTTCTGCAAATGGACCTATTGTAGTATAGAAATGTACATAGAAAGGGTCAGCAGATGTAGCTAATGTTATTATATAGAAGTCAATTCACTGCATAATCTATAATTATATACACAATATAATTCATATTCAGTGAGCTAATATATTAACTGAGATCAAGTTGAACTTTCCTGTCATCCATCAGTTAATAAGACCCCTGAGGTTTCAACCACCAGCCCTTTTACAGCAACACTGTCATATTTCAGCAAAACAGAACCAAATCCACAATCCAGCAGCATCACAATCACAGAAAGAAAAGAAACAATCACAGATCAACACAACTCCTCAGCAGGTCAGTTCATCGTTCTCTTTCTCTCTTTATTTTCCTTTAATATGCATTATGTCTGGATGATGTCTGTCATTTAGCGCATTCAGACAGCGTTTTCCTCCTGTATGTTTCAGGTTCAGTTGTGATTATCGTCACTGCGGAGGCTTTGGTTTTACTCCTGATTGGTCTTCCATTGATTATAGTGGCTGTGCGGAAGAGAAAGAAGACTAAAGGTAATAATTTACATGAAATAAGTCCTTTTCTCTGAGGTTTCAGCATTTAGAGCAAAAACAAAACCCTGAAGATTGCATTTGGTTGGGTTTGGGATGACATGTACGAGTAACTAGATTAAATTATAGAGTTTTACAGCATTAATCGCAGAAAGACTAACACTGATCTCTTGCACAGGTCTGCTGTCGTCCTCCATCATAGAGTTTAATCCAGTGTTATATGAACAGGTGAGTATAAAGAAACTGATGTGTATTATCATTTAATGGACAGCAGTAACTGCATTAAAAAAGACTGTGACTGCAGTATTTTTCAGTATTTTGACGTTGAAACTCCAGCAGCTGGTGTGTGAATGATCATATAATATTAAACAGATTCACTCTGGTTGAGTTATTTTGTCTGTTAACTAACTATTTATTATTTTCTATGACTGTAGATCAAAGACGCTGGACGTGACTGTAATCCAGAGGACACAGACACAGAAACAACTGTAGTTTATAGCTGTGCTTCCTAAACTTGTGCCATATGTGTTCCTACAGACCCAAGTACTCCATCAACACCACAAATGAGTTCATTTCAACTAATATAATATCCTAATATATAATATAATATGATGTTTTTTTGATTGCAAGTGCATGTTTCTCTTTATGTTGTTGTATGTCTGTTAATGTGTGCTGTATGTAGCATTTTCTTGTTAGATGTTTGGCTCAAGGTTTGTCTGGTTAGTTTCATCTGTTCACTCCTGCTGGTAGATGCTGGAACTGCACCAATCTGCTGCTAAAGAGTATCTTTCTCCATTGATGACCATTCAAGAGTAGCTGTATATTCAGAGAAATCCTTGCAAGCAACACATAATGGAGGCTCCTAAAAGCAGCTGCCATTGAGATGCTAATACTAACGGTTAGTTTTATGAAAATATTACTAGAAGGCCTTTTTGCTTCAGTTAAACATCAGATGTCCGCAGCAGTTACTTACCAAACAGGAAGTTCAACCACGGCCACAGGAAGAGCTGTGAGGCTTCAGCTAAACACACAGACTACACTTCCCACAATGCAGCTCTTCTCGCAGGGCTGATATGATGGAGAAAGTGTGACTTTAATGTTCAAGCAATATTCTGGATTATTTACAGTTTCTGTAAACAACAGCAGTTTTGCAATGCTGCCGATTGACCCTCACAGAGAGCTTGATTGACAGGCGATTTGACCAATAATAATGCAGAATCTGCCACGGTGTCTGACAGACAAATCAGACAGGAGAGTAGATTCACTTCGGTGGACTTAAACATGAAAAATTGTGTGTATTGGCATCTTTCCGCAGTTGAAGTGAAATACCTTCTGATGTTCATTAATGTTTATTTAATGTGCTGCTTGAACTGAGGCAATACAGCGATCTGTCACAACACATTAAAGAGCCACAAAAGGGTATTTATTGTTTACATTTCTTAAAAAATTACCAAATTTGAAAGTTCCGCTTCATATCAGAAGTAACCTGTCTTGTCTGTCGACGTGTTGTCAGTTTCCTCTTTGCTCTGCGATGTACTTTTCACTGTGTGAGAACATGATGTGTAGTGTGAGAGCAGCATGGCTTGTCAGACATAGCAACAGTAACTAAGGAGGGCGGGTCTTTGAGGAGGGACAGTTAACACAGAAAATAACCCCAGCAAGCACTGCTAATTCACCCAACAACTTTTGTTCAGTTTTTTTTTATTTTTCTTATTCTATAAATAATGTAATTTCTTATATGACAATATATGCACACACACACACACACACACACACACACACTTATATATTCCTAAATGTATTTCAACAGGCATCATGCTCGTGGACTGCCTGTCAAAGCCAGACAACATGCAACTGACTCATCAATCCTGGTAAATACCGCAGCTTCTGCGCCGTCTAATTAAAAGAGTTCAGCTGCAGAGTGTTGTTTGTGCTGGTCTGCGCTCTTATCAAATGCTGTTTGTCCCGATTGCTGAATTGCAAGGTTGTTGAAGGAAAAGTTACTGCATAAGATCATATGGGAAAGCACAGGTGTGTGTGTGTGTGTGTGTGTGTGTCAAGGTTTGGCTGGTCAAAACGACTCCATTAGACCTGCTGGTAAATGTCGTAACTAACCATCTGCTTCCATTGATGGCCATTCAAAAGTAGCTGTGTGTTCAACGTACAGTGTATGCTACATATTGTTTCTGAAAGAAGTCTCTTATGCTCACCAGGGCTGCATTTATTTGATCAGAAATACAAAAAAACATTAATATTGTAAAAAAGTAGTAGTTAAAAAGAAAGTTTTAATTTCAATCTATTAATTAATTTTTTAAGTGCCGTCCATTGCTATGGCACAAAGAGCGCTCTCTTATAATTACTCATCTTAATTCATCGCGACCTCACAAAGTTACATTATAATCAATGAAGTACTCAATGCTGCATGATGAATCTCTTATTTACATCGCGTCAACACTTTGTTGTAATGAGATGATTCGTGCTGAACACAACACCTGAACAAAAACTGCGGCGATTTGAGCGGTGAGTGGATTCTAACTTAAACGCCTCTGACTGTCTGTTCAAGAAATCAACAGATTTGTCTGTGGTTGACTACCTTGCTCAATGCAGCACAAACATGATCTCCAGTGCGCAAACCATAACCGTTTGCCAAATTTGCAATGAAATGCCATTATTACAGCTTTAACTGAGGGTGCTCTTGATTTCATTTGAGCACTCTAGTATTTACAATATTGGTAAAAGTTTAACGTTTCTCCTCAAATAAAATTGAAGACATCTTAAGACAAAGCTGATTATCTCATTGAGACATATAAGAGAATCACCCCTTAGTATCCTGAGTGTACAGTAATCTCTGTCAGAGCCATAGCCTTGTGGGCAGCACATTGATGTGAAGCACAACTGCACTTCAGACAGCCTGGGTTTGAATCCCAGCTAAAGGTACTTTCTTGCTCTTGTTCAATTATCAC
>NW_015656998.1:5134-6396 GCF_001515625.1 Sinocyclocheilus rhinocerous
TATCACCTGTCCAATCGTTTCCTGTCTCTACTCCTACTGTCCTGACCATTAAAGGTGGAAAACCCCAATGTAATCAAGAAAAAAAAAAGAAAGAGCAACTTGTAAAACATTTTTATAATGGGGTCTTGAAAGAGATTACAGCAAGTTCATTTTGTACTCCTTTCTCTCAGATATTTCTCATGACTCAGTTGTGTCTACTTTTATTTCTCCTAAGGATTTTTAGGAGAAACATCTGAGGCACCGTTGATACTAAAATGAGAAATGCATGAGAACCACAACTAAGTCTCCTGAGGTTAGAAAGAGCAAACTCTGAGCAATAGAATATTCCTATAATGGAGTCTTGATAGAGATTGCAGCAAGACAATTAATAGATATTCTCTGTTTCTTCCACCACTTTCTCAGTTGTGACTCTTTTTTTTCTCAAATATTTCTCAAGCCTCATTTGTGTCTACTTCTTTCTCCTAAGGAATTTTAGGAGAAACATCTGAAATGCTGTTGATACTATAATCAGAGATACAGTATATGAGAATCTCATCTAAGTCTCCTGAGCTTAGGAAGAGCAACCACTAAGCAATATTTTTTTCCTATGGGTATTTCCAGGTTCATTTGTCATCATCACCGCAGGAGGTTTGGTTTTGCTCCTGATCTGTGCTGTATTGCTTATTGTGGCCGTACAAAAGAAAAAGCAGGCTTGTGGTAATAATAAATTAATAAAATCTACATTTCTGATGTTTCACCAGTCAAATCAGATACCTCTGCTCTTTATAGTCTCTAATGAAAGAAAAAACCACTGTACAAAATGATTTTTTTGAAAGTGTAAATAAAACAAAGGTTATTGGAGTATGTTTACAAGTAAATACTATTTCAGTCTTTCTACTTAAAAATGTTGTTCAATTCAATGTTTCTACACCATTTTCTTTTCAGTGACATGAAATCAGATCTAATCATTCAGAACAATTATAAATAAAACAGTTTGGTTTTTAAAATTTGGATTTTAATTTTTCTTTGTCTTCAGAATTTTTTTAGTCAGATTCTGGACTAAACAAATCAATTGAGAGAGTGACATTGGATTCAAGCTAACATGGATGTTTTTAACGTAAAGTAATATTCATCCGTCTCAGGTTTGGTCCCCTCCTCTGCTGAAGGGCTTCATCTGACAGAAAAGAGAAGAAAAGAGGTGAGTCAGGATCATCTTCACTCAACATTTCTATAATTAACTGCATCATGAACTTGTATTATTCTCAAGTAGAAGTCATGGTGCA
>NW_015656999.1:0-1662 GCF_001515625.1 Sinocyclocheilus rhinocerous
GGAGATTCAATCGTTAATTTGTGCGATATTCGCAGAGGCCTTACACATGTGTGTCTTGTAATAATCCTCATTTGCCACCCTACTTAAAGGTGGGGTAAGCGATTTCTGGTAGCCACTGTTGACATTTGAAATCACCAAAACAAACACGCCCCTACCCGAAAAGGGTCTCGCCCCTATTTTGATAGCTCCGCCCCACACATACGTACGCAACCCAGGCAATGATTAGTTCTGTGAAACAAAGCAAAACCAATGTTACACCGTGTCTACACCGGACGCGAGTGGCGCGGTGCGGCAAAATACTATGGAACTCATTATAATCAGTGATGCTGTCTACACCATAGATATAGCCTATATACATATCTATGGTCTACACTGGATGCGGCGCGGCACGACACGACAAATCCTGACAGAAAACAGCTCCTGCGTTCTATTTATGACGTATTGACACAAATTTCAAATGATTTTCAATGGTCGCTTTGTCGCGTCCAGTGTACTAGACAGACTTTAGCTGTTGCGGTGCAGACACGGTGTTACTCACCTATCGAAAAGAAACAAAGCAACCTCGGCATCCGATCGCAGGCCTTCCGCTCCTTGAGTTCTCTCCAGCGCTGGAAAGCTGATCCGATATTTACACAGGTCCGTTTTCCTCTTTTGTTTTTTTATCCGCCATCTCTATCTTTCCGTCGCTGGGCTCGCTAATGTCCGTCCTGTGCTGTGCACTGAACACTCTCTCCTCCACATCATGAGTAGAAACGACCCCTTACTGCTGACTGGCTACAAGTTTGTTTTGCTAGTGGGCCCGAATCAGTTTTCTAAAGCGTTTTTGAAAAATCGCTTACCCCACCTTTAAGTTGGAGTCTGTTCAGTTTACATTCATCTGGTATTGTGAATGTTGCCTCTGCGTGTGTCTCCTGTCTGCCTTCTGTGAATTACCCTTCTGTGGATTTATTAAAGACTATTTAACTGGATCTTCATCTTCGTGTGTGTTTTATAGACCATGTTACGTGACAGTGAGGAGTTAGTTAGTTAGACTTGCTTCAGGATCCACTCTTGGTCACACTGTAAAAAAAAACAAAAAAACATTAAAAACCAGTGAAATGCATGGCAGCACAGGATGTCAAATGTTTACCATTAATGGAAATAATGGTTAAAGATTGTTTTTTAAAAAGCGGTCAATGACTGGCAGAAGCGGCTGCCAAATAAAGGCCAAATAAAGTGCTTTTGCTTTCGCATAGAAACTCACAGCGTCTCCTCAACATGGGGGCAACAACACTACTGCGATACTTGAAACCACGCCAAAGCCTCTAGAAGGCAAGCCTGCAACCCTTAGCTGAAAAAGCGTAACGGCTAATGCTTACGCTTCCGGTCTGGCAGTATGTGGGAAAGGAGGCCAGAGGCCGTTTATTTTATCAGAGGCTTCACTTCGCTGAATAAACAGGTTTTTAGAAGAAAAAAGCTTATCATTTAATGAATCAACAGCCTGTCGGCTAATCTTCAACATGTTTTAACTAAACAATACTTTTTGGTTTAATTATTTTTAGAGTTTACACAAAAAAAGTGCAGTTTTATCAGAGAAGTCACAGACTTTTTGCGACAGGTGGGATTCAGCTTACAGCACTTCTCTTTCATTCCTATGGTATCCGTAAACGGTGATTGAGTGTC
>NW_015657000.1:0-234 GCF_001515625.1 Sinocyclocheilus rhinocerous
TAATCGCAACATGAAAATTTGATACCGGCATATCCCTAATATAAAACATAGAACTTTTATTAACAAAACAAATAATAATACAACATGCTATAGGGCAGGCTATGCCTAATATAAAATAAATAACTTACATAAAGTTTAAATAGGTATACAAAACTGAAAATAAGTAAACATGTATAATATATAACCAAATAAATAAGAAACGTAGAACGTTTATTAGCAAAACGAGTAAGAAAG
>NW_015657000.1:388-550 GCF_001515625.1 Sinocyclocheilus rhinocerous
GTTTAAAAAAAACTTCCAAAATCACCTTAGATAAACGGCAAAAGTCAGCAGGCTTTTCAAAATCTAAAATATTGCCAAACAGGCGCTTCTGCATCTCGTTTCGAAACTAAATCATCATTTTTGTCAGTCAGCTCGACTCACTCTCCTCACTGGATAAATGAA
>NW_015657001.1:0-1373 GCF_001515625.1 Sinocyclocheilus rhinocerous
ATACTTAAGATTTGGAGACCAAATATAACACTATAATGAATTTTTTTATATTTGCCATAACATTACTACATTATATTCTATGGGTTTAATGCATTTGCAGACAATGTAATTACATGTAACTGTCATATAACTGTATATTCACTGTTTTAGAGAAGAGTGCCATTGAATGTATAGCTAATATTAAGTGGATTTTCATTTTTAAAAAATCTAAAAAAAAAACAGAACTGAAAACACTAGATAAAAACAACAACAACAACTCCCAATAAATGGCCAAACAGCAATGCTATTAGAACATTTATTGTTATATCTTGCATCATTTACATCTATTTTTACATTTGATGTTGATTTGAGGAGTTGTTACTTATTATTGGTATGGTATATCATACCAACTGAGAATTTATTGCAATGATTTTAAATTCAGTTGAGGTATCTGTCTGACATATTATGACATAAAATTTATGTTTTATATAAAGTCTTTAGGGCCATAGGCTATAATATGTTGTTTTTAGATAAATTGCTCAGAGACCAACCAGTTGGACAGAGGTTATGTACAAATCATCCAAGCACCCAATTCCTGGCCATTTCTATAAGCTACATTTCATTAACATTGCAAAATATTATTAAACTGGAAAGAAATTAAAGATCCATCTTTGATTGTCAAAAGAATTCCAATTGTGGAGGTCTGATTGGTTAAAGCTTTATTTATATAGTACCTTTTAAAACAGTGTTTACAAAGTAGCCTATTTTACAGAGAGATGCATGTGTGCGTTTGCAGAAAAGATCAAAATATCATTGTATTGAATTAATGTGCTTTCGCGCTACAATAATATGCTCTCGACATTTGTCAGTAAAATAACGCCATATACATGAACCTCTGTATAGGCTACATATGTTCATGTTTTTCCTGTTACCTCTTTTTTATGTTTAAAAAAATATAGAACCTTATGGATTACGCTGGCAATGACTATTCGGCCAGTGAAATATTCTGGTTGAGCATGCCAAGTGTAGGTAGATTTTGACGTCACAGCTCGCCACTTGATGCAAAGTCTGTTATTTGAAGATTACTGAAATAATTCACTGTCTGAAATACAGGAAATCTGTTTGAATGCCCCAAATCCTGAACCCAACATGGGTGAATGGCCAGAAGAGAACCTTATTGACCAAACAGACTCATCATTAAACACCAAGTAAACACCCCCTCCCCTACTCATTCAGTTTTGTTTTAGTGATTCCTTACAACCTTATAATCTTCTCACAAATGTGATATCTCAGTAAAGTTGATTCATTTCTAAGTAATTTTTGTACTCCACTTGCTCCCTTTCAGACAACGTGCCATAGAGATACTGACAGAGCTCACCAACAAAATAAATTCG
>NW_015657002.1:0-971 GCF_001515625.1 Sinocyclocheilus rhinocerous
ACACTTTTTTGTAGGTATTGGGGTGTTACATGAGTGTACCAATTTTCGTACATGTACGTGAAACGTTGCTCGAGGCACACTATGTTGAAAGTGTATAGATGGCGCTGTCGAGCTATTTTGCCACACCCGATGGAATATTGGTCTTTAGATGTTTTCAGGCCAGGACTCTTATCACACATGTGAAGTTTGGGGAAGATCGGACATTTTATGCCTGAGTTACAAAACTTTTATTCCCATGGCGAGACATCGAAGTTTGTCACGGCGCCATGGACACATCCTTTAACGAAAACTCAAGATCTTCACAATTTCACATCGCAAAGGCCTTTAGATTAGACTGACCAAAAAAAAATGTTGATGCCATTAAATTTCTAGGAGTAGTTCGTTACAGCGTAAAACATGTCACTTCCTGTTACCAGCAGGTGGCGCTATGACTATAACTGAATATGGGCATGTAGATCTGATCAGTTCAGGAGTCTTATCAAACATGTGAAATTTGGGGCAGATCGGACATTGTATGTCTGAGTTATAGCAGCTTCCTTTTTCATGGCGAAACATCAAAATTTGTTAGGCCGCCAGGGACACGCCCCTTGACGAAAACTCAAGATCTTCGCAATTTAACGTCACAAAGGCCTTTAGATTATACTGAACAACTTTGGTGATGATCCGATTAAAACTGTAGGAGGAGTTCGTCAAAGTACGAGGCCTGGAAATGGCAAAAACTGCACAAAAATAGTGCAGGAATTTCAAAATAACGTACTTCCAGTTGGGTTTTGGAATTTGTTCCAAGAGACTTTTTTGTAGGTAATGGTGTGTTACACGTGTGTACCGATTTTCGTACGTGTACGTAATACGTAGCTCGAGGCACACTCCATTGAAATTTTACAGTTGGCACTATCCAGCCATTTTGCCACACCCACTTCTGAAATCCATATCAGATGTAAATTTTCGCCAGTTCTGATGCGTGTGCAAAG
>NW_015657003.1:0-1506 GCF_001515625.1 Sinocyclocheilus rhinocerous
ACCAGGGGAAGGCAAATTCAGTCCTGGGGCCTCATGTACAAAGACTTGCGTTGAATTCACAACAGCAAATCGTTAGGGCCATCGGAGAAATTAATAGTCACCTGACAAATATCACTGACGCACTCACAGATATAAGCCACTCATTAAAGGAATTGGTCCAAAAATTAACTTTGTCTCTGATTGCCATTTATATCGTCACATGTTGACGGGCCTGAATGGCTTGTTGGTTGTGCTGCACATACACTGGTCCTGGGTCGGGGTCATCTGGCGGTGCCACCACCTCGCCAAGTGGTATGTTCAGCTCCAACCCTGAAAAAGACCCTCACCTGCCTGTAGCCTTAGTAATCCTGAAGACATTGATGAGCTTGTTCAGGTGTGTTTTGATTAGGGTTGGAGCTGGACTCTGCAGGACTGAACTTGTCTACCCCTGACCTACATTGTAAAGGCAAAGAAGATAAATCATGCAGTTGTAAGTTGTAACAGAGTTGAAAATAACCTTGCTTGGATAAAGTGAATTTTTATATTTGATTTATTGTTTTCTGTTGCAGCTTTCTTTGGTTATCAAGCACCACGTGTTCGAGGACATACTTGGCGTCCACAGTACCGCATCACCTCAGAACAACTGCAATTTTTATTGTCACTAAAATTCACAATACCTCAGATTGCAGACATACTGGGTACTTCAGGTCGCACTGTGAAACGACGCCTTAGGTTTAAGCTGGTCCTTTTGCTGGTTTATGCTGGTCCTTTGCCAGCACATGACCAGCATAAACCAGCAAAGGACCAGCTTAAACCAGCATCCCAGTGTCAAAACATACCTAACCAGCATATGCTGGTTTTTTCAACAGGGATGTGAAATCAACCAAATTTTAGAAACTTCCCCGGCTCAAATTTTTCCTAGGTAATCCCCTGTTTTGTAAAAGTGGACAAAATACATTTTTGATTTAGAGTTGCTGGGGGGTAAATTACTTCAGAAAGATGTTCAGCAGCATCATTGTTATTTTTACACAGAGATTGGTAGGTCTGTTAGTAAAATCTGTTGACTTTAGCAGTCTTTGTTGCATTAAATGCCAATGGTGATCATTCAAACTTTTGGATTTTTTTCTCCAAACCATTTTTTTGCAATGCCTGTAACTCAAGAAGTATTAAAAATATCTTAAAATAACCTTTCAGATTTTAGGTCTGAACAAACTTTCATTTTGGCATCTGCATTTTTAAGGCCCAATGTAGTTCAATTTTAGAGATATTGATATCTAAAAATGGCACAGAGAATAAATTGTTAAATTGCACACATTTTCAGTGTTTGAAAACCAAATGTTAGTCACTTTGTATACAGCTGATACTTATCATATTTAAAGGGGAATATCTGAAGGATAAATAATGTTGAAACTAGAATTGTAGCTTGTTTCCCTCTATCAAAACTGCACTGAAATAGTCAAGTTGAGGCACATAAATTCTTAATAGTCTATGCATAAGATTCTATATTTATTTATGAGTAGATAAACA
>NW_015657004.1:0-522 GCF_001515625.1 Sinocyclocheilus rhinocerous
GGAGAAGCAGCTGTTGCAGGGTCCAGTCAAGCCTTTGGATTGGAGGTTTCCCATCGTTCCAGAGGTGCAAAGCGAGTTGGCGGGGGACTTCCAGTTGAGGCAACCCGTGACTCCCAGTAGTGTGGCTGTTCAATGCGGTGAGAACCGGGTTCTTGTGGAGGTAAAGAAGGATTTGTTTAGCAATGGTCAACTGATCCAGCCATCTGGTTTGTCTATGGGAGGCTGTCCTGTTGTCGGTGAGGACTCTGCCTCTAGGGTGCTCATCTTTGAATATGAACTACAGGACTGCAATAGTGTGCTGATGGTAAGAACTGTTAAATCTTACTGGATTATTTGTACACCAATAAAATGGTTTCTTAATGTTTGTACACCAAAAAAAAAAAGGTTCTTTGTCAATTGTAACTTGAATGTTTAACATGGACTTTTCCATTCCTATAGTGGTGTGGGCAGTTTTTAATGAACTGCTCACTGGAAGCTGCTATTGGGGAACCAGAAGTGGTTCTATGGCATGGCTGCTAAAAC
>NW_015657005.1:0-1593 GCF_001515625.1 Sinocyclocheilus rhinocerous
ATAATTATGAAGACTTGCTTCTTAATTAGCACAGACAGCCAGTTTATGGGAAGTGTTTTCCTTGCAGAACTCTGCAAATGTAGTCCTATGATTGGACTAAAAACAGACTGATATGTGATGCCAAGAGCTTTGAGATTCCCTCCAGTGGTCCAAGGTTGCTTGGGTAGGGAGAGTAACTTGGTGAAAGGCTACAGTTCAACACCTACAGACACAGATATAAAGTTCACTTAAGGAAATATTACTTTTATACCAATTTTGGCCACCTGAAATACTAAAATTTTTTAAAAACAATACCTTTAAATAGCTTATAGTGAATGTTGTAGATTTGATTAGAATGGTGAATCTAGTCCTCCAAGTCCAGTCCTTGAAGGATCAGTTCACGAAGTTGGTGGTAAAGGTCTGTAATTTCATAAACATCATCTAAGTAAAAGGATTCAGTTCAACACCTACAGACACAGATATAAAGTTCACTTAAGGAAAATATTACTTTTAAACCAATTTTGGCGATCTGAAATACTAAAACAATTGAAACAATACCTTTAGCTTATAGTGAATGTTGTAGATTAGATTAGAATGGTGAATCTAGTCCTCCAAATCCAGTCCTTGAAGGATCAGTTCACGAAGTTGGAGGTAAAGGTCTGTAATTTCATAAACATCATCTGACATGACAAGGTTATGCTCAGCCATGAGTTCTACAGTTGAAAGACATCCTCATCACAAGGGTAGTCTTTAAATAAACACTCCTCTTGGCAAATGCTCAATTGTGATTGTTCAATTGGATGCAAGAAATTCTGCAATCCATATAAGCTGGGAACAGCAAACATTATTGAAGGTCGACCACTGGGAGCACGTGGGTTGTGAGTTGGCCGTATCCTGTGGCAATTCCAGGCACTGACTATTTCATCAAGCTCTTCCTTCATGAAAAAAAGAAATGGAACATATATTCTACATTGTCTTGCCAAATGAATTAATAAAACCGCACATTGTAGGCTATGTAAATAAATAATATTAAGTTATAATCAAACTTCAATACTCTCTTTACGGATAAAATTAAATCTGATAGTGAACTAAATTTGTTACCTGTATAAAATGTTGGAAGAAAAACTGGATGAGAGATTTGTCAATGAAAGTATCAACTAAGTGTCCATCTTCTTTTAGCTGTTCAAAATGATCCATCCAAAATTGTATGCACTGGCTTCTCAAAGTGGACCACCATCGTTCAATTCTCTGGTTCCCAGTGCTTGGACCAAGAGTGACACATTCTGCACTCGCAGTGTCTCTGAAGAATGTCTGCATATCTGCTAAATGCGTATTTTCAGTTCCATGGTCAATGCGAATTTTTTGTGGAAATCCGTTATTCTCAGCAACAGCTTGTAGGAAATAACCTGCAATTACTCGTGGGTCCTCAGCAACAGTAGGAAATAACCTGCAATTACTCGTGGGTCATTTTTCGTTTTGTATGCTTCAAGCCAGATCATTTTTCTGGAGAAACCATCAATACATCCGTTTATGCATATTCCGTAAGGTTTTAACTTATCATATCCGTCAGCGACTGTTATACATGCGTCGCCGTAGACGACCGCGAGCACGCAG
>NW_015657006.1:0-155 GCF_001515625.1 Sinocyclocheilus rhinocerous
TTACCATCAGCTTTTTCTACTTAATAGACATGGGGTCTTTATAGCAATCTAAAGTGTAATAATGTGTCATATCTTGAAAACGCAGCAGTAAAATGTTTTTATATGAGGTGAGCATATAGTATGGGACGTCCCTTATAGGAACTGACCATTGTTTT
>NW_015657006.1:402-525 GCF_001515625.1 Sinocyclocheilus rhinocerous
CTTAAAAACGCTGCAGTAAAATGGTTTGATATGAGGAGTGCATATAGTATGGGATGTCCTGAATAAGAACTGACCATTTATTTTTCTACTTATTAGAAATGTGGTCTTTGTAGCCCTTTAAAG
>NW_015657007.1:0-1047 GCF_001515625.1 Sinocyclocheilus rhinocerous
AAAAATCGCGTTTTTTCATATCGCGATATTATCGCAAATGCAATTTACTCGTTCAGCCCTAGAGTGCACTGGCCACAAGCGATGACATCGTGGATGCTATTCTCGGACCTACACACACACACACATTTCAACATGCACGTTATAATCAGCCCAGAAGATTTGTCTGAATTGCATGCGTTTCTACTTTCACATGCAAATGACTTGTTGCACTTATGAATATGATAACTTTCCGGCATCAATTCTAGTAGGGTAAAACGTAATTACGCTTTCGAAACGGTCTGTTTTGCCCTGTCATCATTAGCTGAAGCTGTGTGTGAACAAGAAGCGGCTGCAGAGTGTGAGTTGCTCCGTCTCTCACGCAGCCAAAGAGAGATTCTCCGGCGTTCTGCAACGCTTGGCTGCCAGCAGATGCGCCTGCCTATAAATCGGCCTAATTTGCAGCACAATCGGCCAATGCAGATTAATTAACAAATGCCAAAAATTGATCAATCGGTCGACCTCTACAAAATATGCATACAGTGATTCCCATTTTGAATCTCTGATTGGTGTAGATTTTGTTGTGGAGAAAAGTCTTCTGTCTTGCAAAATAATGTTGAGGAGATTAGACTTTATTGCAAAATTAGACTTTATTGCAAGAAGACAACAAAGCTGACATGCCTGCAGAACATCTGAATCTTTCTTTGTCCGGACTACCATCTTTGTACAATTTTGTTATCGGTCACTGTCCAATGAGCGTGCAGACCATTCTTTGATACGTCATTCCCAGTACTTTTCCACAATTGTGTATTAGTTTTGATAATGCTTGCTTTCATTATAGAAAACCACCTGCTAGTCTGTTTTTCAAGAGATAACTTCTCTTATCTACCACATTCCGGGTGCCCAAGGTTACATAGGCATATACATTTTAGGATTTTAATGAGCTGTCAGGATTTTAATGAGCTTTACACAAATTATCTATTTTTGCACTCTCTTATCCTGTGGCATCTCCCATTTTCTGTATTCTCCATTCATAGGTGCAGTCACATAGGCCAACATAGTCAGTTAGTT
>NW_015657008.1:0-201 GCF_001515625.1 Sinocyclocheilus rhinocerous
GAAGGGCCGTCAAACAAAGATAGTTTGTATCCTCCGGGTGAGTTAAGGTCTTATCTTCTCAAGAGACTCAAAGAAAAGCAGTGCTAAGCCAAATGGGACAGGAACTGCTGAGACACTGCACTGACCCTGTATTAGTTTTACGACCGCAGATGGCTGCGGAGAAACTTTTCAGTTTGTTTCTATGGAATGTGGTTGTTTCAT
>NW_015657008.1:714-892 GCF_001515625.1 Sinocyclocheilus rhinocerous
GGCAAGTGTCAGAGTCACAACATACATAGCCTAAGTAGAAACGCAAAGCGCTGTGTCAGAGGCAGACAAAGACCGAACGATTGGCGCGCCAGCGGGCGGAAGGCGCGCAATAGCTTCTAAGACTGTATCAACGGGAGTCAGATCAATAAGTTGCGTTCCTTCCTCCTTGATCCTTTCT
>NW_015657009.1:0-555 GCF_001515625.1 Sinocyclocheilus rhinocerous
TAAAATGGCAGCAGCAACACTTGAGATCGATTCCCCTCACAGATCTCAAACTTTTTTTAAAACTTGACACTTGACAAAACTTGACAACAGTTCTCACTACAAACATAGAAACAATCGCACGAACACATAAAAGCTCACAAAATCGTCTGAATTAATTCATCATATTTTCCTCACATGCTCGTTGCTGCTGCTGCTGCACTAAATGTTTATTTCAGCAGAAAGAAGCAAGAAAAGACGCACAAGTAGCGCTGAACCCGAAGAAAACAATACAGAAATAGTGTTGCTTTCATCAACAAAAATTATGACTAAATATCGTCGTCAATGAACCTTTATTACGTGACGAAAACGAGACGAAAATGCTGGTCATGTGTCGATGACGATAATTAAATGTATAATGCAATATCGTTGACGAATAGGGAACAAGATGGCGCCGCAACAAGATGGCGCCGCAACAAACAACAAGATTGTTAGGGAACAAGATGGCGCCGCAAATGGCAGCCAGGAAGCTGGGCTCTGCGATTCTTCTATTGTTTTTGTTTGTTTGTTCTGTGTTTT
>NW_015657010.1:0-429 GCF_001515625.1 Sinocyclocheilus rhinocerous
AAATGAAAAATGGTGTGTCTGATTGGTCCAGACGCTACAATAGTATGAATGAGGGTAGTATGAATGAAATCCGGACATACTACATCTAGGGATGCTCCGATCAGGATTTTTGCAGCCGATACGGAGTACCGATTTCTTGTCATGGTGATCGGCTGATACCGATGCCGATTCTGATGCTTCAAGCTTTATATAGACTGTTTCATCGGGCGCACGCACCTGGCCCGAAGTTAACTTCCGGTCTGTGTTTATCAGTCTGGCTATGGCGCCGGCTACAAACGCAGTTAAAGTTAAGGTGATGAGTAGACTGAAGTTGGGCTCAGGTGGTTGTGCTGTGGGATGTGTTTCCCATACATTTATTTATTTGTGGCGCTCACCACAATATCAAAAATAACCGGTTTTCCAAAAGGCTTCGTTGAATAAACATGAGCA
>NW_015657010.1:515-1216 GCF_001515625.1 Sinocyclocheilus rhinocerous
CGGGTGTTTTTATATCACTGTATTTCTTAAGTAAGACTATCTTTAGAAAATTTTCGATGTCATTTTCATTTCATCTTGCATGTTATATGCCTGATAAAGCAGCGTTTGTGAGCTCAGCGCTGCTTTGTGTACAGCCGTTACCGGGGAAACCTCTGTTTCTCCCGCTTTAAAGAACCTCCTGCTGGCAGAGAATTAATTAGCATTTTCAGTAAGTCCGTCTGATTTAGGCAGCAAACTTATTTAGCTTTTCCTATATCCACGAGCGTTGTGGATAATCCGCGGTTTGGGTAATAAAAAATGCATTCTGATTATTTGCGGGTGGGTCGCGGGTGGATAAAATAAATCATAAATGATGCAAATATTAACTAAATTTTTTTTTTTAAATAAATTTTTTTCATGAGGCAGACTATTTCGTGTGTGTGTGTGTTCGTTCACCTGATCGGGAAGTTGCAGTGACAGAAACGGTGACATTCCAGATAAAGTTTGAAAGGAGTAAAGCCTGTGTTAATGCTATTGAGTAGGCTAATATGGCCAAAGAAGTTATTTTGTTTTATAAATAAATGTTCATTTAAGAGCAGCCCACGATCAGCGTATTATGTTACCGTTACCCCTTACGACTCCGACGAGGTTTTGTTCCATCCTCCATGCTGTGACGCCTCACAAAAGTCTATTTTTAGCCAAGCAGCGCGGAGAGCCGCTTC
>NW_015657011.1:0-1290 GCF_001515625.1 Sinocyclocheilus rhinocerous
TTTAGACGAGATCTCAAAAGAATTACATAAAATATTTTACTTATTTGCATGCAAATGTAACCTAAATTGTATTTTTTTTTATTCAACATTATATGTTCAAAACTTAGTTTATCATTTTTAAATAATTTTGTATTTAGTTTATTTTATTTCAAAAAATAAATAAAAAGTGTCCATATCTTAGAGTATTCCTAGGGTGAACCTGCGTTCAATATCCGACATCCTGTTGCTAAGATCTAGTTCTGCACTTATTGTTCTATATCAGACTTTTTTGAACACTCTTTATAAATGTTATAAATATCTAGGTGAAACATACCCTTAGCTGAAAATATACTCGGAAATATATGTAGACAGACCATATGTTGATGTAACATCATGCCTGATGGTCACACAAACAGTATTTGAAGAGTGAATTTATGACTTTACCAGCTAGCCCTTTGCACATCCATAACATTCCAGTTCATTTAAGATGTTTGTTCAATCAACAACTTGTGGGACAAAAGGCTGGTACAGAGAAAAGACGTTCTTTGGATACCCAATGACTTTTTGGAGCCGTAAACCGTGCTTGAATGAAAGAACACAAGCGTTTTAGGTTAAAGATGTGAGTTAACTACAAACTACAAGCATCCTACCTTACAAAAGTCAAGTCAAGGTTGATCTTCATGAATCAAGTCAAGTCACAGTTTATTGTCATGAGTCTAGTCAAGTCACGGTTGATCTTCATGAATCAAGTCAAGTCACAGCTAATCTTCATGAGCCATGTCAAGTCACAGCTGAACTTCGTGAGTCATGTCAAGTCACAGCTGATCTTCATGAGTCATGTCAAGTCACAGCTGATCTTCTTGAGCCAAGTCAAGGCGCGGTTGATCACCATGAGCCAAGTCAAGTCACAGCTGATCTTCGTGAGCCAAGTCAAGGCACAGCTGATCTTCGTGAGCCAAGTCAAGGCGCAGCTGATCTTCGTGAGCCAAGTCAAGTCACAGCTGATCTTCGTGAGCCAAATCAAGTCACAACTGATCTTCGTGAGCTAAGTCAAGTCACGGTTGATCGTCATGAGTAAAGTCAAGTTATAGTTGATCTTCGTGAGCCAAGTCAAGTCATGGTTGATCGTCATGAGTCAAGTCAAGTTATAGTTGATCTTTGGGAGCCAAGTCAAGTCACGGTTGATCGTCATGAGTCAAGTCAAGATATAGTTGATCTTCGTAAGTCAAGTCAAGTCACAGCTGCTCCTCATAAGTCCAGTAACGTCTCAACTGATCATCCAGAGTCACGTCACATCACAGCTGATCATCC
>NW_015657011.1:1373-1523 GCF_001515625.1 Sinocyclocheilus rhinocerous
ATCATCCTGAGTCACGTCACTCACGTCACTATCTTCCAGAGTCACGTCACACCACAGCTGATCATCCAGAGTCACGTCACTTCGCAGCTGATCATCCTGAGTCATGTCACCTCGCAGATGATCATCCTGAGTCACGTCACGTCACAGCTG
>NW_015657012.1:0-149 GCF_001515625.1 Sinocyclocheilus rhinocerous
TGGGGGTCAAACGCGCTCGGGCACGGTTAAGATTGCCTAGTGTGACTACACCCTTTTTCTCCCGCATCCTGCACACACAAGTCTCTCCCAGCCAGCACCCGCACTTGCCCATCAAGTGTTGTCCCGCGCCGCACTCTGCTGCGTTGGGT
>NW_015657012.1:391-571 GCF_001515625.1 Sinocyclocheilus rhinocerous
TTATTAAAGGGTGTGGTCATGAAACAGGCATGGGTCAGACAATGGCAAACAGGTATATTAAGGGCAAGACAGAAGAGTAATCCAAAACGGGCGGGGTCGATCAGCGGCTAACGATATCCAGAGGGCTAAACACGTGGGGTTATCCAATAACACGAGCTAGAGTCCAGGCGAGGTGCAAAC
>NW_015657013.1:0-1159 GCF_001515625.1 Sinocyclocheilus rhinocerous
TAAATATGTTTCAATTTACAGGTAAATGCACATTGTTCTTTAGGGCGCATCTTCCCTCATCTTAACATACCACCAGGGCAGGATTTAGGGGACCGGGGGCCCCTGGGCTTGAGGTTATGTTTGGGCCCTATACACTACAAATGCCCTCAACTAGAACATCATTATGGAGCAACACAAAAATTAAAATATATAAAATATACTTCGAGGTTCATTACATCTAAACTTTGACTATGTTGCATATTAATTGTACTATATATGAACAACATAGTCAAAGTTTAGATGTAATAGTCATTATAATACAATAAGCAAGATGTGTTCTCTCAGTTGAGAGATCAAAACCCTGAAATAATTTTTTTTTTTAAAAAGCCAGAGATGTATTAGTATTAAAGAAACATATTGTTATATGTGTCCTCTTATTTCAGGTTCTTATTTAATCAATAAATTAAATCTGAAAAAAAGAGACATGTTGGCTAATAAAATGACTATCAACAAAATCCATAGATGGATTTTGAATTAATTATGTGAAGTTTAAATATAACATTTAAATACAGAAATATTAAATGACTGCAAAAAAATGAAATAAGCTTTTTAAAATATGACACAACCGCCAGTAGGTGGCAGCATGTGACTGTCTTAATGAGTGAGTTGAATCAACTGATTCGTTTAAAATGTTGATTCATTTAACTTCGCAAACGACTGTACTTATAGCTTGATTGAATCATTTGCTGTTCCGTGTAACGCTGAGGAACAAAACACTGCTGTTCGGAGACGCAGCTGTTCTGCTGTTTGTTCTATTTTCTTTCTGACGGAGCAAAACTGAATTTTGTGTCTGACAGTTCAGTAAGTTGTAGTTTATTGTACATTTGCGATGCTGCAGATATTTGGGGGGGGTGATGAAATGAGGCGTGAACATTTCATGAATTTATCATCTTTCTATATGTGTGCTGTTTTAGGCTAAAGGCTTAATGGAGCTGTTCAAAGTAGCCATGTGATAAACTAATCGGCGCAGACGCGATCAATACGTGTCCTTCTTCTATGTGAAATAATCATAATAAATACCAGTTTTGGTGGCCTTGAAGGCCTTGAAGGTAAGCTGTAGCCCCGGCTGGCCCTTTTAGCTCTTGCGTGCGCAGTGGAAATGCGGCTAATGCGGCTAATA
>NW_015657013.1:5273-5500 GCF_001515625.1 Sinocyclocheilus rhinocerous
AATTTTTACAGATGTTCCTGTTTTTGATAATAAACATAAACTTACATCTGCATCCAAACTCAAGCTACTGTCAAATGTGCATTTCTAAGAGACAAGAAAATGTAATATTACTAATATTGCAGCCTGCACTGCAAACTGTGCTGAAGATGCATGTCAAAGACAGGAACACAAACCTGCTTCATGATTTATACAGGTGCATCTCAATAAATTAGAATGTCGTGGAAAAG
>NW_015657014.1:0-145 GCF_001515625.1 Sinocyclocheilus rhinocerous
GAGTTGTGTGTGTGGGGTCCAAAACAGACAAGCAAAGTAAACTTTGGGCTTTGGGTGTGCGTCCTAATGATCAAATACACACAACAATATGTCAAAAGTGCCCGACAGTACTCACTTAAACACAGTTTATGTCTTAAGTGAACAT
>NW_015657014.1:408-700 GCF_001515625.1 Sinocyclocheilus rhinocerous
ATGCTAGTAGACCTCCATGAAACAATTAAAGCACTGTTTTTTTTCTGCATTTGTATCTTTGTTTTATTGTATTTGACAGTTTGATTTACTTTGTTTCTTTGTTCGTGTTCTTATTGTATCTTATGTAAATAAAACACTAAAATCTGGTGCATTTACAAATTGATGTTTTATATTCATTTTAGGTCATATCGTCCAGCCCTATTTCCACTATTATATCATGGTTGATTTTTATGTCCTTTCACAGTTCTCTGTTTTTTTTTATGAGTTACTAAAAAAGAACCATTTTTAATTT
>NW_015657015.1:0-539 GCF_001515625.1 Sinocyclocheilus rhinocerous
TTGAGTTTGGCTAAAATTAGCTAACGTTAGTAGGCTAAAAGTAGGTCCAGTGTGAATACATCTAGATTTATATTCAAAGAGAATAGTCTATGCATGACCTGGCGTTTTATTCGTATCCAAAACGAGGAGATGTGAACATGCAGTGTACAAATTATTGGTCATTGAAGCCTGAGGGCGCTCTCGCGCAGAAAGTCCAAAACGGACTCATAGAAGTACTTACTTGTGACGTGCCAGGAAATCCCTAGTATATGGACAAAGACAGCTATCGCTGTAGCCAAAGCAATGTCTGCTGTAGCTAAGCTGAATAAAAAGAAACGTTTTGACTGCTGAAACGTGACAATAAACCCACGATTGTGACAATGTGTTTTTCAAGTCATCTCCAGGCAATAAAAAAGCATCTGAATAATGCAGTGCTGTGCAGTGCTAACTGACATAGCATTTATTACAGTAAGCTATAGAAACTATAAATTATATTTTCTACCTTATTCTGTGATAAAAAAATGGGGTGTGGTATATGAACAAATCATAAAATTGACATT
>NW_015657016.1:0-1825 GCF_001515625.1 Sinocyclocheilus rhinocerous
TCAATTGATCTCTGGGGCAATGCTCAGAATGGAAAATAGTAATGATGGGCATTGATAAAACACAAACCACAAACAAATATTTAAGCTATTTATAACAACCACAAATAACTAGACAAAACAGTTATGTGTATGTAAGAAAGTCTGGGAATTGGTATATCTCTTTAAATAAAGTGAAAACCGAATGACAGCAAAATACTAATATGTTGTGGTATCCTAAACAGTAATACAGAGAAGAAGAAAAAATTATCGTTTAATCGTTTATAAAAAGTATGAAGATGATTTGCAGCATCCTACCAGTAACAGTCATGCAATCGTTTGCTTTAAATGTCGTTCATATTGAATTCAAATTGAGTTGTACTGCATGTCCCAACAAGTGCAATAAATATCCCGTATTGAGCAAATTCTTTAAAATCAAATACGACATCCAACCACTAAATAAACCAAGCAATTTTGACTCAAATAACATTTTCTACCGTTACACATTTTATTTTCTCATCAAATACTATAGACATTTTTTGCAGTCTTTGTCTCTCTTCTCGCTGTTTGCTTGGTTAATGTAACTTTTTACCACAAAACTCTTAAAGAGGCAGGGTACAATTTTGAAATTTAGATACTGTAATGACATGTTTGTTTGTTTGTGTGTTTGTTTGTTTGTTTGTTTGTTGACATGTGATTTTAATATTGAGTAGCTTCTGTTTTAGATACAACATTATAGTTTACACTGCCAACAAAATTATTTCCATTAAAGGTCAAAGAAGGATCAAAAGCATTTCTAAACATAACACTGTGATGGTGTTTCGTTCCTGAATGAATCAGTATGTTTGAACAATTGAATGACCGAATGGTACAAAGACTTGCTCATCAATTCAATCTCACAATGTAACATGAAGGAATAGTCTCTTGAAAGTCTCCACAGCACGAATACACAGATTGACAGATGGACTGGTGTAAAATGAGCACATCCAGTAATGTAAGTTAGGCTACAAAAGGATAAAATAAAGTTTATAAAACGGATAGTTCCGGTCCTTAATTCTGATTGGTTGAGCCGCGTTCGAAGCTGTTGTAAATTGTAAATTACAAACATACACCTTTGTTTACGTCTGTGTGTTGCTCGCCAACCACTTTGTTGCAACCACAGTGGTTTCTGAGGAACTATATTGTTTGGCGGAAGAATAAGGAAAAGACATTTGAAAGTTAAAACGTACGGAACGTTTTCCAACCCAGTGCAGATAAAGACCAGGATGAACAAAACCAGCCAGCACAGTACAAATAAAACTAAAAGAAAAAAAGTTCCTTAATATAAAGTTGTGTCAAAATGAAAGAGAATCCTGAGAGTAAACGGCACATAAATAATAGACATGCTTACAGTAGGAAACAAGGAACTGAAAAAAAAAAAAAAAAAGTTTTACATTTACAGCCAGGCGATTTTTAATGCAAGTCACTTTAATGCATCCAAATGACATAAGAAAAATGCAAACCAATATAAATCTATTAATCTAAACAACAAAAAAAGGTTGAATATTATTAAGCTGAAAGCAAGAAAATTCATTAAAAGTTTGTCACCTGAAAAGTGAATGTCCAGTCTCTCTAAATGTGTGTGAATTTCTATGGTTTGTTTTGTAGACTGATTTCACAGCTACCACAAGAATATAAGTGCATGACTTCATCTGCTACACATCACATTAACATCAAATATGAAAACATTAACAATAAAAACAAATAACATGGAGCTGTTTGTTGGAAAAACAAGTAAATAGAGTTGACAGTGAATCTCTCTAATACTCGAAAGACATAGGCTCACACTAACATGTTTTTTAATTAATTA
>NW_015657017.1:0-244 GCF_001515625.1 Sinocyclocheilus rhinocerous
CTCATAAACGGCCTCCTTGGCCGTGGCTGGGCAGGCAGAGAGTTCTTAAATGGATACCACTGACACCTCTGGAGGTTCTACAGCAGTAATTCAATTCAAGTTTATTTGTACAGCGCTTTTCACGATACAAATCATTGCAAAGCAACTTTACAGCAAATTAAGTTTCTACAATGTTTAGTGGTAGCTCATCAGTGGTGACTGTCAGTCAATGTACATATGGCAGAAATGTACGGAAAAATCAATT
>NW_015657017.1:381-591 GCF_001515625.1 Sinocyclocheilus rhinocerous
GTTGCCGCCACCTCTGGAGGTTCTACAGCAGTAACATCAGGAAACAGGGAGAGTTCAGTAACGGTCTCTTCGACCGCAACACGACAGGCTGAGAGTGCATCGCTGAGCGCCACCACCACGCAAGGAGCTGAAGCGAGTGCCTCCACCTCGGGAGGTTCTGTGGTAGTGTATGCAGCCCAAATACACCAAAAAGCGATCCCCATCATGGGA
>NW_015657018.1:0-543 GCF_001515625.1 Sinocyclocheilus rhinocerous
ACACATTGCAGTTTCGAATGATCTGTATGACCAAAAATAACAGAGAATTTTTCTGTTGTCTGTTTCCGCTGTTCGATCGCGCCGCCGCCTCACGCACACACATACAGCATTGCAAACGTTGCAGCCTGTTCATTATCAGAATAAAATACAGTCAACCAAACATAGATGCACTGGTTAATTTAAATAGTGCGTAGCCTACTGCGTAGTACAATCCGTGCCGATCAGCCTGAGCTCGGGCCAAACACACATTTGCTCATGTGACGAGGATGTTTTTTAAGTGCGTTAAGTAAGCTTGGTTTACATAATAAATAATAGTTTAGCATTCAAATACATCGCAAATATGGACACATTTAATTGGATTAATGCCGAATGAGAGAGGTAGGCTGCGTGAGAACGCTGTTTGCTTTCAGCTTCGCATTGAATTGGCCTAATTCATTTTGGCTTGTTTAGCAACTCATATTTTTCATTCTTATTTTCTTCTGAAACCGTTCACAATAACCTATAGGCTAGGTATTGTGTTTATTGTTTGTACATGATCATATT
>NW_015657019.1:0-687 GCF_001515625.1 Sinocyclocheilus rhinocerous
AATATCAGAAGACATGTTGAAAAAAATCAGAACAACTTAAACGAACGTCTTTGTGTAGGCTAATCGGTCAATCAATCAGTGTTTTGAAAACAGTCAATAAATCAGCCTGTGAATAGTCATAACAGTTGTAATAACGGCAACAATATAACTTTTTCCAACATTGTTTTATTATTTTCATAAATCAGTCAGTTAACCGCCACAGAGCTTTTATTTCTGTGAGTAAGTGGAATTTTCACATTGATTAACTTTATTCACGCAATATTGTCATGGTTCTGCTGGTGTGCCCTAGTTGGCCACCAGGGGCCCGTTTGAATAAGGAGGTTCAACCAACTCTGAGTTTAAACTTGAACTCTGAGCTGACTTACCCTGAGATGAGTTTTCGGTTTCAGAACAGCTAAATTGTGTTAGTTCAGTCGACTCTGGGTATGTTGACTGAGTTTAGCGCGTGCACCACGGCAATGAAAAGTCATGATCAACGGAGCTCCGAAATTATGATTCACCATGGCAACAGCACAGACAAAAAGATGTCTGCATACTTCCGAGTCAATGCGTAACGTTAATTCTTAATTACTGTTATAATATCAGAGGTGAAAACTGTAAATTATTGAACTAATATTAATTTTAATGGTATTGTTACGTATCCGGTCCATGAACTTCCATCTGCTAGCCATCAGAGGTCACCCTTTC
>NW_015657019.1:1073-1271 GCF_001515625.1 Sinocyclocheilus rhinocerous
CCCTAGGATTATTCTTGTGTCTTGCCCGCCATATACCTGTTTGCCATTGTTCGACCCTGTGTGTGTTTCTGACCTCTTCTGCTTTAAATAAAGCTTTCACATGGATCCGCACGTCTCACGTCTTGTCAGCCTCGTAACAGAATACTCGGCCAAACAAGGATCCAGCAGCTTCTCATGTGAACATTGGCCAGGTATGGA
>NW_015657020.1:0-803 GCF_001515625.1 Sinocyclocheilus rhinocerous
AACTGGGGTGCAGGTATCTGGTCACTTAAAAAAATAATATGTGAGATAATATGTTGATATCAGGAGCAACTATATTATTAGATTTTTTAACAATCACTAATATTGCCTGCTCATTAAAAAAGCAAAACAAAACAAAAAACATGATTTTTATATTCATATTCACGAACACATGCTTTGTATGTACTAAAACACAGTACAAAAATGTCATCTGAGAAACTAAATTATTATTAAGCATGTTATGAATATCTACTTTTGGGCAGATATTCGCTAATAGAGTATTTCACAGTAAACATTAGGGGTGTCGCGATATACCGGTATTGACGATAACCGTGATATTCAAATCATGAAACATCGACATTGTGTTAATTTAGGGTGTGATGATATACCGGCATTGGCGATAACCACAATATTTAAAATGAACAGGACACTTATGATAACAACACGCAAATAGCCTACTCCAGCGCCAGTACCTGGTTGACCTCCCAGGTGGCAGTATTGCACCTTAACGCTGACACCTGTTAAACAAGAAGACGCAGTGCGCGACCGCGCTACTCCGAGAAGAACCATGTTCAAACGGTAAGTTGCCATTATTTTACTAGTCATGGAATGGGAAATGTTGCATTAACCTGTTAACAGCGGTTTCCTGTGTTCATATATTTAAATAAAGGGGTGATTCTTTTAATAAGTACCGCGTTTTCTTTACTTGTCTAATTTTTGTATTTGTATTCGCAATCAAGTAATGGCCAATACATGTGCATAGCACTTGATTTCTTTGTTCAAATCTATTACACGATTAAAACTGA
>NW_015657020.1:869-1166 GCF_001515625.1 Sinocyclocheilus rhinocerous
TACATTAAACTCTGTAAAATGTTAAGTTGGTCGCAGTATAGCCTCATCTGCGGCCGTTCTAGACACACATTAAAACAGAATTAGAAGCGCGTTAACTGCATGACTAACTATAGGTTAAAGAGATTAAAATACAAGTAAGCAAGTTAACAGGTTAAAGTATCAGTTTTGGTGTTAATATTTATTCGTCATACTGTTGAACTTGACATTATTTTCTCTCTTGTTATTTCATAGGGAGCTTCAAAGGAGACAGATAAAGCCAGAGTCTCAGGTCAGCTGTGACCTGAAGTAGTAAAAATG
>NW_015657021.1:0-478 GCF_001515625.1 Sinocyclocheilus rhinocerous
TAAGATTTCATAAGAATAATAACCAGAAAACTTACCAATTAAGTTCTTTTGCTTTTTGGTTAATCATAAGAAAACATCAGAACATTTTTTGTGGCTAATATTTTAGTGGCTTTAATTTGAGTATGCAAAGCATATTACAAGATCAGTGCCATGATAATGGATGCATATAAATAAATGTATACCTCTTTAACCCTCTGGTATTGTTCATTTGGGAGTCACACCTGTGTTGTTCGCAGTCCGGACATCTGAAATGTAACTTTTTTTTTTTTCTTTTTTTTTTCTCAGTAAAATCAATGTAATAGATTTTTGTAAAATAATATTTTTTTCTTTTTAGAGAATTTCATGGCACTAATTAAAATGTATGCAATAATTATTATTAATTTGTCCTATTGAAAATAATACAAAACAATTTTCCCAATTTTCCCATATGACTTTTCAATTATGGCAGTATTTCATGTTAAAATAGAGACAATTCCTT
>NW_015657022.1:0-178 GCF_001515625.1 Sinocyclocheilus rhinocerous
GTACTCGGGGTGGTTGCTAGGGTGTTGCTATGCGGTTGCTAGGGTCCCCGGGGCGGTTGCTAAGGTGTTGCTATGCGGTTGCTATGGTACTCGGGGTGGTTGTAGAGTGTTGCTATGTGGTTGCTAAGGTACTCAGTGTGGTTGCTAGGGTGTTGCTATGCGGTTTCTAGGGTACCCA
>NW_015657022.1:452-542 GCF_001515625.1 Sinocyclocheilus rhinocerous
AATCTATCTATCTATCTATCTATGTATCTATCTATCTTTACTTTTTTTTTACTTTTACTTTTAATCATTTAGCAGACGCTTTTATCCAAA
>NW_015657023.1:0-491 GCF_001515625.1 Sinocyclocheilus rhinocerous
TTCTTAGAAAACAATTACTGTAATTGCCCAAAAGGTTTTTTTTTTATTTTACAAAGGTTGTAGTACATTCCTAGTGGCCAGACCGACTTACTACACATTAGATTTTGCCAATACCTCCCTTACTGTACATACAGTACATAATTATTCATAAAAACAATTACTGTAATTCACCAAAAGGGTTTTTTCCATGTTCCAAAGGTTGTAGTACATTCTTAGTGGCCAGACTGACTTACTACAGGTGAAATTTTGCCAATATCTCCCTTACTGTACATACCGTACATAATTATTCTTAGAAAACAAAAACTGTAATTGCCCAAAAGGGTTTTTTTATTTTCCAAAGGTTGTAGTACGTTTGTAGTTACAAGACTGAGTCACTGTAGGTGAAATTTTGCCAACATATTCCTTACTGTACATACAGTACATAATTATTCTTTAAAACAATTACTGTAATTCACCAAAAGGGTTTTTTTCATGTTCCAAAGGCTGTAGGA
>NW_015657023.1:663-1337 GCF_001515625.1 Sinocyclocheilus rhinocerous
TTTTTTATGTTCCAAAGGCTGTAGTACGTTTGTAGTTACAAGACTGATTTCTACAGGTGAAATTTTGCACATTTCTTTCTTACTGTACGTACAGTACATAACTATTCATAAAAAACTATTACTTTAATTCACCAAAAGGGTTTTTTCATGTTCCAAAGGTTGTAGTACATTCCTAGTGACCAGACTGAATTACTACACATTAAATTTTGCCAATATATCCCTTACTGTACATACAGTAGATAATTAATCTTAGAAAAAAATTACTGTAATTCAACAAAATCTTTTATTAATCTTAGAAAAAAATTACTGTAATTCAACAAAATGTTTTTTTCATGTTCCAAAGGTTGTAGTTTGTTTGTAGTTACAAGACTGAGTCACTGTATGTGAAATTTTGCCAACATATTCCTTACTGTACATACAGTACATAATTATTCTTAGAAAACAATTACTGTAATTCACCATAAAAGTTTTTTTATGTTCCAAAGGCTGTAGTACGTTTGTAGTTACAAGCCTGATTTACTACAGGTGACATTTTGCCAATATCACTCTTACTTTACATACAGTACGTAATTGTTTTTAGAAAATTACTGTAATTCACCAAAAGGTTTTTTTTATGTTCCAAAGGTTGTAGTACATTCCTAGTGGCCAGACTGACTTACTACAGGTGAAAGTTT
>NW_015657023.1:1415-1681 GCF_001515625.1 Sinocyclocheilus rhinocerous
AAAACAATTACTGTAATTCACCAAAATGGTTTTTTCATGTTCCAAAGGCTGTAGCACATTTGTAGTTACAAGACTGATTTACTACAGCTGACATTTTGCCAATATCACCCTTACTGTACATACAGTACATAATTATTCTTAGAAAACAATTACTGTAATTGCCCCAAAGGTTTTTTTTTCTTTTCTCCAAAGGTTGTAGTACATTCCTAGTGGCCAGACTAACTTACTACAGGTGAAATTTTCACAATAACATCCTTACTGTATGT
>NW_015657024.1:0-1357 GCF_001515625.1 Sinocyclocheilus rhinocerous
GGTTTGCCAGTGGGGTAACAAGGTATTCCGTGAGGGGATAACCTTAATCTCCTATTTAACCAAACCCAAAAGTTAAGTCATTGCGATACTTTAAAATTATTGAAGCAGTAGTTACTCACCAAGGAGATGACTCCGGCCCTGCAGTGCGCCCTCCCGTAGCTTAGTCCCAACACTGCTATTTTGAAGAATAAAAGAATCGTGCGTCTTCAGCAAGAATGCTGGCATAGTTCTGCTAAATGTTGGCTGTGAAATCCCAGATCTATCACCTATCTCCCGCTGAAAGGTCCCGGTGGCCAAAACCCCAAAGTTCATCACAAATTATTTGCACGTTTATTGAGTGATCATTTTTGCGATTGTACTCATGTGTGGCTAAAGGCACCATCCATGAATGACTATGCGTTCATCAATCAATTACACCAACCACATTAGGAAACCCAGCAATCTCATAAAATTCAAACTGACTGCTGACCATCATCATAGGGAAATTGTATATACCGGCGAGAAAGTGACTTAATAGCTGCCAACACTGCTGGCATCGTTCTGCTAAATGTTGGCTGTGAAATCCCAGATCTATCACCTATCTCCCACTGAAAGGTGGTTTAATCGTGCATTTTAATTGTCGTAAATTATCTCAGAAGTTGCCTAAAATGTCCTGAAAATTATTTATTTTTTTTTTACACCAAAGCACCCGGTCACTTTGCAATTTCAAACAATTAAATGATCATATAAATAAGCCTATTTAATAGAAAATAGCTACTTTATTCATGTAATGAAAATAAGAAATCGCATCAAAATTCATTTTTACATTTGTTATACTAAACGAAAAAAAACGTAATCTTTCTATTTGTCATCATTAATTTCAGTTATCAAAAGGGTAAAGCGTACACAGACCTTCACCCGATGTCAAAACTTGCGTACACGAGCTCAGACCTGACGTGAGATTTGATCGTAGCCACCGCTCACGTTCATATTGATAAATTCCAAGTTTTGCGTTGAAACGACCGTATGCCCAATTTTCTGTCGTACACCCTCAACTTCACCTATTGTAATGGGAGAAACTAAACCAACCCTTAATCCCTCGGGAACAACTTCATACAGAAAATTAACAAACATTTCACTTTTCTCTACTACTACCTCCCTCTCACCGAAAACGTTTTTGAAATGGTCTCTTACGTATCCATTTATCTCTTCAGCTTTAGTCAAACTCCCCCCTTTTTATCCTTTAATTCAACTATCACTTGTTTCTCTTTACGATCCCTAACAGATCTGAAAAGAGCAGAAATACAACCCTCCACTTTCTTCCGTGTCTCCTGTCTTATTTTAAAGGGGTCATATGATGCTTTTTTAAAGATCATTA
>NW_015657025.1:0-911 GCF_001515625.1 Sinocyclocheilus rhinocerous
GGAAACTCAGTGTTTTCGGTTCCAATAAAAGACAAAACTAAACCTATCGGTAAGTTACCATAGTAACTTTCTCTGTGAACCTAACCTGGGGTGCGTTTCCCGTACAACTACGTAACTCGCTGATTAACCACCATAGTACGATGCATCGTTGTGGAAACGAACTCCATTCAGCCATGTGTTAATGAAAATGACACGAAAACCCCAATTTTCAAAGCATGAAATTGCAGTTCTTTTGGAGGAGGTGGAAAATAATAAAATCCAGCTATTTTCAAAGCTGAAAAACAGCATTACAAATGCTGACAAAAAGAAAATCTGGGCAGAAATCACTCAAAAAATAAATGCTGCTGGCTATGGGTACGAACGAAGCCCAGAAGAAGTCAGGAATAAGTGAAGGGACTTCACAAGTGTGACAAAACGGAGGGCTGCATGTAAAAGGGAAGCAAACAAGACTGGTGGGGGTATCAATTCAGTTCCTCCCTCTCCAGTCTGGCCCTCCAACATCAGGCCTTCTCCAGCCTGGGCCTTCAAAATCACCAAAGGGTCCTTGTCTATTGCTCTCTTCCCCTGATTCACCTCCATCTGAGGCCTCCTCATGTGCTGAGCAACGTCCTCTGACACAGAAGGCGACGCAGAAGTCAGGCAGTGTACTGTATATACATGCCTGCATAGGGTCAAATTTTACCCAGGCAATGTACTGTATATACATGCCTGCATAGGGTCAAATTTTACCCCCCTCGACTCACTATCTGATGATGCCATCTTAAGAAAATTACAGCTTCCAAGGGCTAATATCCTTGAACTACTACAGGTTGTGAGGGCAACAAGAAGAAACAACGCCTTAAGTTCAGTGGTGCAGTTGTTAGCTCCACTGCATTATTATGCTGTTGGAAGTTTTATAGACGTGGTGGGTG
>NW_015657026.1:0-951 GCF_001515625.1 Sinocyclocheilus rhinocerous
GTGGTGGCCGCCCTAGCATAGATAAGCTCTATTAAAGGAAATGTTTGGGCGCCAGTCAGGATTAATCATGAATTTAAAATCAACCCAGGATAGCAAGAACAAAAACCACCTGTTACAATATTTAAAAAAACAACAGTCAAAAGGAAAACTCTGTTCACAAGGGAAGATTTTATTCCACATTGTCCATGAGGAAAAAAACTTGTTTGATAGACAAAAAAAAAAAGCAAGCAAATAAAACATGAGGAAAAAACTTGTTTGATAGACAAAAAAAAGCAAGCAAATAAAACAGTTCAGCACTTCAGTTCAATTTCAAGTTTGAAATCCGTGCAAGATTGCGTCACGCTAATTAAAGTTCCCAACACAGGCAGATTCGCGTCCACAATCATAAATTGTCCATAGAAAAAAAAAGAGAAAAAAGACACAAAGCATTGTTCATTTCATAGTTAAAGAAAAACATCAAACAATAACCTTAAAGCAAAAATAACCATTAAACAACTATGTAAATAAAATAAGCACATCGAATGTGCGGAAGTGAATGTTGTGCGAGTGCGTGCGTGTGTAGTAGTGAATGAATGAGTGTGTGTAATGGCGGCTTAGAAGAACTGACCAAGTTTGCAGTCATGAAGGAACTGGAGAGGGGTGCGGGTTTTGTCAGACACCAGGACAGGTGGATGAGCAGCCGTCACTTGTTTGTAGACCAGCTTTACTAAACAGCTTTACTTTCCTTCCGCTGTTAATTGAAACACTCCACCCCAATCACGCAAAGTGAAAGTAAACTATTTCTGTTGCACGGCTTCCAGACATCGATCACAAGAAGTAACAGTTCGACAAGTGGCAGTCTTTCCACTTCACACGGTAATCCCCTCAATCACTCTCACTACTGCAAACCTTACTGATGAAGCAATCTTTCTCAGGTACGACGCGCTTCCTTATATCCTCCTTCCTTCCGCT
>NW_015657027.1:0-157 GCF_001515625.1 Sinocyclocheilus rhinocerous
TAAATCGTAAAAATAAGACCATTTATTGGGGCATTCACTATAAACTGCATTTATTGTTAACCTTGGGCATACACGACTTTCTGGCGAACCAACTAACATTATACATACTCTTTTGGTTTCTGTACCCAATATTTAAAAAATGTACAAATGCAATGAA
>NW_015657027.1:302-1365 GCF_001515625.1 Sinocyclocheilus rhinocerous
TGCACACAAACTTCCCAGAATACTGAGTGCCCTGTTGGTTACAGTGTTTACTTCCTATTCAATGAGATTTTTATTAAATATTTATTTGTGAAAAATGCTTTGTCTTCTAAAGTATAAGTATGTTTATTTTACAAAATTATTTTAAATCCATTTTCAAATGATTTCAAATTTCTTAAATATTATTTAAAATAAATAAAATGATATCGGCTTTATATCGGCCATCGTCCACCCTGCTTTCCAAGATATTGGCATCGGCATTGGCTGTCAAAAAACCCATATCGGTTGACCACTAATTAAAAAACTGGTATATTTTTGATTTTGGCAGATCAGCTCCTCCCACAGCAATTACATCATCATCAGTGAAGCTCCTCCCACAGCAATTACATCATCATCAGTTAAGCTCCTCCCACTGCAATTACATAATCATCAGTTACGTTCTTTTAATTCTGCTAAGAGGGCACAGTGGGACGTTTGTGATTTTGAAAAAAAAATGTTATCTCAATATTTTAAGGGATTTTTCTATAATGATACTTACAGGATGTTTTGCTGATTGTGTTTTTGTGCTGGTCTTGGCTTGTTTAGGATAAATAAATATGACATTGAATCAACCCATTGAGTGATTTTTTTCTTTATTTTTTTTTCTTGATATTTGAGTCTTTATAAATAAATGAAATTATTTGAATTCGATTGGGACTCACAGCACATGCATCTTGTTCCCGAGTAAGCACATTCAATATTCTGACATAGACGTCCATCTTGTCTCTATCTGAACCGGAGATTGGTTCGTGACCATTGATCTAAGGATGCGTACTTCTACATCCAGATCGTCAAGAGACACAGGAAGTTCCTCAGGTTTGCTTTTGAACAAGGCTTGCCAATACTGTGTTCTTCCATTCGGACTAGCTCTGACTCCTCGAACACAAAGTGAATGGACACGTCTCTGGATCCAATGCAGTCTGAGTTTTGAATTGCCCGGACGACTGGCTGATATTAGCTCAATCAAAGCGTTCAGCAGATTTTTGAAGAGCCTAGGATTGCACATAAACCTTCATAGGAGTGTGTT
>NW_015657028.1:0-550 GCF_001515625.1 Sinocyclocheilus rhinocerous
AAGAAATTAATGGGTTTTTATCTAAATAAATGTGGCAATTTTAAAATGGGGGATAGCATTTTATGGATGAAACTTAAAAATTGGACGCTAGAGGGGATACCAGGATTTTATCAAGAAGTTTTAAGTGCTTGGAGGCTTTTTTTAACAGAGGATTAAATTAAACAGGATTAATTTAATCCGAAGGGGAGGGAAATGTTTTTAAATCAACCTCTGATTCTGAATGGGAGAATAAAGATACATGAGCGGGACATCTACTTTAAAAAAATGGCTACTGGTGGGAATTTAAAAAATAAGAGATGTTTTATATGAATACAAAGAGGGATTTTTATCGCTGCAAGTTATTATAGATGCAATGGAAGAGGAGAAAGAGGATTTTAATATAGTGGTTTTAAGAAGACAATATGAGGATGTGAAGAAGGCAGTTCCAGGGCAATGGCTAGATGCAATAAGTAAAGCGGGGGTAGTGAAAACAAAATGGATGTGTTTTTAAAATGTAAAGATAAGCTGATTGATTTTAATATGGGCACTGTTAAAATGTTTTACAGTTTTT
>NW_015657029.1:0-365 GCF_001515625.1 Sinocyclocheilus rhinocerous
ATAATGTTTGTAAAATGGCACAGTTTTTTAAATATCTGAAAGTACCCTCTTAACATCAGTCAGTCAAGCATTATAATATGATAAGTATTATTTAACGATAGAACTTTAGTAATTAGAATTAAAACTTGATAACCATGTACTTAGGACTGGTGGTGGTGCTTTTTGGTCATTCAGTGTTTCTGTAAAAAAAATTGGAAAAAAACTAACAAAAATACTGATAAGATAATAATTATATGAATTCTACTAATAAGAACAATAAAAAACGCAATAAGGATTAATGAGCTGCTGGATTCATTAATATTAATCAGGTTGTGTGCATTAGCTCGAACTGATTTGCTGAAATCAAAACAGGGCCGATAATAGGC
>NW_015657029.1:589-929 GCF_001515625.1 Sinocyclocheilus rhinocerous
TTGTTTACATGTAGCGCATCAATTCTCTCTCTCCCTCTCTCGCTGCGTGTGTGTGAAACGAAGCGACGGCGACTCGTGCGCCTTCACACTAGAGTTTACGGTACGTCAAATACAGGTGCGCTGTGCATCCATTCAGATGAACTGAAAAATGGCACAGATCGCTCGACACTGTAAAACACTGAAAACCACTGAAGCGCTCAGTCAGAGAGCGTTCGTCGAGTGAAAATATATGAGCTAAACTTATACTTAGCCTCCAACTCACACACTGGGGCGAGTAAAATCTGAGAATTTAGTTGCCCAGAGTGAAGATTTAGTCGCATATGTGAGTGATTTACTCGCA
>NW_015657030.1:0-523 GCF_001515625.1 Sinocyclocheilus rhinocerous
ACCGTGCTTTCTGGAATACACCCCAGGGGTGTCCAAACCTGCTATATATCAATGTAGATAAATGCAATTTTAAGAGGAGAACAAACCATGACAAAATATATTAAATAACTTACAGAGCTCTTTTGGAGGTTTTGATGACTGCTGATAATCTAATGAGACACTCGTCTGATTTCTTGAATTTCTGAAGCTCAAACTCCTCCAGCTCCTCCTCTGATGTCAACAACACAAAGACCAAAGCAGACCACTGGGCAGGTGAAAGATCAGCAGATGAGAGGCTTCCTTTGCTAAGGTGGGTCTGAATGTCTTTCACCAGAGTTTGGTCGTTCAGTTCATTCAGACAGTAGAACAGATTGATGGATCTCTCTGGAGACAGATTAGCTTCCAATTTCTGCTTGATGTACTGAACTATTTCCTTTTTGCTCTGGTCATGTCTATTTTGCTGCATCAACAGACCCTGTAAGAGTCTCTGATTGGACTCGAGTGACAAACCAAGGAGGAATCGAAGAAAAAGATCCAGGTGTCC
>NW_015657031.1:0-495 GCF_001515625.1 Sinocyclocheilus rhinocerous
ATTTCACATTCGCAATTGAATCCTCCTTTTGTACCCGTGACAGATACGGCTGAAAGCGGGGGGAAGATGGAGAGAGAAACGCCAGTCCCACCGATGTTAGCCGCGCAGCTAGCCCCGCCTGGCAAGTTTGACTTTTCCAATACAAGTGAATGGCCGAGATGGATGAAGCGTTTTGAGCGCTACAGAATCGCATCAGGGTTGGATAAGCAGCCAGAGGACTATCAAGTGAACAGTTTCATGTATGCGGCGGGAGATGATGCCGAAGATATATTGTACGTGTTGCCATTAACGGACGTACAGACAGAAGAAAGTGTCGCCGTTACAGAAGCTTTTAATAAACACGGCGTTAGCAAGCGGGATGTTATCTTCGAAAGAGCGCGATTCAACAAGCGGAATCAAGAGCCGGGAGAGAGTGTTGAGTCATTCATTACAGCAGTTCATTCACTCGCAGAGCAATGCGATTTCGGAGCCCTGAAGGAAGATTTGATAAGGGAT
>NW_015657032.1:0-633 GCF_001515625.1 Sinocyclocheilus rhinocerous
TGTTTAAAACGTTGAATACTGATATTTGAAATGATTTAAAAACATTAAAAAATAGTCAATGTGAATTTAAAAACATGAAAATAGTCAAATGTGAAATTAAAACCACCAGTAGGTGACAGCAAGTGACTGTTAATGAGTGAGTCATTGAGATTCAACCGATTCATTCAAACGACTGATTCATTCAGAAACAAAACATTTGACTGTTAATGAGTGAATAACAGTGTCATTTTTTCAAACGATTCGTTCAAAAAGCTGATTCATTTTCAAAAGCTCAACTATTTTCGTTGGCAAAATTGAGCAAAAACAAGCAATATTATGTCTAAAATGTAAGTCACATTGCTTTACTGAACTTGTATAAAATGATTATTAAATGTGTTCATGCTGATATTTGCAGAACAATGATTATTAAATGAGTTATGCTGATATCTGCAGAAAAACGGTACTCTTTGTGTGATATAGATTAAGTTAACTATATTAAATTACATAAATATAAAAAGCATACAGAAGCATTCATTTTTGCCACAATTTAGAATGCCGTGAATTTTTAATTTTAATAGTCTAATAAATCAACGTGCGTGCACTGTGTGCGTGATTTGGTGATATACTTGATAATGTCAGATCGCACATCATTAA
>NW_015657033.1:0-1238 GCF_001515625.1 Sinocyclocheilus rhinocerous
AAGCATTTTCTATCCTGATATTTCCTGCATACTGTTTAACTATTTATCATAGATGGATAAAGTATATTAACTAAAAAAGTATTTAAAAAAAGGTAGTAGCACACATGAAATCCATTATTCTATGAACAGAAATAGACCTGAAGAGAAGGTGATTTATTGGAAACACATTTCATTCAAGTTCATTCAAGTAACATTCAAGTAAAAATGTAATATTGGTGAAATACACTTTATTTAAAAATATAATCATCAACACAAAATACAGTGCAATGGTTGTTATCTTAGCTCCTTTTCACAAACTGTGATGATTTGTTTCACAATCAGTAACACTGTAAACATCAATAAACAAAAAAGGTTTTTAAATACACATTTTTAAAAATCCATAGTACACACTGTTTTATGAGCTTATCTAATGCTTATCTAATGCAACGGCTGAGAAAATTATGTAAATTTGACATCTTTCTCTTCTGACAGTAATCAATTTCTCATTATTTATTTGTTTGTTTTAATTAAGAAAGTCAATAAATGCTATCTTGGATTATGACTTTTGCTGCTGGAGCAAATGAAAATACAAAAGTGAAATGTAAAAATGGTCCACTAATGATGTCAATGCAAAATACTTCACATAAACCTCAGTGTGTAATTTTACAGTACTATATATGTTATAATACATCGTGTACACTCACTAAACAAGTGAGAGTGGAGAGATTCGTCCTCGCGCGAGCCTATCACAAGACATCTGGTGGGGGGGCACCTGGGGTGGCCAGCCAAATTTCAGGGGGGGCCGGTGCCATGTACCACGTAGACACGCCTCTGATTATAGCAAGCTCTTCTTTTACTTTCAGGACTGGACATCTCTCCTCTATCAGAGTGAAGTCTCATATTCACTCCATTTTCATCATCATAACTGCTCATTTGACCTAGAAAAAATACAGCAGATAATAAGAAAGGAAAGAACTGACCCTGCTTTGTTTTCTTTGTGCACAAAAAGTATTCTCGTAGCTTCGTAAAATTACGGTTGAACCCCTGATGTCACATGGATTATTTTACTGATCTCCTTGCTACGTTTCTGAGCCTTGATCGTGGTAATTACATTGCTGTCTATGGAGGGTCAGCGAGCTCTCGGATTCCATCAAAAATATCTTAATTTGTGTTCCAAAGATGAACGAAGGTCTTACCGGTTTGAAACGACATGAGGGTGAGTAATTAATGACAGAATTTTCATTTTTGGGTGAACTAAC
>NW_015657033.1:1518-2306 GCF_001515625.1 Sinocyclocheilus rhinocerous
CTGTTAGACTGCTGTGAATGACAAAACAGCTATAAGATCCTTTGTGGTTTCTGTCAATCTCCACACTGGTTCTCAGCTGAAAGGTTTTATCATCGTTTGGTCTGATTCCAGATGATATTTGGTTCCCAAGTACAGTTCTGTCCAATCTGATGTTCATCTCAATATCTCTGGGGTAGAAACCAGTGGCCAGACAGATGAGAACCAGCTTACTGTGATCATCAGGAGCTTTCCTCGCAAACACATGAACTTCTGGTGGAGCTGAGCAGAAAATATAATGCAATTTACAAATAATTTGGTTCTGTGTGCTAAAAAAAAAAAAAATCATGAATATTTTAAAATTACAATTACACCTATAGAAGTAAACTTCAAAGATTTTCCTATGTTTTTATCATTTAGACTAAATTAAAGTGTTTCATAGTGTATCATTTCAGATACAAACCCAGAAAATTAAATCAAACACTAAAATAAGGATAATTCAACATTATGAATGGTTTAACAATTTAAACTCATCAGTATTTATTTTTTTACTAAATGGTGATAAATCTACATCTCTGTACAATGAGAGAATTAGACACAACCTCCTGAACTTATTTCATGCTCACAAAGAGTTACAGCTAACTAAAGTATCTGAACAGAACTTACTCTTGTGTGTGTTGTTAAATGTGGAGATCCAGATCATGCAGGTCTGGAGGTAATGCTGCAGGAGTTCATTGCGTTCTGTTTGCTGATCCCATTTCATTTTAGTTTCTTTGGCTTTGGGGTTTTTATCAATCCACTGCAGAGCGTCA
>NW_015657034.1:0-510 GCF_001515625.1 Sinocyclocheilus rhinocerous
AGTACTGCCACGCCCCTTGCTCCGTCTTTCAACAAAAACTTTTGGAATCCGGCACTGTACTCCTCATGCTGTGGAAGCGGTCCTCAGTAAAATGCGCAGCACACAATAGCAAATTGGGGTTATAATGCCCAGGAACGGAGTTAAAAAATAAATTGCAACCACTGTTTCCTGACATCATCCGCTTTCGGAAGACGTTTGGGCACGGAGGTGAAAAAAACTGCGTTTTAGGCATCGCGGCACGTCTTTAAAATTCAAATAACATTACTTTATTTTCTATGAGTGTAGCACACCGGCGGCATCTGTCCGCGGTGTCCAGCTACATCGTGTTATACTTGTAAGAATTGTTCTAGACCAGCGGTTCTCAATTCCAGTCCTCACGTACCCCCGCTCTGCATGTTTTGCACGTCTCTCTCTGTTAACACACCTGATTCAGATCATCTCGTTAGAAGTGAGCTCCATGCATGAACTGTGTTCCGATTGACATGGTCCCTACACAGTGTCCATTGCTCC
>NW_015657034.1:643-1654 GCF_001515625.1 Sinocyclocheilus rhinocerous
ACGAAACTTACTAGAGAAGCGTGAAGTGGGACATAATATACCTCTGTAAATATATACTATTAAATTCATGTCTCGCACACTTAAATGCCCTTTGTATGGAACATATACGCTCCCTTCAAACTGGAATCATGTAGGAATATCCGGTAATGTCCACTTCGCAGGGGACTTACAGTCAAATATAACAAACGTCTGTCACCTCACTTACCCCCAGGGGTACACATACCCCAGTTTGAGAACCACTGGTCTAGGAGACAAGGTCTTTACAGGGGATCTGTATCTGGGGCTCATCTAGTTGTCCTGGTCTCCGCTGTCTTTCAGGGCTGTAGAGGTCCTTTCTAGGTGCTGATCCACCATCTGGTCTGAATATGTACTGGATCCGGGTGACTGCAGTGACCATCTGATCTGGATACAGACTGGATCTGGTGGCAACGGTGACCTCGGAATAAGAGAGAAACAGACTAATATCAGCGTAGATGCCATTCTTCTAACGATATAGCAAGTACATCGGGTGTTATGGGAAGTGTTCCCGGTTCCGGTTGACCTAATTAATGCAGCCTAAAAATCCTTTAACCGATTTGAATATTAGAAGCGTATTAGTGTGTTATGGGTAAGCCAGGTTAAAGAGATGGGTCTTTAATCTAGATTTAAACTGACAGAGTGTGTCTGCCTCCCGAACAATGTTAGGTAGGTTATTCCAGAGTTTGGGCGCTAAATAGTCAAATCAAGTTTATTTGTACAGCGCTTTTCACCATACAAATCATTGCAAAGCAACTTTACAGCAAATTAAGTTTCTACAATATTTAGTGGTAGCTTATCAGTGGTGACTGTCAATTAATGTACAGAGAACGCAGCGTGGAGGACTATAATGCGATAAGAGTTCGCTCAAGTACTGAGGTGCTAAACCATTCAGGGCTTTATAGGTAATTAGCAACATTTTAAAATCTATACAATGTTTAATAGGTAGCAAGTGCAGTGTTGACCGAACCGGGCTAATATGGTCATACTTCCTGG
>NW_015657035.1:0-550 GCF_001515625.1 Sinocyclocheilus rhinocerous
AGTAAGATATACAAAAAGTAAAGTTTTTAGAAGAATCTTCTAAACCGTCTGTTACATTGTTTGACCAGGAGGGTGTTTAATGAGTCGCTAGTGTGAGCCAAAGTCTGTCCTGATCACCTTTCTCCCAGTCTTTCTGTGCTTTGTGTATGTGCATATTCCCTCTGACCTCAATCAGCGTCCATCTGTCTCGGCGGCCACTGCGCTGGATTCTGCTGAGACTGTAATTAGGCCGGTTATCTTGTTAAGACCCGTGACAGCATGTGGCACAACATGTCCTCCAGAGAGGAGGAAAGACTCCAGGTCCACAGTCTGAGGAGCTTCATGAGCAGCAGATACAGCATGTGCAGCATGCAAATGAACAGTTGTGAAACTGACGATGACTAAGAAATGCTTGGTCATTAACTAAATGTATCAAATTTGTACAAATCAGAAGAAACTCTTTGGATCGGATCATCATCTCAAATCATGCAAAAGAATATTACACTCTAAAAAATGCTAGGTTAAAAAGGGACAAACCCAGCAATTGGGTTGTTTTGACCCAGCGGTTGGG
>NW_015657035.1:664-1012 GCF_001515625.1 Sinocyclocheilus rhinocerous
AACAGCCCAATTGCTGGGTTTGTCCCTATTTAACCCAGCACTGGGTTGTATTTAACCCAGCATTTTTTAGAGTGTATCATCAGGTTTTGTTCATGTTGCTTCAGTGCTGTAGACATTACAATTATTCATGTTCAATTTGTATTTTACATTTACAATTATGCATTTAGCAGATGCTTTTATCCAAAGCGGCATGCAAAGAGGAACAAAAGCAATTTGTCACAGATCATATTACACTCTAAAAAATGCTGGGTTAAAAAGGGACAAACCCAGCTATTGGGTTGTTTTGACCCAGCGGTTGGGTTATATTTAACCCAGCATTTTTTAGAGTGTATAGTTGACTAAAACTAA
>NW_015657035.1:1134-1424 GCF_001515625.1 Sinocyclocheilus rhinocerous
ATATATAGACATATTTTAAAAAATATTAAACTTTAACTAAAATTAACATGAAAAGAGAAAATATAAAAATAAAATTGAATTTCAAATATCAATAAAAACTTTAATAATACAGTTATATAATGGTGAAGGATTTACAAATAATTACAATGAAACAGCAAGTAATACACTGAATTAAACATGAAATTTTGAAGTAGAAAAAGTGAAATAGTATTTTCTTGTAAAATATGCTATTAACTATATAAATAATTTTTTACAGTGCATCTAAATGATCAAAGAGCCAACAACATTCA
>NW_015657036.1:0-1629 GCF_001515625.1 Sinocyclocheilus rhinocerous
CATAGCAAAAGCCTATGCACATGACTACCTGCAACTCTGCTGCCTGAAGACTGGAACTGGCATGATTTTATAATATGCATGGATTATATATACGGATTAAGTAGAAGGATGCTGCTACACTTGTGGTAAAACAAAGAAAGCCAAAAAGAAATAAATAAAAATAAAAACGTATTAGCATATAATTTTAAAGCTTTAAAGAGAACGCTTTTGGTTACATTTTCCGCATCTGTTGCTGGATCTTTCTGCTAATACGTGTGCGTTATTGTTTATTATTTTCATCATGACAGGCAGGTCACACTTAAGCAGTCACGAGAGAACGTTTTGTGTGCGTTATTGTTTATTATGACAGTGTTATTTTCATCATGACAGGTTTTTCACACTTCAGCAGTCACGAGAGAATGTCTTTCTGAAATGTTGTAATCCATTTTGACAGCCAATTTTATAGACACTTTTCATATAGCCTAACTGTAAGAGCTACTTTATTATTTTACAATTGTTCACCAGGAACTCACTCCATTATCCTATTCTTAAAAAAAATATATATATATATATTTATTTTTTTTATACCATGTTCATTAACTGGCATTGCCATGTTACCATGGTACAAAGTCTATCGGCAGAATAAAAAAGTTAAAAACTTCTTTAAATCTCTACAATTTCAATTGCACATTTAACGTGTAGAGACTGACCCTGACAAAGTAATTCGAATTCGCAGGTCTGCGGTGTTTGATGTGTATAATACAGTTGTATTTAGAAAAATATGCAACAACAGAAATTTTCTATGCATTTTATGTACTTACTCTTCCAAGTTATCTTTTGCATGATGTTCCTGACACTATTAGAGTCATGAAAATGGAAAAATATTTACCTTAATATATTTAATGTTTCTATGTTTTTTTATTATTAATTAGACATATTTTATTGTTCATTTTGCCACAATGCCCTTCTATTTTAACACATTTTAATCATACAATTAAACATGTACTATGTACAGCATTCTCTGTGTGCATTTGTAAACTTTAAGACATATGGAACTTGTCACACTTCTCGGGAGGCAAGGAGCAAGGAAACACGGAGATAACTTCAATTCACAGTCTTTAATGGTCACACGGGGAACGTAGGAGACACTGGAACACAAGGAATGACAATTGAGGACCGACAAACACTAACTGAAAGGACTGGGGCTTTTAAACACTGGGTGATTGGGAAAACACAGGTGCAAGGAATGACTAATTAAAGGGAACACGGCACACCTGGGGAGGGAAAACACAACACAAAGTGTCCAGGGGCGTGACATTACTCCCCCCTCCCGGAAGGTGCGTCCTCGCACCGTAGAAACAACATGGGGAGGGGAGTGGGTGGGAACTAGGGAGAAGGCTCAGGAGGAGGGCGGACACCCGGGAGGGGGTCGGCAGACAGAGACCAGGGAGGTGATGAAGGAGAGGAGCTAGGGAGGAGACAGGAGATTAAAGTTTATTTAGAAAAACAGTTATACACAATCAGGGACAGTGTCAGCAGTCAAACAAAAAGTTCTCCACAATGCATAAGTCTTTCACATACAAAGGCAACAACGAATAGATACGTAATAATAATAAAAACATAAAAATTATATATATATATATATATATA
>NW_015657037.1:0-3081 GCF_001515625.1 Sinocyclocheilus rhinocerous
CAATATTACTAGAGACTGATAGTTGATTTTTCTGATATATTTGATATTTAAACCTCTCCACCTTTATCAGATGCATGATATTGTGTGAATAGATAATATCTAAAGTAAAATACTCACTAGTGCCAGTCCCACTAAGGCTCTTTTCGCTGATAAATCTGATGCTGTACTGACGGCGGATGCTGCTGCTGTTCGAGAGTAATGACAACAAACTGGTAAGTAGAACAAAAGAAAACAGGAATTAAATGAATGAATGGGAAAAAAAGGAAATACAAACTAAAAGTCCCTGAAACAGAAACTGAAACCAAAAAAGTCACTGCTGTAACAATAAACACATTGTGATTATAATGCAAAGCTAACTTTTTTAAAGTTATATGGCTGACAAAAACCCTAAACTGTATTTTAACATACCTCAATGGAAAATGCATTTAACAATTCAGTTATTATCACCAGTGACATTAAAACTTAAGTTCTTACAGCAGTTCTGATGATTGTGATATTGAGAGATACAGATGAATCATCGATTTACTCATTCACTCATCAGACAAATCTACATGTCTCAAAGATGTATTTTACAACTGCTTATCATAAAGCCCATTTATATCCCCTCCCCATACATAGATTCCAGCATTGATCATTACATATAAGAACTCCCTGCCAATCCATGAAACTTTGATTGGATAAAACCATCATAACAACGTATTACAAGATATCATGGACAGTCTCAAATGTAATTACTTATTTCCAGATAATGACGGCTTGAATTTGAAGAGTCCTGACTGAGGACGAAAGGAGGAGCTGGTGATGGAGGAGGACCTGAGCAACAACATAGGTGTGTTCAACTTCATGCGGCACTGCGCCGACCGATCAGCGAGTGTTGCTTTTTGCAGTCGGGGGCAGAATTGAAAAAGGAGACGTGAAGTCGGACACTTTCTGCTTCCCGTTGTGATGCTTGCAGGGTGTTTGCGTGCTCTATCACAGATGAAATGAATTAAATGCAGTATTTGTCAAATACACAGATGTTTCAGAAACGTTTTCATGAAGCAACATAAACACTTTTCATGTACTGCTTAATACAGCGCCATCTATTCAAGAATCAAGTTCAAAATAAGCCTATACTATTTAAATACCAATAAAGTTTATCAGTGTTTTTGATAAACGTGACTCAATGTATTATTGCGACTACAGTGAAAGAGCTTTTACTGTTATAGAAGCACAGATTTGTGAGCATTAGTGGAACTAAAGGTGTGAGAATAAACACAAAGCACATTTGGCCAATTGTGCCAATCGCACGATCTGCACCGACTGAGTCAGCCAAATGCTCTCGAAACACTCTCACGGTACTTTCATGCCATACTGTATTTTACAGTGACATTCCTCCAGTGCTGTCTCAAGTCAGACAAAATTTCTAACCGGCATGCACTGCTGTAAGTCAGCCACCGAACGGTGTATGCAGCACCGCAAGAAGTTGAACACACCTAATGAAAGCAGCACTAGCAGGGCTGTGACCGTAAACCTATAGGTATAAATGGATCAGCTGAGCGTCAGCTGATGCAAATGTAATGGAGGTATTTTTGTCCAAGGGGCTTTTATTTTGATGGGTTCATGAGTCTTTTTTACATCGGAGCTGTATTGGAAGACAGTGGTGCACGGACAGTTCAAGTATCGAGAGTTAATTGTACAGTGACACTGCCGTGTGAAACCGGAGGACGCAATTTAAGCAGAAGTCCAGTTGATTGTGTAAAAGTACGGCAAACAGTGTTAAGAGACTGGCTGAGGGCACGAGAGAGAATTGCTGGAGCCGTGAGTTTCATTCAGAACACTGTTGTTCATTTTGCATTCTAAGCAATTTTTTGAGGATCCTGCTGTGTTCCAGAGTAATACACGAACTGTGTTATAGTTCATGATTCAGTTTTTTCTTTGTGAGTCACTTAAATGCAATTTTCAGTGCACAAGTGGATGTCTGCAAAAAGGAAATACATTTGTGAAAGACCTTTTGGTGTTTTTGGAGAGAGACTGATGATGGACTGCAATCAAGTTTTGCTTTGAGAATTTTTTTTTTTTTGTGAGTTGGACATTTTTTCCTTCTGGCATTCTGCATATGTGCTATGGCTACGCTAGGCTAATTTGTTCCAGAAAGTTCTCAAGATTTTCTGCCTGCATTGACGTTTGTGTGTGTTTATTTCCCTGCCATACAGATGACATCTCTTCCCTGGTTCATCTCAGTTCTCTATAACTCATCTAAAGTCATCTCTTCACTTCTGATCGCAAATCATCCCTTCACTTCTCATCACAAGTCTTCTCATCATCTTCTCAAGTCTTTTGCTACAGACTGGTACACTCATTTCACACAATATATGGTGATTTTGGGGTGGAGATGCACGTACGCACAATTTTCCCGACTGGGATTTATAAAAGGATTTTTGCGCAGGTTTTGGCATACGCATGGTTTTATAAATCTGAAAACTTTTGTGCATACCCAAAATCTAGCTTTTGTGCGTACGTAAACTTTTAGGATGAAATGGAAAAAGTTTTATAAGTGATGACCCTGGTCTGAAGAAGAAGAGACACCAACGCTAAATGACCCAAAACCTATCACTCATGTCAGAGTAATCAACGCTGATGCCAAACAATCTTCATCTACGTTAACACTAGAAAAGTTGCACAAGGCCATACAAAAGATCGCCACCCATCAGGAAGAACTTTACCAAGCAGTGCACAGTAACAGCATGTTATGACCTCAACAGAATGGTCCAAAAAGACAATCCTTGAAAGACAGTGATTGGATTCCCTCTGATATATATATATATATGTTTTTTATGTGGCGAACCTGAGCACACAAGCAGGTGCTGTCCACAAGACTCTTCATAATGGATGGGAGTCTCCAGGGTCTTAGAGCTGTATCGAGCCAAAAACAGTGGGGAGCTGAGAGAGTCATTGCATTCGCGAGTAGAGGGCTGAGAGGGTCAAAGAGAAATTATAAGAACTACCGTGCGTTTGAATTGGAAATGCTGTCGCTAAAATGGACTGTAATGGAAAAATTCTGATATTGTCCAAGTTCACATTAATCATGGACCATACTCC
>NW_015657038.1:0-905 GCF_001515625.1 Sinocyclocheilus rhinocerous
CATAATTTCACAGAATGTTCCATCACTTAACTGTACAACAGAATTTATCCTCTTTGAAAGAGTTGTGTTAGAATGATAAAGAACACTGCTCACTGAGAATTTTTTTTTAATGCTGTTCACTTTATTTAAACAATTCCTTTTGATTTAACACCATTATACCAGGTTTCCCATTCAAACACGACTGCATCGTGTTGAACAGACTTGAAACAGCTTTTTTCTTTTAAATAATGTTTTTGGAGAAAATATGTTTGTATAGAGTATAGGGCTATAGGTTATTATAACTAATTAAAAGCTAATCAAATAAATACATAAACAATAGTAAATATATTTACTATTTATATTTTTATATTTATATATATTTACTAATATTTATTATATTTCACTGGGGGGGAAATATTAATTTAATTTAACACAAATATATATTTTTAGTGTGTTTCCTAAAAAGATTCAAAAACCGCGCCGTTATCGAGTCAGTCCCGTGACGTCAGCCCGTCCAATCACAGCTGAGCTGAGCTCACTCAAAGAAGAGTCACGAAAAAGAACAGGTAAGCATTTCAAGCTTCTTTATTCATTAAAAAAAAACTTTTGAACGTTTATGATTTATTGTCATATCTTATTATTTGAAGATTAACCAGCTCGGCAACGCTAATATATTAGCTAGCAAAGAGGAATTAACATGACATTACATCAAAGTTATCAACGGCAAGTGTTAAATATACAGTGTTTTACACCACAGTTTGTCAGTGGGAAAATAAAAAAACATATATATATATATAACGTTATATATATATTTTTTTGTGTGTGTGCTTTTCTCAATCGGAGACAGACAACCAAGTCTTTTTGTCTTTTAAACCAGAAAGACTACTCAAGTAAAGTACAGATACTCAAAAAGTGTACTTAAGTAC
>NW_015657039.1:0-1557 GCF_001515625.1 Sinocyclocheilus rhinocerous
GCATTTAGCCTAACATTCTTCTGAGTACCCCTACTTAGACCACAGTTACACCTTTTCCATTAAGGGACCATATTTGCCCCCTTCAGTTGATTTACATGTGCATTTTTACTGTTATAGAGGCAAAGTTTTTCTAGCCTTATTAATTGTATGTCATGTTTTATGTCATATTCTTCACATTTCATTAAGTGTATTATTAATATAATAAATAAAGCAATAAATGATGGCAAAACGAAGTTATACTTTTAGATTCAAAACTAAAATCGCCAGTAGGTGGCGGCAAGTCACTGTCTAATGAGCAAGGCGAAGCATTCATTAATTCAGTAACGACTCAGATAGCAAACTAACATAGAATCAACGTAGAATCGATGTTTCTCGTGGTGTCAAAACGACGTTGATCTCCGACGTCGATCCAGCATCGTTTTGCTCATCGGGGTAACGTTGATCCAACGTCAGGCACGCCATTCAAAACTAACGGAAAATCGACGCAATTGGTTCACTTACCTAACGTTGAATCATTGACAATATTGTGTTTAAAATGTAGGCTACATTTAAAATGTAAAATGTACACTTAATATTGCCTTTTTTGTTGAACTGTTATATAAAATCAATGTCACATTTGCAGTCTTTTGGATATTCAGAGAAAATTGCATTCGCGTAGGTTTCAGAGCGAAATAAGAACGTAACAGTGCTCGCGTTATAAACTTTCTAATAATCTTTTATATGATTGAATCTTCAAACTGCTAGCACTTTGCAATTTCGAATTATGCCTTATTGTAAGTGACGGAGTATTTTATGTTTCAGCGATTTGATCGGGCGGCGCCTCATGTGCACATATTCATTGCAAACGGCCTGTTCATTATTAAAATAAAACATAGAATCACCAATACAGATAAAATGTTACACAGTCAATTTAAATAATCTGTATTATAGTCTGTGCCGTACAGCGTGAGCCCCGGTCCACTCCAGTGCGGCACATTTTTGTTCATTATGATTTTTTTCCCTTCGATATTGGAACGTACAAAGCCCAGTTAATTTAATTTAATAAATAATGGTTTAGCTTCAAATACATTGCGAATATGGAAACATTTGGATTTGTGCTGAATGAGAGCGGTACGTGAGCCCATACTTTCAGTTTCGCTTTAAATTATGTTTTGGCTTCTTTATAGCTATTCTGGGCTTGTCTGCTTTCCTGTGCATAATATGCTATATTTAATTAATAAAATGTGTACGATATTTTGGTTTTAGCCTATACCCTCTTCGTCCATTAGCCTCTCTTAAGCGTTTTCTATAGCCTAACGGTTTTAAATGGGAGAGAAACGTTGCATTATGGCTATCTGCTTTACTGATAGTAATGCTATTAATGAGGTCATTAATATTACAATTGTTATTAGTATTAATAATATGTATTAGGCCTAATACCGAATTGAGCCTCCAGTGTCACTGTTATAGTAGCCTACATTAACCCACATTAAGCGTTTTAGAATGTCCCAAAACCGTGTCTTAAACTATAAACAAAGCTGACTGTATTTGAACCTGAGTCCAAGTTTAAAATAAAAC
>NW_015657040.1:0-586 GCF_001515625.1 Sinocyclocheilus rhinocerous
ACACAATCACACACAACACTGATCAGTGAACAAACACTAATAACATAATATCATTACAGCAGAGATATTATATTCCTGAAGAGAATTAGTCAGTGTTTTAATATGATCATTATGTTTTAGGTGTAATATATGATCCCTGTCAATCAAACTGAACAGACTGCATTCAGTCACTTCTGCTGTCTGGACGTGATGCTTTCCATTTGACCCACAGAAAGATTTACATTCTTACACAGTTAGTGTCAGAACGATTGATTCTGTATTTGTGATCATAGATTTTTATGATTTTACTGACATTTTCATATATACATTATCCTTTTGAAATGTAATGAGTTTGTCTGTGTGCTCCTAACCCTAACCTATCCTAACTAGCGACAGGAGCTTCCAGTGCAGAAGAAAGTACAGACATAGTGCAAACATACATGATAGTGCAGACATACATAGAATTACACAGTAAAGATGAAATAACACTAATAAAAAAATAAAAAAACAGAAAAATAAATAATGCACTATATACAGAAATATAGAAATATAAATATAATTAAATGAATGTACAGATATGTTATTTACAAGTGTACAGTTTATGTAG
>NW_015657041.1:0-290 GCF_001515625.1 Sinocyclocheilus rhinocerous
ACTTACAAGCGATGCTGTTGCAAGGTTACAGATCACAGAAATATAAGGCAATTAAAGAAAGCCATCGTTACCGCTGCCTGCATGGAACACTCACTACTTCCTGATTCACGTGAACACCAGAAATCGCAATTAAAAGTAACATCAAACTTGCCACTAGATGGAGCTCTAAACCATTAATAAAGTGAATAGGAGACTTACTGTTATTAAAGAATTGTACTCAAACAATTAAATCTCTAATCAAATTAAACATTAAACATGGAATCTATTCAAATCAAACTTGTTACAGCACA
>NW_015657041.1:353-1140 GCF_001515625.1 Sinocyclocheilus rhinocerous
AGCACAATTTTGTACATGGCACCATGGTGTTCCAGTCGCAGTACAGTGTTTTTTTTATTCAATACAATCACAGTACCTGGCTTTAAGGAATAGTTCACCCAAAAATGAACTCAACCTCAAGTTGTTCTAAACCTGTATAAATTTCTTTGTTCTACTGAACACAAAAGAAGATATTTGAAATAATGTTAATATACAAACTATTCTTGCATCCCATTCACTTCCATAGTATTATTTCTTACTATTATGGAAGTGAATGGGACCCAAGATTTGCTTGGTTACAAACATTCTTCGAAATATCTTCCTTTGTGTTCAGCAGCAAAAAGAAATTAACACAGGTTTGGAACAACTCGAGAGTAAGTAAATGACATAATTTTAGCTATCCTTCTATGCGCTTTTTTTTAACAGTTTTCTACTGTTATCAACAACTTCGGCTTAGCACTAAATATTATTAATGCCCAATAGGAATTTCGTCGATAAAGAAATAGTTTAAACAATGTCTTTTGTTAGAGCACGTAACTTAACAAGAAGCTGTAACATACCTGTTTGTGGATATATCCTGATGAGACGTCGCCTCAGAGTCTTCACTGGAGCATCGTTTCTTGGGGAATTGATGGTTTTCCGTGGGTTTGCCATCAACGTAATGGAAAGAGCAAACGTACGGAAATTTCGGTGGTTTCTTTAAGTTTAAGGTTTTTAACCAAAGCCGACAAGCTTCTTCTCCCTTCGGAGGGGCATGCAAATCATACACTCTAAAAACTGCTGGGTTAAAAACAACCCAATTTGGGTT
>NW_015657042.1:0-299 GCF_001515625.1 Sinocyclocheilus rhinocerous
GCGTGTGACGTGTGAGGGCTCACGCTCTTCAGAGACAATCACAGATTATGACAGAGCTTGTGTTTTAAATGAAACACACTGGCATTAATAATTCACTGAAAAAGCAACGCAAGTCTCTGTTCTCTCTGCAATCTCTGATGTAATCAGCCTGGTTTCCTTTATATTAGCGCTGTTTTGGACGGATTGTTTGAATGCATTCGCTTACTGGATCATTGAACTGAAAACTTTCACGGAGTTTAGCAGCTTAAAATGATCTGATCGCAAACAGAGAAGCACAATTGGGTTAAAGGGTTAGAATA
>NW_015657042.1:908-1984 GCF_001515625.1 Sinocyclocheilus rhinocerous
ATATACTGTATATATATATATATGTGTGTGTGTGTGTGTGTGCCGTAGTATAGTTTGGGTCGTGGGTTCTCTTCGATGTCACTATAGGGCTCACTTACTTAGTTTAAGAATCATTCCTCTTGAAAATAACTTTGATTAAAAGGTGAAATAACTGTGATTAAAAGGCTTTAGGTAAAAATGTTTAGATAAGAACAAGGTATTCTGAACACTTCCCAAGCTGCAATTTGTCAGAGACATCAGTAGTCCCGAAACTTGCTATTGGTTGAGTCAGTGTTGCTATGTCATGCTGGTCATGAAGGTTAAAACAACTCAACTACAGTATTTTGATAGCACCACAGTGTTTACACTTTTAGGGGATATCAACCTACTAATGGTCTACTCATAGATGGCTCTGCATATTTTTATTATTTATTTATTCATTTATTCATAACATTGAAAAAATTGCACACTTGATCTCTAAGTTCTGCTCAGTGTGTTACCCTAAATGGGTCCTTGAAACATCAAGTATAAAATGTTAATTTGCATGGAAATATCTCAGTTAAGCTACAGACTGTGCAGCACCTGCTTATTTTTGTTGCCTTTCTGCATAAAAAGAAACAGTGAATGTAGCTTTTTTGTTGCATGAATCATAAACCTTTTTTTTTCTTCATATATATAAACAAAAGCCTTTGAGGTTTGACCAGCTCTGCTTTGGTCGTTTAATCGTAGTTGTGTGACAGCGTAACGTTGAAATGGAGGTAAACGTTTTCTGCCTGGCTTGTGGTCGAGCAGCATTTTTCTCTCTCTCTGTCTCTGATCCTGCTGGGATCTGTGGCCTCACCATTTCCGATAAAGCCTGATAAATAAACATGTGCCCTGATCTCCCTGAGGTCCTCCACCCTCTCTCCAGAGTCTACCCATTCCACATACACTTCCTCCCTTCACAATTAGCCCACAATAAAACAAACCTTTCTCTCAATAAAGAGAGGCTTTTTAACATACTCTCACCCACCACGGTCTTCCTCTTGTGCTCAGCAGTGATGAGCGACTGTGGAGAGAAGAAACACTTTAGTAGGCCTACCTCGTCTTACCATTCA
>NW_015657043.1:0-2337 GCF_001515625.1 Sinocyclocheilus rhinocerous
TGATGATGGTGCCCAGGAAGCGGACAGAGTCCAGAGTTTCTACTGAGGAGTTACACAAGATAATGGGGGCAGGTGGGGCTGGGTTATTCCTGAAGTCAATCACCATCTCCACTGTTTTTACAGCATTGAGCTCCAGGTTGTGCTGATTGCACCAGGTCACCAGATGGTCAATCTCCCACCTATAGGCAAACTCATCCCCATCAGAGATGAGCCCAATGAGGGTGGTGTCATCCGCAAACTTCAGTAGTTTGACAGACTCGTGACTGGAGGTGCAGCTGTTGGTGTACAGGGAGAAGAGGAGAGGAGAAAGAACACAGCCTTGAGGGGAGCCAGTACTGATGGTTCGGGGGTCAGAAACATGTTTCCCATTCTCACATGCTGCTTCCTGTCAGACAGGAAGTCTATGATCCACCTACAGGTGGAATTGAAAATTGTCCAGGTATCCATTTGAGTTTAAGTATTTGTTCAGCTGATTAAAGACTACCTTTTCAATAATCTTTCCTATAAAAGGAAGGTTTGATATTGGTCTATAGTTGCTCAATATGGTGTTATCAAGATTGCTCTTTTTCAGAAGGGGTTTAACAACTGCAGTTTTCAGGGAGTTTGGAAAAGTCCCAGAAAGAAGTGAGGCGTTCACCACTTCTAAGAGATCTGCTTCCAAACAGTTAAGCACCCTTTTGAAAAAATATGTGGGAAGTGTGTCAAGATAGCAGGTTGACGATTTAAGGTGCTGTACTATTTCTTCCAAAATTTTGCTATCAATTTCTTCAAAAGCAGACATAGTATCTTCTTTTTGATATTGTGGTCGAATCTGTCTAACCTCTGCATAACTTGGGGATGTGCTAATCGCCTTCCTGATATTATTGATCTTCTCAGAAAAGAAGGAAGCAAACTCATTGCATTTGCTGTCGGAGAGCATTTCACTGGCAATCTGACTTGGGGGGTTTGTCAGTCTCTCAACAGTAGCAAAAAGAGTGCGAGTGTTGTTTAAGTTACTGTTTATAAGGTTTGAGAAGAATGACTGTCTAGCTTTGCCTAGTTCCACATTGAAAGCACGAAGGCTGTCTTTATATATGCTATAGTGGATTTCAAGTTTCGTCTTCCGCCACATCCGTTCTGCTTTTCTGCATTGTCTTTTCATACTCTGAACTGCTGTTGATTTTCTCCAAGCTGATTTCTGTCTGCCAGACTTCTTACTGACTTTTATAGGAGCAATATCATCAATAACATTCTTAACTTTTGAGTTAAAGGAATCAAGGAGAAGATCAACAGAGTCTGCAGAAATGCTTGGTGTTAAAGATATAGCCTCCATAAATAGCACACTAGTGTTTTCGTTAATGCATCTCTTTCTGACAGAGACAGATCTAGATTCAGTGGTAACAGAGATCAATATATCAAAGAAAATACAGAAGTGATCAGATAGTGCTACGTCCTTAATAACAATGGATGAAATGTTTAGACCTCTACTGATGATTAAATCTAGAGTATGTCCATGATTGTGTGTAGGTTCATGCACATGCTGAATCAGGTCAAAAGTGTTTAAAACAGTTATAATTTCTTTTGTGGTTTTGTTTTCTGCATTATCTATGTGAATATTAAAATCCCCTGCAATAGCAAAATAGTCAAACTCTGAGGAAATCATTGATATCATTTCTGTGAACTCTTCAACAAAGGCTAGAGAGTATTTTGGAGGCCTGTAAATAATGATAAACAAAATGCGTGGAGCACCTTTCAACACAATCTTGATATACTTGATACTTGATATTATATTCACTGTCATGTTTTGTAATTTTTTTGTTCAGTTTTGAGTCAGTTGCTCAGTTTCTCCACCAGATGTCAGTAAAGCCGCACTGATGCTAAAGAAGAAATGACATAAATGTATTAAATGATTTTAGCTTCATTTTGAACTATTTGAATTGAAAGCAACAATGACAATATATCGACTTCTGTAGTCGAAGTTGTGAAGCTGCTTTAAAACATTTACATTGATTTAGAAATAAATATGATTTGAGTTCCAATTTCATTCAACGTTGTCATGATTACACTGAAGTATTTATTTTTTTCATTCATCCAATTAAAAAGAAATTAGGGTAATGGTTCACATCTATATTTTATAACTTGAGCTAATGAAAAATAAATAACTTGCACTAAACAATATTTTCTATGTCTATGAAAACTATTTTATAAAACCTGCCACAAAGTATATTTTTCTTGCTGAAGAAAGTCAATTAATTTAAAGTCTATTTTTGATCTAAACAAAAATATATAGATTTGGTTTGAGCTCACCATTAGGGCGATCAGGGTTTGCTTTAGTTGGGCTCTTGACCCTTGACTTTT
>NW_015657044.1:0-1859 GCF_001515625.1 Sinocyclocheilus rhinocerous
CGGCTGGATGTACATTATCCCTTATTTATTGTTTTCATTGTTGACTGTAACCTTGTATTGTAATAAATGCTAACCATTTTCATTTTTATTTTTTCAGTTAGGTCTAACTGTATTCCAGTTAAGGATGCAGGATTTTTCATGACCGATCCAATTGCTGATTTTTTCACAACCAAATACGCTGATTTCCAGACTGGTTGGCGATTTATTTAGTTTTTATTGTTTTTATTATTTTTATTTTTTAATTTATTGATTGTTTATTTTGCTTTGTTACTGGCCAAACTGACCTTAAACAAACAAAAAATATCTGCAACATGAGGCAACTGCACAAAACAAAACCGAAGAGGGGCTGAATGAAAATGCTAATTCACTCTTTTTGACAGCATGTGGCACTTATCAGCAATATAGCGTTTCCTTGGTTACCGCTGTTCACAAGCAGCACTGCACTTATTTAACACTCCTTTAATATGTATTTTACGGAGGTAAGAGGAAAAGAAAATGCCATCAAAACTTTTCTGAAGACAGTTCTCAGAAATACATTCATATTAACTCCCACCCCAATTCAATATGTATGGGTCCCTTTCGAGGGTTCACTTATATTGCGGAGCATTCACAGTGGGAACTCCTCCCCTTCTCCGAAATCCTGAAACCTTATAGGATAATGTCAGTACAATAAACTGGCCAATTGTCACTAATTATGCAAATCGCATGCAAATACTGGCAAGCCTGTGGGCAGTATACAATTAGGTGAGAGCGACAATTGCCTCAGAATGGGCCTGGCCCATGCTGAGGTGGCATACTTTGAGTCCAACTGCGTGCACTGCGCTGACTTGCTGGCGCACGTTTTGAGGACTCGGTGGAGCATCGCTCGTGGCCTTACGGGGACGAGGCCCACTGCTACCAGCGAGCCGCTGGACGGTGACGACTCAGTCCGGGGCCGTCGCCCCTTTCGCCAGTCCTTTTCACTGACGAGAGCCTTGGCCCATTTTGTGATGACGCAGCGGTGGGCTGATCCGGCCAGTGACAGATCCGTCAACTGTCCCCAGTGTCACACTGGCCCAGGGCCATCAGGCTGTCCTTAATGTCGAGCCCTGGTTGATACCGTTTCTTACAGATAATATCATGATGAACACTACGTTTGTGTTAACGAATGTGGTATCCTTTCAGGAATAACCTGCCCGCACTGTTTATGGGTCATTTTTTATTACTGTCGGTTTAAGTGCCTGCGATGCAGTGTTGCCAGATATTGCTACGAAAAACAAACAAAAAAATATTGTCCAAATCTTGAGTTTTGGAAATAATATAAAGATATCGCTTATTGACCCTAACCTGCAACCTTCCACTTTATTCACTTCCTAAACTGTCACATAAGTGGAAAAAACAAATCCATAGACGCTTATAATACAGAGTATCTGAAGGATTTTTACGCTCCGATTTAAGACTTTTTAAGACCTGCACAAATAAAATTAATACCATATGAGCGGGGTAGGGCAATACCTATGGTAATATATTAAACTGCAAGATTACTGTAAAAATGGTAAACTTCACATTTCAGCCTTTAATCAATTTTTAAGAAAATGGATGTCAAAAGTATCAATTATTATATTAATTTAAACAATTATTATCACTCAATTAATTAATATAATATATATTTATTAAATAACATATACATATTTTACAATAGTTTAGATTTTTAGAATGCATTATCTTCTTGTCGATCCACCAGTTCTACAACTCTGCATGTTTGCAGCGTTTGATCAAGGTTAGAGCTAAAATCTGCAGGAACATGGACCTCGAGCGCCAGAGTTGAGAAACTTTGGTCTATACCTTTATCACAAATCACACAACTAAAATACAATTCA
>NW_015657045.1:0-502 GCF_001515625.1 Sinocyclocheilus rhinocerous
TATAACATAGACCCCAGACCCACTTTACATGGTGAAAATATATATATAATTATTTTTATTTATTATTATTATTATTATTATTATTGTTATTATCAACAACCTGATATTTCATGAATTTCCTAATTACATAAGATCTTTTTAGAAATTAGTTTTTTACTTAATAATAATGTTTCTGATGTCTGCTATGGCATGACTAGACACACATAATGTTTGGGGTCAATAAAAGTATTATTGAGAGCAAAGGATTTTCACGTTTTGAATCATTTTGGTATCTAACGTATAATTTCTTAATACTAAACTCTCTCTCTCACTATCTCTCGCTATCTCTCACCCATACACAAACACACGCACACAACACTTTCTCTTTGTTCTCTGTCACACACACGCACAAAGTCAAACCAACATACAGGTTCTCACTCTCACATGTGTGCACACACACACATGCATTCAGGCATACATATGCATACTCTCTCTCACACACACACACACACACACACACACA
>NW_015657045.1:769-1003 GCF_001515625.1 Sinocyclocheilus rhinocerous
AAAAACCAGTCACTTTTTACTTTTTCTTTATCAATAATTGTGTTTCACAATTTGGATCACAGCGTCGGTAAATTGGATGATGTCCAAACACCCGACAAAGCCAGTTCTTTGATTGAAATATTGTTCTTTCAACTCTTATAATTCTCTTTATACACTCTTTACTTTCCAATCACCATCTTATTGCCTTCCTTATTATTTTACAATTGTTCACACTGGTTTTTCATACCATTGCAA
>NW_015657046.1:0-834 GCF_001515625.1 Sinocyclocheilus rhinocerous
TTTCATCCACCATTTCAGTCTGCACACAGCCGCCCTCACGTCTATTCTCCGCAATAAGCCCAAGTCTCTGTCCTGGAGAGGAATCCATTTGCTCTCCATCTCTCTCACTCTCCCAGCACCTGTTCTATAAAGCTCTGTTTACTTTACCTCTCCGTCCCTGGTCTCCTTCTGTACTGTGACACCGTGACGCAATCGGCCTTCAAATGCGCACTTCGAAGGATATAGCCTATGAATTGGGACACAGCAATTGAGACAGGAGAGCGTAGCGTAGGATGGGCGGGGAGATTGAAAATGCTCTGCACATGCGCAGATGTTGATTATACGTGAACACCCAAAGGAAACACTGTGCATTATCACTAAACAAGTGATAAAGCTTTTAATATTTGTAAATCAACAACAGATTTTATCACTCGCTGCCCAACACTAGGTTTTTATTACTCAGTAATTTGCTGTGTAGCTGTATAACTTTACAACAGAAACACTGCTTTAACAAAAAAGCAAAACAGCAAGGCTTATTTGACATCAAAACAAACATTTTAAAAATGCTGTCTAATCGCTCTCGCGGTACTTTGATGTCATACACAGAACAGTCTGTGCAGTGCTGCTTCAAGTCCAACACCTTTTGTGTTTTATTAGGAGATGCACAACAGTTCTTCTGTGGCTTTATAGGTAATATTTTCACTTACACAATTTAGCAAAATCAGACAATATTGTGTCTAATATATACCACAATATTAACAAGACCAGCTTTTAGAAGATGCTGATTTCATTTTCCAGCAGGATTTGGCTGCTGCCCACACTGCCAAAAGCACCAAAAGTTGGTTAAATGACCAT
>NW_015657047.1:0-218 GCF_001515625.1 Sinocyclocheilus rhinocerous
GAAGCTCTTAACTAACAGTGCTGTGCTTTGAAGCTCAAACATAACGTTCTGTGCATAGAATTTCTAACGCATGAAAAAACTGTCTTTGTGCATTGCAAATAACATTTCATTTCATAAGGCAGAAACAGCAATCATGTGGGAAAGCTTTATTCTTAACTTTGCATAAATCAACTTTCTCTCACTGAGAAAGAAGCTTTGGAGTATATGTACGCTTGCAT
>NW_015657047.1:318-566 GCF_001515625.1 Sinocyclocheilus rhinocerous
GCTATTTATTGAAGCTCTAACATAACTTTCCTTGCGTAGAACTAACACATGAAAAACTGTCTTTCTGCATTGCAAATAACATTCCATTTCATAAGGTAGAAACATCAATCAATCATGTGGGCTTCTTTCTAAACATTGCATAAAGCAACTTTCTGTCATTGAGAAAGAAGGTTTGGAGCATATGTGGGCAGAAGAACATATGCGGGACTACCTGTCAAAAGTGATTGATTTATGACCCCAGGTGTCAA
>NW_015657048.1:0-256 GCF_001515625.1 Sinocyclocheilus rhinocerous
ACGAACAGCTGAGACGTGACGTGACTCTGGAAGATCAGCTGTGACGTGACTTGATTTATGACGATCAGCTTTGACTTGACTTGACTCATGACGATCAGCTGTGACGTGACGTGACTCTGGATGATCAGTTGCGATGTGACGTGACTCTGGATGACCAACTGTGATGTGACGTGACTCTGGATGATCAGCTGTGATGTGATTTGACTCAGAATGATCAGCAATGACTTGACTTGACTCATGACGATCAACTGTGACT
>NW_015657048.1:395-573 GCF_001515625.1 Sinocyclocheilus rhinocerous
AGCTGTGACTTGACTTGGCTCACGAAGATCAGTTGTGACTTGACTTGGCTGGCTCACGAAAGTAATGACGTGTTGTTATGGCCGCCATTTTGTGAGTGTGCTCTGGTCCAGCCACCATTTCAGTCATAGATGCGATGTCGCGTTCCTCCTCCGCGACACCCACAGTGAATAGAGAGCC
>NW_015657049.1:0-971 GCF_001515625.1 Sinocyclocheilus rhinocerous
TGGGATTCCCTGAAAAGCCAGCAACTGGGAAACTCCGCTCAGCTGCCACTAAAACGCAAGTAACAAGCAAAATCTTTTCATCTCGTGCTGAATCGGTGCTGAACTAATTAAGCAGTAACGATAAGACAAATCTCTGCTTTGTGATTCTCTCAGGTTGCAAGTTAAAGAACTAGTAGCTTACTAGAATTTTGGGACTTCCTCAGAACTCCGTTACTCATTTCCTGAACCTTTTGTGTGTATGTGTGTGTGTGTTTTCATTAGTTTAGTTTAATGTAATCTAGAATAGTGAATAAACTGTTTTATTCATTATAAAGAAGTATTGTCTTGTGTCGTGCAGAGTCATCTTCAGATTCAGAATTCTGGGTTTCACTCTCAGACTCTCTTGAAACAGGATTTGCTCGAGTTCTAGGCTTGCAGGGTTTCTTCGGGCTTACTGGTTCCTCAGGTTTGTTTTCTTTTTGCAGAAATCCACAGGGAAGTAGCAGATCACGATGCAATGTGCGAAGTGGCCCATCCTTGCCCTCTGATTGAATGGTATAGACTGGTAAGTCGCCAGCTTTCTTGATCACAACATATACTCCTTTCTCCCACTTATCCGCCAACTTATTCTTTCCTCTCAGTCTAACATTCTTCACCAGAACGCGATCACCGACTTCAAGGGATGAAGCGACCACTCGCTCGTCAAACCATATCTTATTACGTCTTGCCACTTTTCCAGCATTCTCTCTTGCTACCCTGTAACTCTCCTCCAGTCGATCTTTCAAATTCCTCACGTAACTCGAGTGAGACTGGGTTGACTCATCAGTAGGTAAACCGAAGGCCAGATCGACTGGTAGCCGGGGCTGCCTCCCGAACATCAGCTCGTAAGGTGAGAATCCCGTCGAGTCATTACGAGTGCAATTATACGCGTGGACTAATGGTTTCATGAAGTCCTTCCAGCAGGTCTTTCCTTTATCGTCCAGGGTCCCTAA
>NW_015657050.1:0-281 GCF_001515625.1 Sinocyclocheilus rhinocerous
ATACTTTTATTGCATTTGTACATTTTTTAAATATTGGGTATAGAATCCAAAAGGGTATGTATAATGTTAGTTGGTTGACTTCATTTATCATATAGATACAGTCAAACCAAAATATATTCAGACACCTTCAACATTTCTCACATTATCACAGTTTATTTACTATAGTTTAGAAAATGGTAATAAAATATGACAAGAACTCAGTTAGACTGTGTCAGAACAAATTCATCTTGATAATGCTAGATAATTCTGATAGAAAGGTATGTAATAGATTACAATCAACC
>NW_015657050.1:379-498 GCF_001515625.1 Sinocyclocheilus rhinocerous
ATACTTAGTTGGGCAACCCTTAGCCTTAATGACAGCCTGTAGTCTCCTGGGCATGCTGTAACCCAGGTTCATGAAAACCTGAACTTCAATTTTTTTCCCAGACTCGGTCTGAATAATTT
>NW_015657051.1:0-750 GCF_001515625.1 Sinocyclocheilus rhinocerous
AAAATCACTGCTGTGTCTCAAGTATAGAGGGTAAATGACAAAAAACCTGGATGGAATTTAAGGCCGTGAATGTAGAATTGTTGCATCAAAAATGAAAGAAATGAAAAAAAAAAAACACTATTGAACAAGAAATAAAAAATCCCACAATTTCAATTTACGTGTATCTTATTGTGTCGCTTAAGTATTGTGACCCAACAATTCAGTAACCCAAATGCAAATGTGAAAATAAAAAAAATAAAAAAAATGAAATACTGTTTTTCTGTTTAGATTTTTGAAACCTCGATGTGCTGTTATGAGATCATGTAATTCATGTTTCTCATTAATTCTCCTACTTTCAGAAATTATTTGGACAATCCCCATTCATTCAAGCATTTACAGCTTATAATAGTGACAAACAAACCCTTTCATGGAATCCCTCATCTTTGATGAACTGAATGTCCCTTTCAAAGATATCTAGAACTCTCATCCCTTAAAGGGTTAGTTCATCCAAAAATGAAAATTCTGTCATTAATTACTCACCCTCGTGTCGTTTCAAACCAGTAAGACTCTAAGAGAGAACACAAATTAAGATATTTTTGATGGAATCTGAGAGCTCTCTGACCCTGCATAGACAGCAACGCAACTGAAATGTTACCAAGTCTAGAAACGTAGCAAGGAGATCGGTAAAACAATCCATGTGACATCAGTGGTTCATCCACAATTATACGAAGCTACGAGAATACTTTTTGTGCGCAAAAGAAAAAAAAAAAA
>NW_015657052.1:0-575 GCF_001515625.1 Sinocyclocheilus rhinocerous
AGCGTGATTAATCTTTTATATGAGTCGGACTTTAATTCAAATTTGCACACTCCACTTTGAGAGTGCCAACGTTAAATCCAAGATTCTTTGGATGTTCACCATATTGCAGCTCAAATCACAACATTTAACAAAATAATACCTAAAAGTATTTGTTCATTAACTCATTTTGGTTTACAAAATGTGGAAAGTCAGCATTCTGTCTTTCATACAATGCCAATTAAAAGTGTATTAGTGCTAAAGTAAAATTAAAAAATAAATTTTTTCCTGTGGCTAAGTGGTAGAGCATTGCTTTAGCAGCACAAAAGGTTGTGGGTTCGGTCCCAGGAAACACACATACTGGTAAAAAATGTATAGCCTGAATTTGGATAAAAGCGTCTGCTAAATGCATTAATTTTAATTTAAACTAAAATTCTGCATTATTATATCCTAAAATAAATTAGTTTATTAATTTTTAGTAATTAACCCTCTCTATCCTAAAATTAATTAGTTTATTAATTTTTAGTAATTAACAATTTTCAAAAAAAATTCTCAAAATCTAATATAAAAATGACCCTTTTTGAAATAGAAACTCACCC
>NW_015657053.1:0-1091 GCF_001515625.1 Sinocyclocheilus rhinocerous
ACAGTTTGTCGATCTAAAATGGTAATTGTGCATTAACAGCGATCATCCATGTCGGTACGCAAATGTGCTGTCAGAACTTATTTATACAGCGCATTTTTTATTTTGGTCGTGCATGCGGACCTGCAGACCACTTATGTGCACCCCTGTATATAAATAAACGTGACGTGACTGAACTTTACTGGAGTACTGAACTGCAGAGCTCGTGCAAACATCCACATCGTTGTAATCAGATGCGTTTTAAACTACTGTTTTCTCACCGCTGTCAGTTTTTGATGTGTTTATTTTGTTATTGAGAGGAAAGCGCATAGTACATATTTACATATTCATCCAAACGCCCCTCAGCAGCTTCAGGTTCGGCTGCGTTTGCTCTGTCTGAAGCGCTGTGTCTTCTCTTGAATTGCATCAGGAGAGCTGAATTACAGTCTTGTGCTACAGCGCCACACTGGTCAAACCGCGTTATTGCAGGCTCTTACATTAGGTCATATGAGATCAAACGATTACTCGAAAAAAAAAATTTCGACAATTTTTTTATTGTCGACGTTGTTGATAATGTCGGCTCGTTTCAGCCCTATAAAAGTCATTTTAAATGCATAAAAAACATCTTAAATGCAAGTAAATTGTCTACTTTCATATTTCAAATAACAGACCTTGCATAGACAGCAACACAACTGTAATGTTCCCAGGTCCAGAAACGTAGTAAGGACATCGGTAGAGAGTATCACAATGCATATGCACGCTTTCCCTTAAGCGTAAACAACGCTGATTACGCAGATTATGTTCATGTGTACTCTCCAAAATGTCGGAAGACGTAACTCGGGGGAGAAGAATTGTTAAATCAATTATATTATTTTTGTTTTCTTTGCGCTCAAAAAGTATTCTCGTAGCTTCGCAAAACTGAAGTTGAGCCACTGATGTCACATGGACTGTTTTACCGCCTTTCTCCAGACATCACTGGAAAGTTTGTAGTTCGGTCGGATATGTCAAAAACAAGTAAGTAAAACATTGCACAAGTTACGTTACTTAACGGTAGGGAGAGAGAGAGAGATAGAGAGCGCACTTCTGTTGCGTGATCTTTGATGTTCGCTCACTTA
>NW_015657054.1:0-483 GCF_001515625.1 Sinocyclocheilus rhinocerous
CCTTAGTTTTAATGGAATTTCTTTTGTATGGCATGGCTGCAGAAAAGGGTTTCCCAAGGTTGTTGATTGGCTGAAAGTTCAGTAGTCATTCGAAGTGACGTCTTGGGCGTTGGCTGAAGGATGGTGTGGAGTCGTGTACGCTGGCTGAAGTTTTAAAGTTGGTGCAGACAACGTCTGACATGGCTTTGCGGCAAAACTTAGAACACAAAACTCTCAATGGGAAAAGAAAAGAAAAACTGATGTAGAAGAAAGAAACAAAAGCTGATGAGACTAGACGGCTTATCTTCTCATGGTGGTTGAGTAGCAGCGGGCGTGCAGGCCAAAGCACACTGGAAGAGAGCTCGAAGAACACAAAAAGCAGTGGCAACAAGGCAAAAAGTAAAAAAAAATAAAAAAAAACCGGTGGCAAACAGCCCGAAAAGACTAAATTTGTTGGCATTGTGAGTTTTTAAACTCACCTGTTGGACACAGGTCAAATGGTGT
>NW_015657055.1:0-525 GCF_001515625.1 Sinocyclocheilus rhinocerous
ATTGTTATGATACAAGATTTGTTTATTGATAATAATTTAATGTCATTTCTACAAATAATGGATAAATATGAGTTATCAAAATCAGAATTTTTCAGATTTTTACAAATTAGGCATTTCATCCAAAAGAGTACAACTTTGAAATATCTCCAGTTGAAAGACTGCTTTTTCAAACAACTGGGAGAACATTGCTTAGCCTTTTCTATAACACTTTATGCTCTACGAAAGGCACTGACTCACAGAATATTAGGAAGAAGTGGGAAAAGGAACTATCAATTCCGATTGATGAGGATGTTTGGGTGCTAAAAACTATCAGTCTGTAACCGTGCAAGAGCAATTCAGCTGAAGATACTGCACAGGCTACATATATCTCCTAATGACTTTTCCCCGTTTTGTCTTGTATCTCCTAATCGCAGACATACTTTTAACAGTTCCTTTTCCCCATTTTGTCTTAAATGTAAGACCGAAATTGGTACTCTGACCCACTGTTTATGGTCATGCCGTTTGATACAGGATTACTGGTGTAAA
>NW_015657056.1:0-1139 GCF_001515625.1 Sinocyclocheilus rhinocerous
ATATATATATATATATATATATATATGTGTGTGTATATGTATGTAAACATATGTATATATATGTATATGTGTGTATGTATGTGTGTGTATATATATATATATACACACCTTGCTACGTGTACTGCGTTAGGCTAACCGAGACTTGTCATTTGCACTTATATATTGTTGCTCTTTTGTTAGTTTTGACTGTTTTTATTGTCCTCATTTGTAAGTCGCTTTGGATAAAAGCGTCTGCTAAATGACTAAATAAATTTAAAAAAAAAATAAAGTGCAGCTTCCAAACACTTTAAAACCTTTTACATACAGAGAACAAGTCATTCTGAGGAAATATGCATAGTTGCACGACTTTGCAACGCTCTGGATAACAGAAAATTAAAAAAAAACTATAAGACATCTGATCTCACTCTGCCACTCTGTCTCTCTGTGAGGAAGAGGGGAGGTGGGGGGTGGGTGACTGTGTGTGTGTTGAGAGTGGGGGTGAGTGAAGTGGTGGGTGAGAGAGAGAGAGAGAGAGAGAGAGAGATACTTTTAAACATCTCTTTAATCACAAGAAAAAAAAATCTTCATTAGAGCTTTAGAAATCTCTTAGGCCTTATCCTTTTCTGTCAGTTTTAGGGACAAAAAAAATATCCAAGAACCAGTTTATTTGTAGGGCACTGACAACATAATTTGGTAACACTTTAAAATAACTGCACGCTATGAATCATTAGGTAAGCATTAGTAAATAGTCAGTTCATCCTTTCTAAAGTATTGTCCCAACATTAACAGTCATTAGTAAGCAGTTTATAAATACAGCTATAAATGCCTTGTTCTTGATTTATAAGCATATCTATTACAAAGGAGATTTAAAGGCTCAGTTATCTTCCTAACAGAAAAAATAAACAAACACAACACAGAGAGATACAGAACTCAGAATATTTATTTCAAGATGCAAAAAAAAAACTGTACACTTGAATTTTTTTCTATGGAATTGCAGAGGTTTCTTTTTCTTTTTTTTATCAAGTGAACAGTTGTACAGTTTATTTTTTTCAATCTTGAAAAAATATTTTGTGTTCTGTATCCCTCTGTGTTGCGTTTGATTAACTTTTGTGTTTTGTATCCCTCTGTATTGTGTTTGTTTAACTTTTCTGTTTGGAAGA
>NW_015657057.1:0-181 GCF_001515625.1 Sinocyclocheilus rhinocerous
CAGTTGCTAATGTCATGTTGCTCAAAATGTATTAAATAGTTTTCTATGCAATAGTCTCACCCCTCAAAACATGTAATCTTTAGTTCATTGTATATAAGTCATTAAATGCAAAATGGTTCATATAGTTGTCATAAACTGGCAAGCACATTTTTTTTACACATTATTATTAGACTTTTTGTAT
>NW_015657057.1:444-583 GCF_001515625.1 Sinocyclocheilus rhinocerous
TTTTTCTTTATCACAATGACATTGTAATGTGGTTTTTGTTTTGGTCAGACCACTAGTAAAAGTGTAACTGCAATGTTGCCATAGTTTACATCAGGTAATACTAACAAAGTGCAGTGTTATATTGACAACATGACTAAGC
>NW_015657058.1:0-486 GCF_001515625.1 Sinocyclocheilus rhinocerous
GTTAGATTAACTCATATTATTAAGTTTATATCATGACCACGCCTCTTCACACTGGTGCAGCGAGCCCGTTAACGATGCCATTTTGTCACACAGTGATTGTGTGTGAATTCAACGAGCTGTGGATGAGAAGGTGGAAACTTTGTTTTAGATACGTTAGTTGTATGGACGTTATTTCCCGCCATTTACCTTTTATTGCTCTTTCTTTTCCTAGAGAGAGGAGTATCGGCAAAAATTGTTTGTTGTTTGTACGACGGGACATTTCTCATCCGTTAGCTAGCTAGTTTCCTCACTCGCCCAAGTACTGCAGTGGACAAAACCGCGCTTGAAACCCGGACCAGCGAGTTCGACTGAGATTATTTTCGTATTTTCCTTTTTCTTTTTCACTCTATATTGTTTATGAGGAGTGTAAGTTAATTTTACCCATACAGCAGCCGCGATTGCAGCAGAGGAGAGACGATGGTGGCGCTAATATGGTGAGTGCAATAA
>NW_015657059.1:0-193 GCF_001515625.1 Sinocyclocheilus rhinocerous
TGTAGTCAGTGGGTTCTAAAGTTACCATCGCGACCAGCTATAATCTTAAGAAAATGCCATCAGATAAAAAAAAAACGACTTTACTTCCTCACCGAGTCTGGTTTTCATCCTCCATGCTGAAATCTCTCCGCTGTGTGTGTTCGAAATCTCCCTTAAGTGGTGGTAGCTGTTTTTAATGCCTGATCAAAAGTTA
>NW_015657059.1:381-486 GCF_001515625.1 Sinocyclocheilus rhinocerous
GAGCTTCTTGAGTCTGTTCAGTAAGGAGCGTTTTGAGCGTTTTGATAAAAGCTCACGGCGATTTGTCACAGTCTTCAGCGGGTGTGCCCAGGAGGGCCACCAGAT
>NW_015657060.1:0-1216 GCF_001515625.1 Sinocyclocheilus rhinocerous
TTTGGGAAATAATCCAATAGAGAAATTTACACTATAATATTGTGGCACATTTTTTTCTAAAATTGCAGTTGAACACAATTTGCAAAGTTTCTGAGCTAAGTCTCATAACAGACCAACTGTAATCAGACATTAAAATCTGAGATTTTTCAATAACATTGCAATATTTAAAAAAGTATGATAAAATGTGCCATTAAAAGGACATTTTTCCCAGTTGTGGCCGACTAGAATCATGAGGAAACAAGTAAAACACAACTCTTAAAACTGTAAAACACATTGCTGTATGCCAAGTACACACTTAAAACGACTGAAAACCATTTTTTTCTATCCCAGACAGTCTCACCTGTAAGTGATGTTAAGTCGTACATTTGTAACTTGAATAACTTTGAACTTTTGTAATTTTGTAATATATCCAGTTAAAGTGACCTCGGTCTTTTAGCATATCTATACTGTACATTTCTATTTCAAAGGCAAGATGGAGTTGGATATTGGATAAATATGGTGCTAAAAAATTGTTGGCCTCCAGTTAGCTTTCAAAAGTGTTTGTCCTCGCTTCAACTGTCTGGCTGGTCTCAGGGAGACTTCTCCAGGAATATCCTCTGGCAAAATGTGCATTGATAACTCTACCACTACACTACAAAGTGAAAGTCGAATAGTTGCCTTTGCACTCTTGGATATCTCTTTTCACGCTTGCTTCACAAACATTTTACATACAACAAATCCTGAAAATCTAAGCAAATTATATTGTAACTTATACTGCATGAAATTTCCCATCTTGCAATCTCAAAAGCCAGTTTTATGTGTAAATTGAGGATTACAATGTCTGTCAATTTTACAAGAATGTAAATAAAGATCTCTTGTAAACATGTCCTGTTGTTATTGTTTTTAATCCATTAAACTTAAATAAAAAAAGATGTACACAAAAAGATAAACAGAAATAAGCAGGCATGCAACACAGGCTTTATCACACATGTAATTTCTTAAAAACAATTATTAATAATAAAGTTTAAAAAAAATGCAATAACCCACCATTACAAGAGATATTTAGCATTTTTTAATCATTAGTCATTACAAAACTACTGTCCATGTTGTCATAACCAATGTTTGAGCATTGCATTGCATATATCTTCTTTTGCATTAACTTATATTTAATAAAGGTAGGATAATCTCACTAATACTGATGACTAAATGGGAAGATTGTTTGAATTAAGAATAAAGT
>NW_015657061.1:0-522 GCF_001515625.1 Sinocyclocheilus rhinocerous
CGAATTTAGTTTTTCAGCAATTTTGACAGCCCTAAAGTATATGACTGTAAACTGAAAGTTGTTGAGCTGAGGACGCACATGCATCTGTCAAGCCGCCTGACAGGACAAGCCATTACGCTAATGCATTAGCTTAAAGCTTAAAATAAAGAATTCTCATGTTTTGGGCAGCTTGGATCACGTAACTCTCCCGCAGCATTTCATTCTGTTTCCTCCACTATTTTTAGATGCATTTTGTCCATATAAATGCTTAATTCAGTGCTATAATTTGTATCTTCTTAAATTATCTACTTAATTATCTAATTTTATATTACTTCTTCAAATTATCATCTGTAATTTGACGCAACCGGCTGAAGTTGGACGTGAACTGTGGGCAGACCCGACTAATCGATAATGAGAATCGTTGTCGATGATTTTCATAATCGATCTTATCGATTAGTTGTTGCAGCCCTAATTATAAGACTCGATGATTTATAAAAACGATTAGTTGTTGCAGCCCTAATTATAAGACAATTGAACATAACA
>NW_015657062.1:0-591 GCF_001515625.1 Sinocyclocheilus rhinocerous
TGTTAGAACGAGCCGTTTTAGGTAGGCGTGGCTGACTTAACTTTTTAAAATAATTTGGATTTGAGACTTTAGTCTTTGCAACTTTACAGATCTTCTTTATGCACCAAGAGCTTGTAACACTCCAAAGAGAAAAATTGAAAACGCATCATATGACCCCTTTAAGATGTCTTCCGGTCGTGGTCGCCAGCTGATAAAATTCACGCACAGCAGAACCGCATTTGAAGTCTGGCTGTAGATATTTGCATGGTTTGGCGGGGAATTGTTGTCCGTCGACATAGACGGCTAGGAACTCCAAATTGTAATGATTGAACACGACCGGGTTTTTATCGTATGTTCCGGTGAACGCGTCGTTATCCACCATAGCCAGAACGATAGATTTCGGCAATGTCCCCAAAACCAAATTTACTTGGCCGTAGTTGAGAGCAAGGTCTGGGTGTGTGCCAGTCTCACGGACGGCGATACGGTCACTTTCTTGACAATAAGCGTCGCCGACATGATATTTAATTTATAGGCCACATCCTCACCAGTCATCAGGCAGAATTCGTTTTTGCCTCTGATCATTCGTATTTTTATGTCGACGCCGTTTAGCAT
>NW_015657063.1:0-536 GCF_001515625.1 Sinocyclocheilus rhinocerous
GTACAAAATCTGAAAACAAAGAGCTCTCTCAAATAAAACTTTATCTTTCGAGTTCTCATTCCTTAAAGGGATAGTTCACCCAGAAAAAGCTACCAGCTGCCAGACTTTTTGTTTAAAATACTTTCTAAATCACACGTCTGAACCCAACAGACTCACTTTTTCATCAGGCCATGCATTAGCTTTAAACAATCATTTCTGTCTATCTGTGGGGAAAAAAGCCAAACAAACAGAAATACAAGGTGACTATTTTGAAGCGAGTTGCAATTTTTGCTATTTGACTATTTTGATTTTAATACAGCATGTAGGGTTGAGGTTCGAACCTGAGTCCCTTAGACAAATACTGAATCTCTAGACTATCCTGCCTTACAGTTTTAGAAAGAACTACTAAGTAGTTGTTTTACCCTTTGGTCATGTCTTATTTCAGGAGAATCTATTCCTATGTAGTTGTTTTATCCTTTGGTCATGTCTTATTTCAGGAGAATCTATTCCTGACTGACTATAGTTACAAAATATTTATATGGTCACATGAAACATGA
>NW_015657064.1:0-722 GCF_001515625.1 Sinocyclocheilus rhinocerous
TCATCGCTCCGGCCTGACAGGGCATCATCACAGTATGGTAAGGGCATAAGATTTCTGTTACACGTTTGAGGTGTTCGACCAATCACACGCACTGGATAGCTGGCCAATCACAGCACACCTCGCTTTTTCAGACCGATGAGCTTTGTAAAAATCGACGCGTTTCAGAAAGGCGGGGCATAAAGGAGAAACAATAATCAATAAACAATAGTAAATACAGTATGTGGAAAATAATGTGGTTTTTGAACCTTAAACTGCATAAACACATTTCATTACACCAAATACACAAAATAATATTCTTTTTAGCAGCATCATATGACCCCTTTAAAAACTCACATAGGTGTAATATTGAACCCACACACAAACATCACACTCAATCTCAGATGTTGAGATCACTCTTAAACCACCTCTAATGGAATTTATGAGCATGTTGGCAAAAGTGAAGCAATATGCTGATTTACTGGATTAAACAAAACTTCCCATAATGCCTTAATCTGTCTTGAAATGTAATAATGTCAACACTGCACTGTGAATTTGCTCGTGATTACCCCATCTGATTCCCTTAGTGGTGAAGCATGTGAGGCCTGGGACATTAATCCTTAGTGATGAGTGGAGAGCATATAGGGATAGGGTTGCCACCCGTCCCTTAAAATACGGAATCGTCTCGTATTTAATGGTAAAATTATGCGTCCCGTATCAAATCAATACGGGACGCGATTTGTCCC
>NW_015657065.1:0-303 GCF_001515625.1 Sinocyclocheilus rhinocerous
ACGGTGAAAGCCGATCTGGCGATCCACAGCGCAAAGTTGTTGTATGCTCTAGGCATGACGAAGCAGATATCGTCCTCTTTTGGGACGAAGTTACGCCTTCTTTCTTTGCGTGAACATTTGGGCGGCGTTATGCAAATCTTCCCACACAGTGACGTAGACATGTGGGGGCGTGTTAGAACGAGCCGTTTTAGGTAGGTGTGGCTGACTCTTAACTTTTATAAAGAATATCTCTTTGGATTTGAGACTTTAGTCTTTGCAACTTTACAGACCGGCTTTATCCTCCGAGAGCCTGTTACTCGACAA
>NW_015657065.1:390-541 GCF_001515625.1 Sinocyclocheilus rhinocerous
ATGTTAACTAATGAAGCCCTAATGTAAAGTGTGACCGAACAATAAAGAATCAAAAAACTTTCAAACAATATCTAGGGCATGTTGTAGTCCAGATTAAAACATTTTTAAAAAGTCTGAAAATAAATAGCCTATTAAGTCTAAATATTTAAGT
>NW_015657066.1:0-235 GCF_001515625.1 Sinocyclocheilus rhinocerous
CAAAACTAAGAAAAACACACACCTACCATTGGCAAGTCCAAGGTCAGCTGATGGTTACTGGCTTAGCTTGGTGTGATCTGGTGACAAATACAAGGGGTGACTTCAATGTAGATAGGGTGTGTAGAGACGATGAGCTGATCAAAGAGATCAAGGCTAAAGTTGATGAATTCTACTTTGGCACATACATTGATGTTTTGCTAGGAAGAAAATAGGCAAGAAAAAGTGACCAACAAAT
>NW_015657066.1:437-1099 GCF_001515625.1 Sinocyclocheilus rhinocerous
ATTTGCTACTCGTTAACGCGTTAACGTCCCCTTTAAATAACGTGACGCTCTGCCCTCATGTCCATAGTATTTTTCTTCACGCTTTGGAAGTGAATGGGGACGAGCAATTGTTTGGTTCGAAACAAAATTCGAAACAACTTGAGGGTGAGTAAATTACAAATTTAATTTTTGGGTGAACTACCCCTATAAGTCATGCTTCAATTAATTACATTAAAAGTAAATAATGTTCACTGTAGACTGTGGGATTTTTTTTATAACTTGTAACCATTTGATTTAGATTAAGCTTTATGATAGGTCTTACTCAGATCTTTATTTCCAAATATTGAAAATATATTGTTGTAACATACCTATCCTAAACTGGAAAGATGACATGTCCGGAGGGGTTGATATGATCTGCAGTATCCTCTCAGATTCTGAACACAAGTAAAGAGTTAGATTTTTATTAAAATTGTATGATTTTATTTATTTATTTTAATTTTTATTAAGTATGATTTTATTTATTTTAATTTAGTTATTGTATTAGTTAACGCTACACTCATCCGGGGCTGGACGGCTGTTGTAATCATGCTCCTCCTGCACCAGCACTCTCCATTTCGACATCTAACGTTACTAGTGACGGGAAGTTCGGATCATTTTACAGACTCGGACCTTTGAGTCTCGTT
>NW_015657067.1:0-564 GCF_001515625.1 Sinocyclocheilus rhinocerous
GCATAAATACTTTTACAAACATTATGGATTTTATGCGAGTTATGCAAGTTAGGTAATGTAAGTGTATTTTCTAACATGACCATTATTGCCTGCATTACTGTAATTATTTCAGCAACAAAGGTGATTTGAAACATGTATCTTGCATTTTTTGGTCTTGAATGAACTTATTGTTAAAAGTACTTAATTGAAAGAAGATGTTGTGTTTCAGTGATTAAATCACAAATGTTCTCAATATATATTACAATAATCTTATGTTTTGAAACAATGATTGTGTGGATGAAAATATGTGCAGTTGCAATTAAAGCATGAGATCAGATTTTGAAAGAATGACTAGTGGTGTTACAAGTGTGATCAGTTTGGATTTTTGTACTAAGAGTTTTGAAAATATACACCTCATTTTTTAAAACAGTACCAAAGCGAATAAAAAAACTGTAAATCTGAAGTATGATTATGACAATGAGTAGGTCCTGACACGTTGCCACCTTGGAATTACGGTTCTATCTGCATTCTGAGCGGCAAAACTTCAAAGTTTTTGCATTCCATATAGCAAAAATTATATGGGGA
>NW_015657068.1:0-708 GCF_001515625.1 Sinocyclocheilus rhinocerous
AGAAGGTTTCGCTTGATGGGCACAAATTACAAACAATAATAAACGGCAAAACCGAAAACACAACGCCGTGTCCACCTGGTGCCATGTTACCGGAAGGCAGAGTACATTAACTTCAAAATAGGGGTAAAAATCAAGTTTGAGCTCACAATTTTTAATGTAGATAATTTCATTACTAAAACATCTAATTGTTAAATTTCCAGTGTCCTACCTATAATTAATTTGGCTGGACAAGTAAAAAACTTTAAAGTCATTTTTCTCAGTTTCACACTCTAGCTAGTTAAGGTCTTTTGCCTTTGTAGGGCAGTATTCTTCCTGAATGCTATTGCTCAGTTACTAGTGAATTAACTCTAAATTTGATTACATGTTAACTGTTCATATAGAGAAGAATTATTAAAGTTATTGGGGATTTTCAATAGCACAGTGAATACACGTTATGGAGGAGGGGGCACACAGACTGGGTGGTCACACGCAGCAGCTGTGACCAACCATGGTGTGTTGCCCAGCACAAATCTTACAGTTAATCACTAGTGGTACTGATTGTTCCTAATATCAGATTGATTACCCTGTTTTAATAATAGCAGTCAGCTAATTTTAAATCACGTGACGAGTGGGGCGGGGCCGAGAGCCGTGGGAAAGGAGCGAGGCCGGTGGAGTGAATGATAATGACACCTGCGCCACTCACCGGTCTCGAGTCCCACAGAGGAGCTC
>NW_015657069.1:0-502 GCF_001515625.1 Sinocyclocheilus rhinocerous
TTATTCTTTCTTTATACTTTAGACATGTAGAACATATCCGTGTTTATGCATCAGCGTCTGTAATGTGTGCTGTAGGTGCAAAAATTTTAGGACTCTTGTCCAAGTTGTAGGCTAGTCAATAATGGTAAGTCGTATCTGACATAAAGGATCAGTGGATGATGAAACTGTGACCACAAACACCACTAACTTAAAGGTGCACTAAGCGATTTTTGCCAAATGATGTTGATATTTAAAAGCACCAAAACAAACATGCCCATACCCCAACAGGACCTCGCTCCTATTTTGATAACTCCGCCTCACATGTATGTACACAACAATGGTGGAATCTGCTATGTCTGCTGGCCGCGGCATATTCAAGCAAAAGCCAACAAAGAAAAGTTGTTTGAAAAAGCAAAATCAACATAACTCACCTATCAAGAAGAAACAAAGTAACCTTGGCATCTGATTCCCTTCCGATCCTTGAGTTCTCTCCACTGCTGGAAAGCTGCTCAAATATTTATGC
>NW_015657070.1:0-934 GCF_001515625.1 Sinocyclocheilus rhinocerous
CTCACGATGTGGGGCATGCTTCAGGGTCATGGCAATCATCTCCTCTACTCTGTGATTTGTGGTGTGGTTACACCTTACTGCAGGCAACTTCAACCTTCAAATAATCATTATTAGATCACAGTAATTAGAACTAGAACACATATAGAAAGTACCATCTCTGAAGTATTAAAAATTCATCACGTTTTCAAAACAGACTATTGCAACTCTGAATATGTGAACAACAGTATGCACATGTAATCAAAGAGATTCTGTCACATTCCAGTGCACTTTTTGTAACCTTAGAGACAGACAGGTTGTCATGAGTAAAGATTTAACACTTACGTATTATCACATCATTAATTAGAGTAAAGATTGAACACTTACGTATTATCACATCATTAATTAGAAGTTTCTGAAATGGTCGTTTTCCTTTTCTCCCTTTGTGGCTGTACTCTGCCCATAGGGAATTTTCTCCGATTTTAATCAGCATTCTCCTTATGTCATCCCCCAAACTGCCTCCTCCCTGAAGACATCTACAAACAACAACAATAACAACAACAACAGCAATCAGTTATTAAAGCACAGTGCCTAGTAAGTGCATAGCATAATGTAAAACAACATAGTATGATACATGTTTCAAGACATACAATTTTCTTGCGAAAGTCAACAACTTTCAGCTTTTTGCACAGGTCTTCCAATTCATCCACTGTCTTGCAAGGCTCCTCTAGCACCTCAGTTAGGTCAGAGGCAGAGGTGCTTGGCCGGCTTGCTGATTGCTCCAAGTGCTGTCTTTATATCAGCATGCATTTCCAGTTTTAAGAATATTCTCCTCTCCAAACCCTCAAATAACTTATAGATTTCTGTGAAAATATGTTGCCAAATATCAATTACATTACTTACAATAGCAATAAAAAAATATAGCTGCAAGAAGCAATGGTAACACTTTACAATAACA
>NW_015657071.1:0-615 GCF_001515625.1 Sinocyclocheilus rhinocerous
ATACAGAAAGGTTTTTTTTGTAAAGTTTTTATTTTTTTTTAAATACATTTTAGTCTCTTCTTTTTTCGTCAACGAAATTGCATGTTTATATAGTCATAGTTTTCGTTTATTGACCTTATTGTCGTCTCGTCTTCGTTTCGTCTTAGTCATGGGAAAAAAGCTCGTCAACGAACATTTTTTGTCATAGTTTTCATTAACGAAATTAACACTAGTCTCCATTTTGCTTATGTGTAAAAAAACAACAACACACCCTCCCCCACCTCATGTCTTGCGCGGTAATAGGCCTACATAAGGGGACGTAATATTGGACGTTCGGCGCGTTCTTTTGGAAAAGTATGCTTCAATTTGAAATATTCGATATTCACGATATTTTTACATCGTCGTCAAAGTTATTGCATATTATCACTAATATTCGATCGCCCAGCCCTAATAATAGGTGCCCTTTAAGTTAAGTTTGGTCCATCATTTATCCCATGGTTTAATAAATTGCATCATAGAAAATGGATAAGCTTGAGGTTTGAGTCGCCTTTCAAATGAAAAAAAAAACAAAAAAATGGGTTTGTGTACTTTAGAAAAAAAAAAAACACCTTGTGTAGATAAATAGTTTTTTTTTCA
>NW_015657072.1:0-807 GCF_001515625.1 Sinocyclocheilus rhinocerous
TATTATCTCCCTGCTAACAGGACCTGCACTGCAATGGGCGGAAACTATCTGGGCTCAGGCCAGCCCCGTCATTCAAGATCTGCAGAACTTTCTGGTGTTTGGAAGGACAGACGGAGATGCCGCTGTGGGAGAGCAACTCTATCACTTACAACAGGGGACCATGTCAATTGCCGAATACTCGCTGAAGTTTAGAACTCTCGCTGCGGCGAGTGGATGGAATGAGAGAGCGCTACTGACCACCTACAGACAGGGGCTGGAACCCCAGCTTCGGTTACAGCTCGCTGCCTATGATGATTCGTTTGGATTGGAAAAGTTCATGCAATTGTCCATCCGATGCTTGAGCTGCATGCGGTCCTGTCTAGCAGCCATAGCCGTCCACGCCACAACCTCCTGCCTCCGCCGACCAGAGCCCAGTTATGCACCAGAACCTATGATCGTGGAAAAGCAACGATTATCTTCCGCTGAGCGGCAGAGAAGGCTGACCCGGGGTCTCTGTTTATATTGTGGAGCTCCAGGGCATATGATCTTGGCATGCCCCCTGCGCCCTCCACGTCCCGTGGTGAGTGTGATTCAACCTGATATTATTAAGATGGAGCCCCTCACTACCTGTGTAATGCTTACTGCCTCTGATGTCTCTATTTCAGTATCAGCCCTTATCGACTCCGGGTCAGCAGGAAACTTCATCTCCTGGGACCTCTGTTGCCAGCTCAAATTACAGGCTACCGCCACGGAAACAGTTTACCAAGTCCAGTCGACACTGAAAGTTTACCAAGTCCAGTCGATAACTGGAACACCACTATGCCGTAG
>NW_015657073.1:0-818 GCF_001515625.1 Sinocyclocheilus rhinocerous
AGGTATAGTTTGTTAGTGCGCAGATGAATTTCAGCTCATATATATAGCATATATATATATATATATACTGTATATCATATAGATCCAATGCATTATGCCTTTCAACGAGAATCTGATAATCTATGCTGTTCTTTTTTACGCCATTTTCAGGGTAAGCTGGACGCATTATGTGGGACATTTGGTGCAGAACTGACCACTTCTACTTGTGAGCTAGCTCTGTCTATTCAAACGCTCGATAACTTCTCCTTGTCTAATCCCACCTCTATTAGTGAAATAATATTGAAATCCACTTCTTCTTCCTGCTGGGCTGACCCTGCACCAACATTCCTTTTGAAACACTGCACCTCTGTCATTTCTGCTCCAATTTCACATCTTGTAAACATGTCTCTTACTTCTGCCACTGTTCCAGTTTCACTTAAAACTGCTGCTGTTACTCCTATTCTTAAAAAGCCAAATCTAGACCCAACTGATTACACTAATTATCGCCCAATCTCCAACCTACCGTTTGTTTCAAAAATCATGGAAAAGGTTGTTGCCGCTCAATTGCAGTCATTTCTAGCTCACAATGAACTCTTTGATATGTTTCAGTCAGGTTTTCGTTCACAACACAGTACTGAAACTGCTCTAGTAAGGGTTATAAACGACCTACTCCTTTCTGGTGATTCGGGCAATCTTTCTATACTTCTACTACTCGATCTCAGCTCAGCTTTTGATACGGTTTCTCATAAACTATTACTCATGCTCCTCTCAGAGATTGGCATCTCAGGAATGGTGTTATCCTGGTTTTCCTCATATCTGACGGACAGACAATATTACAT
>NW_015657074.1:0-150 GCF_001515625.1 Sinocyclocheilus rhinocerous
CATCCCAGATTGTACTTCAAATTTGAGGCCTTTTACTTAGTATTGCAATTAGTGATGCGCCGGTCACAGCTGATTCAGAATTCAGATTTTATTGTCTTTCTTTTTTTTTTTTTTACTAGCAAATTGGATTCTGATACTGATTTTTAAGCA
>NW_015657074.1:336-489 GCF_001515625.1 Sinocyclocheilus rhinocerous
TTCAGGATTTAAAACAAAAACAGAATGGTCTGACTTTAGGTGTTATTTATTTATTTGTTACAAAAAACATCTGCGCGAAACAACAGCAGGGCTGCGTTCAGGCCCGACAAAACGGTGCAAAAAGTTTTTTAAACGGAAACGGTGGTGCGTTGA
>NW_015657075.1:0-489 GCF_001515625.1 Sinocyclocheilus rhinocerous
GAAGACAGTAGCGCAAATCCGTGAATGAATGTTCCAAAGTGAAATTAACTTCAACGGAATAAAGTTGAATGGAATTGAATTGTATTAAATTTGAATAAACTTCAATGGAATAAAGTTGAATGGAATTGAATTGAATTAAAGTTGAATAAACTTCAACTTTACTGTTCAGTGCACTGATGTCAGACTCATTTTGGATAATAAAGTTTATTGTTATATTGTTAAATGCCCTGCCTCCATCATTACATGTCTTTGTCACGTCATTATAAGTGTTTGATCACCACATTTGAGTGATCATTGCAAAAAATGTTTATGTATATATATTCTGTTTATGTATATACTGTATTCTATATACAGTACCAGTCAAATGTTTGGACACACGAATGGGAAACTGGTACCGTACTATAATATACACAAAGAATATCGGCCGATATATCGATATCCCTATTTTTTTACTCCCTAATATCGGCATCGGCCCCCAAAAAACCCATA
>NW_015657076.1:0-490 GCF_001515625.1 Sinocyclocheilus rhinocerous
GAAGGCGAAAGTTGTTCTCAGGTGTTGATGCAACTCTTCCAGGCATTGGTGAGTGTTATAGGCAGTAACGAGGTTCAGGTCACCAGGTTGGTATAGCAGGTGTAACGGTAGTGTCATTTGTCGTCCCGTCATCATCTCGAACGGGGGTACTCCGGTAGACCGGTGAGGGGTGGCCCTGATGGCCATCAGTACCAGAGGAAGCTTAATATCCCAATCCTTTTGATTGGCGGACACATACTTCTTCAACATGCTGACCACTGTCCTGTTGGTTCGTTCCACTTGACCTGAGGAAATTGGGTGATGGCTTATATGGAGCTTGGCCTGTATACCCAGGAGTTTCCACACTTCCTTCATGACTTTGGCGGTGAAGTGGGTTCCTCGGTCATATGTATCAGCAGCACTGTTTTGCAGTGCTGCTGGTTTGTGATTGTAGCTTCGTGTAGCGTTGTTTTTCTGTAAAATCTCTATTACTCTCTGTTGTTTAAAGTGA
>NW_015657077.1:0-266 GCF_001515625.1 Sinocyclocheilus rhinocerous
AGTGTAACCGGTGTAAACTAGTAGGTGTGTTCGACTTGATGCGGATCGACTGTGCAGTGCAGACCGATCAGTGTATTACAGTACCACGAGAGCTTAAAGAGAGCAGACTGCACCGTGCGCTTTCGAATCGCTCTCGCGGATGATCGATCTGCGCCACACCTCTAGTCGAACACACCAGCGGCTAGTGCTGCAGGCTTATTTGCTCGACGCTGATTAGATTAACCCCTTAGGTATCGAAATTTGGTACCGAACGACGAGACGTTTTT
>NW_015657077.1:322-627 GCF_001515625.1 Sinocyclocheilus rhinocerous
GGTATCGAGGCAATTCGGTCGGTGCCTAAAAAGTATCGAACTCGATACCCAGCCCTACTTTTATGTACCATACATTGAAATGTTTCTGGATATTTGTGTTTTTGATGTTGTCATTTGCATTTAGGCAGAAGATATTAATCAACAGGTGAATCCCGGACTGAGTTGAGCTTTATTTCATCTCTCTCAGAACTTGCTCTGTTTATCGATGTGTTGGATTTACTTTGAACCTATTTTCACTTCGAAACTACACAAATAATTACAAAGAAATGGCTAGTAAAACATTGAATTAAACATGACACTTTGAA
>NW_015657078.1:0-159 GCF_001515625.1 Sinocyclocheilus rhinocerous
AATTCTGAGTTATATCACAATTCTGAGTTTATATCTCGCAATTCTGAGTTTATATCACCATTTTGAGTTTATCTAGCAATTCTGAGTTTCTCGCAAATTCTGAGTTTATATCACAATTCTGAGTTTATATCACAATTCTGAGTTTATATCACAATTCTG
>NW_015657078.1:323-624 GCF_001515625.1 Sinocyclocheilus rhinocerous
GTCTCACAATTCTGAGTTTATATCGTAATTCTGCAGTTATATCTTGCAATTCTGTCTCGCAGTTGTAAGTTTATATTTCACAATTCTGCATTTATATCTTGCAATTCAGAACTGCAAAAAAAAAGTCTGAATTATGAGATAAAAAGCCGCAATTACCTTTTTAAGGAAACAGGCTTCCATATCTAAAATAGCTGCAAAAGCAAATAAACTTTAAAATACTTAAAGGGGTCCTATTATGCTCTTTTACAAAGTATTTATTATGTTTTGGGGGTGTACTAGAACATGCTCTCATGCTTGGTGG
>NW_015657079.1:0-506 GCF_001515625.1 Sinocyclocheilus rhinocerous
CGGTGCCGCTGCATGTCATGCCAAACCTCTCATGGCAGCGTCATCCGCTTGAGATCGTTTTTTTGAGATCAGCCTTTTTAGAGACCGCCAATCATTCATCCCAACATGATTATCGGCCGATAGTGATCAGTAGCCGATCAATCGGAGCACCCCTAGAAAACACTAAATACTTTTGTGATCTATTTTCAAAAGGGAAATACTGACATGGATGTTTACAGAGCAGAGGTCACCTTTTTAATTCCAATTGGAGAGATAGACATTTGTTTTTCTTTATTATTATTATTTTGTGCTGTATTATTGGTCACGGTGTTATTTCTGTTTCTAAAGGCAGCAATAAATAACACTTTATTATCTAAAGAGTGTCCATGTGATTTTATACATTAATAATTTTGTGAAATGAATAAAAGCATAATAATCATCATAATCATGAAACCGTGATTATTCCTCAGACAATAATTGTACCAACTAGTGTTGTCAAAAGACCCGGTACTTCGGTACCAAGTCGG
>NW_015657080.1:0-458 GCF_001515625.1 Sinocyclocheilus rhinocerous
AGAGACCCTTTTAGCCTTTGACATTTGCATATAAATTACAGTCCTAGTCACAGACTTTACGTTTATATGGGGTCTAAATTGATAATTGATTGAATAGATTCTAACCAGTCCCCCCACTATCATCTCCCCATCTGATTTCAAACACTTTCCAAAGAGATGTAAATGACCCCGATGCCAGGCACCGATGGGCCTGGCTGACCAAGCAAACTAACACACACACACACAAACACACACACATAATCTATTTAGACAATAATTGAGCAGTTACAAATATATCTGGTATATTGCATGTGTTGTTTGTACATTTCCCTATTAGATTAGCTGAGTTACCACTCGTTATTTGTATTAGTCAAGCCCTAAGCACTGATATTCAGGTGTATGGATGTATCTTTGGTTTAATCTATTCTAAATGTTTGTTTCTTGGTATCAATATTATCTGCTCTTTATTCCTCAAACAA
>NW_015657081.1:0-586 GCF_001515625.1 Sinocyclocheilus rhinocerous
CAGTAGTTTTTTAATTGACATTTATAAAATATCGCAAAAGTTTTGTGCAAATCTATAATGAAAACCAGGCAAATGATATTGCGCAAGGAAAAAATTACATTTTAGTCACATAACATCAGTTAATGGAAATGCAGTCATTTCGCAGTAGTTTTTTAATTGACATTTATAAAATATCGCAAAAGTTTTGCGCAAATCTATAATGAAAACCAGGCAAATTACATTGCAAGAGGAAAAAATTACGTTTTAGTCACATAACATCAGTTAATGCAAATGCAATCATTTCGCAGTAGTTTTTTTTATTGACATTTATAAAATATAGAAAAAGTTTTGCGCAAATCTATAATGAAAACCAGGCAAATGATATTGCGCGAGGAAAAAATTACGTTTTAGTCACATAACATCAGTTAATGGAAATGCGGTCATTTCGCAGTAGTTTTTTAATTGACATTTATAAAATATCGCAAAAGTTTTGCGCAAATCTATAGTGAAAACCAGGCAAATGATATTGCGCGAGGAAAAAATTACGTTTTAGCCACATAATATCAGTTAATGGAAATGCGATCATTTCGCAGTTGTTTTTTTATTG
>NW_015657082.1:0-555 GCF_001515625.1 Sinocyclocheilus rhinocerous
GGCCGCAGTGCCCCAGCCTGCTCATCGCCGAGGGCGGCCCCCTGCATCCGCCTCTGCTCCCGCGCCGCATCCGCAGCAGCCTCCAGCAAACGGCACCGTGGAGCTGGGCATAGGCAGGCCGCCCCACCCGTCCAGGCCCCCGTCAAACCTGGCGGTGAGCAAAAGAGCAAGAGGCCCCGGGACGGGTGACCCAGAGAGGGAGGAAGCACAGAGTGCTGTGGATTGTGCAGAGCTGCACCACGCTCATCCTCCTCTTTCGCCATTGGACAGCAGTGGGTGGTTCAAGAACACAACCAGGCATCCTAAGCACAACTCTGTCCAAACGTGGAACCAGGTAAGTGTTGCATCTCACACTCCGCTGCCACGGAGCCGCCCGAGTTGGGTCCCTGCGTTCCACCTCGCTGCCCCACTGCGTGCGGGTACGTGGTTCCGCTGGTCCCACTTGCACGGTGTCTGGGTGCCTGGCTAGCGCTGCCCAACCCGTCTCGTTGGCTTCTGCGGACCATCAGCCCCGGCATCCCCCCAAGTTCAGTGGCATCCGCTTCACGACAGTGA
>NW_015657083.1:0-138 GCF_001515625.1 Sinocyclocheilus rhinocerous
ACTGACATAGCATTTATTACAGTATTGAAACTATTCTGCCTTATTCTGTGATAAAAAAGTGTTTGTAGTATATAAACAAATCATTTTTATTGATTATTGTCCAGCAGTTATCTGATTTATAAGCCAATTAAAAGCTAG
>NW_015657084.1:0-161 GCF_001515625.1 Sinocyclocheilus rhinocerous
ATAAACTTGTAGTTTTAGTTCATGCTGTCACCATTTGAACTAAATCAAAGTAATGCATGCATAGCGATATGAAAATGTCATTTTCATATCATAGCAAAACATAGCAATATACACATAACATTTTGACAATTATTTGGAAGATTTAAATTAAGACAAAAAAA
>NW_015657084.1:682-868 GCF_001515625.1 Sinocyclocheilus rhinocerous
TCACGCATCTCACAGAATTAGATGTCAGCCATTACAACACGTTTCATTGAGAACTGATGCCATGGGCCAAATTTAAAAACTAAAATATAAAATTAGATGAAGAAACAGAAAAAATGCCTTGCAAAAAGGGTGCATATCTAAACAGAAGATAAAAAGGGTTAAAATAAAGCAATAAGCCCCTAACAA
>NW_015657085.1:0-547 GCF_001515625.1 Sinocyclocheilus rhinocerous
GGTATCGAGCTTATATATATATATATATATATATGTATGTAAGTGTGTGTGTGTGTGTTTTGTTTTTTTGCAAATATGATTTATTATAATATCCTTATCAGTTTTCTATCAGCTGTGACATAAATCTGCGTGTTTTTTATATTTTATCCAAGGACATTTTTTTAACCTTTATAGAGGGCATTTTCCACTAATCTCATTAATACTTTCATTTCAAATTCTTACATTTGATCTATAAATTCAGTTATAATAATGTGATTATCTATATGTTATCAAATTAAGTCATTTACACTGGAAAAATACAACTGCATTAAATAATATTATGAGATTATTTTAAATATTTTTGAATATATATACAAACAATGATGCAAACTGTGACGCAGTGAATGAAGCAGTCAATCAGCAGAAGTTAAAAGCAGCTCGTAAGTGTATATATTTCTTGTCTCAGGCTACGTCCACACGAAGCCAGTGCTTTCCCTATCTGATCTTTTTTTCCCCTCGTCTGAAGAAATATCTGCGTCCACACAAAACCACGAAACCGACACAAAAC
>NW_015657086.1:0-1444 GCF_001515625.1 Sinocyclocheilus rhinocerous
GGTGCCGGTAAGCGGAAGTGTGCCTAGACAGATGCAATCAAAAGCCGTAACCTTCCCAACGCCACAGGTAAGCCAGGTAATCATTTGCACCTACTTTCAGACAGAGCAAGATGGCGCCATGCTGCCGCGTATGCTTGGCTGGCCGTCTGCTCTTTGGTCTGTTTGTTTGGTTTTTTATTTCTCTTTTAACTCAAAATATTTTTACTTTAATTGTTTATGACCGTCAAACGCTTTTGAATATAAGGGACTCTGTTGAGTTTTCATCAAATGGTGATGGCTCTGGTAAACGCTAGATCTCTTGTAAACAAGACATTTATTTTGTGAGACTTCATCACCTCAAACAAACTGGATTTTTTATTAGTGACTGAGACTTGGTTGAGTATGGGGGGCTTGTGCCCTCCGGGGCGGTGGACTTGCATCTGTTTTTAAAAGCAGTTTTTGTTGGCGATCTTTAAAGACAATTGTTTTTGAGATTTGAAGTTCTCTTGTTTCAGCTAAATATGGATCAGTTAGTCATCGCTGTTGCCCTCCAAAATCTAATAAGGATTTTACCGAATAAGGAGTTTGCAAACATTGGGCCTCATTCATGAAACACGAGCAGAATGAATTTTTGTGTAAATCGTTCGTAAAGCTGTTCTGACGTAAACTTTCGGATTCATGAAAGTGTTCGTATTTTCAAAATGTTAGTTGGTACGAAAGACGTACACCTGCTCCCTACCACCTGTGTAAATGGTGCGTAAAACATTCTGTGTTCTTTTTGGCAAACTGATGACACTGAATTTTGATGCACTGCCACAATAATTACACATTCATTTGCCCTTGCCCTCTTTTTGAAAAAAAATTTATTTATTACAAGTTCGTTTGCTCTGTTTTTTTGTCTTTTTTTGTAGCTGAGAGTTGATAAACTGTTTAGCTTTGGGTAAAACGCAGCGCTTGTCACTGTCACTTTTTACCCATCCGTCCAATCAATGGGTTACTTTTAATTCACTTCAGGATATTATTAAACAGCTTAAACCCACCACATGTCTGCATGACATAATTCCAACACATTTACTGCAGGTCTTTTATGTTGTTGGGCCTAGCATTTTAGCTATAATAAATAAGTCCCTTCTCACAGGTGTTGTTCCTAAATATGCAATACCTAATACCTAAAATATGCAACTGTTAAACCTTTGCTTAAAAAACAAATCTTGACCCAACCACCCTCTCCAATTATAGACTTATTTCAAATATATATTTTATTTCTAAAATCTTAGAGAAAGTTATGTTGGAACAACTGCAGAGTTTTCTGGAGCTGAACAGTGTTTTTGAAGAATTCCAATCTGGATATAGAAAATATCACAGTAGTCAACTTTAGTAAAAGGATTCTGTGATAATCTTACTTTTAGACTTAAGTGCTGCCTTTGATACTGTGGACCACAGAATTCTTATCTCACAACTTAAT
>NW_015657087.1:0-514 GCF_001515625.1 Sinocyclocheilus rhinocerous
CAAGTACCCTTTTGGTCAGCAGATGGTTCTTGAAGGCCTACTGCCACTCCCACGCTATAGGTGACGATTGGCGAAGTAACGTTGAGGAGATACTATTTAAAGAATTATCTCTATGATAATTAAGCTCTTTGTAGAGAAAGGAGAATAGTTTTAATTGGAGTGGAAGTTTGGTCGAGGCAGACTATAATTTCTTACAGTCCCCTCTTTGATGCTCTTGGCCCGGAAGAAGCATCACATCCACTCCCTTACACAGATCACACCTCCCTTCCTGGGCAGGTGCCCAGTGGCGGTGAAGCCCTGGCTTAGGTCGATCCCTATTTATGGCCATCAGAGATTCTTACCCGTCATTAGGTCTACACCTCATGCACACTGGTTACAGCTCCGTTTCATTTGAGCAAAATTATCACAGGGTTTTTTTTGCTTGTTAAAAAACAGGATTGTTTAAATTTGGAAAATGTTTCTAGGGTTAGGAAGAGGTAATCAAGAACCATCACAACCAACGGGAGCGCCCAAT
>NW_015657088.1:0-1779 GCF_001515625.1 Sinocyclocheilus rhinocerous
CATTAAATCGTCCTCCTCCCATTTTCACCTTAAAATTATGGGGAGCCTGTGCCTCCCCTGCCTCCCCCGACGAGCCGCCACTGAATACAGGTAGCTTTAACCTCGCTCACACATGCTCCAATCTGGCAACAAGATAACAATGAATAGGAAAGGGTGCCATGACACTCATGACACTCCACGAAACCACACTTCCCAGAAAACAGACTAAAATGGTGTGACCTTGTGCATTTCCTTATAATAAAGAATTGCCTGTATCACAAGTACCACTGTGACTTTTCTCATTAGATAATTAAAATTATTTACTTTTTAAGAAACAACAGTATTCACAAATTTGTCTAATTAAAAAGAATAGTTTAGAACAATTTTACATATCAGGGCTTTCCACAGTGCACATAACCCTGGGTTATCATTTTTAAGGCTGTTTTAATGACCAGACTTTTAAGCTTTTCTAAAAAAAAAAAAAAAAAAAGTTTAACAAGCAAAAATGGGATGTCTAAGTGCAGCTGAGCAGTCTTCACACTTATAATTTCAAGAGATTCAAAAGATATTCAAACATGAAAAAAGATCACCTGAATTACATTTAGCGAGAGTTTAGAACAACCCTGTACTAATAATTTCCCAAATGAAAGGAAGAAAGAAAGGAAAAGAAAATACTCACGCTGGACAGTAACATTAAATATCTTGGATGTAGTTCTTACTCTAGAGATTGTAAGTTTATATTGTCCTGAGTGTCTCTTTCTGGTGTTTCTGATGGTGAGAGAGCCAGTGTTTTGATCCACCTGCAATCTGCCTCTGAATCCCACATCATCAGTATAAGCAAATGATGTAGAATTATCTTTTCTTGTTATTTGAGATATGAAAGAGCCTTTAGGTCCAAACATCCACAGTATGGTATCATCGTTCAGTATATCGGTAAGATCACTGTGTAGAGTGACAGAATCTCCCTCCATCACTGACACATCATGAACTGTCTCTGCACCAGACACACCTGGAAGAAGAATAGTTTACAGATATAGATTAAACTGATACCACACTAGTAACCTCAGTAAACAGATTCCACAGAAATCATTGTGTGAGCTGCTGAAAATACAAACAGATATGGGATTAATGATCAATCAACATAATTATCAAAGAGTATTTCAAAAAGGAAAACAACTGTATGAATTAGGACAATAAACAATAATAGTTTGAAAGTTCAAATCAGTTGGATCGATCCATATTTCTACATAGCTGAATTATATCAATATTATATTATATTATTTCTTGTGAATTGGTTCTTCAAAAAATTGCCTCACTTTCTACTCTGCCAGTAAAAAATATAATAATAATAATAATAATAATAAATAAAGTTTTAAAAAGTTCAATAAATATTTGAATAAGATGAACTTGTGAAGCGAGAATGCGCAAGCAATTAAAACTTGTTTTCACTGACTGCATCTTGAATAAAGCTGTATTTGGCTTTACTGCAAATACAATAAAGTACACTCATATAAATATTCAATTTACAAAAATCTATCTATCTATCTATCTTTTTTTAAAACAAGAGAACCAGAAAAGAAAAATAAATAAAATGTATCAAAAATAAAACAAAATAAAACAAAAAAGGCTTTTAAATTAATTTATACAAATCCAAATGAGAATGAGTTTTACCTCATACCACCACTGAATAAAGTTTTGGGTTTAGATTTAAACCATCTGCACTTGTGAACAAAAAAAAAAAACTTCTTAAGACATGACAAGAAATAAATATATTAAAACTCTTTGTTTTCAATAAAAATA
>NW_015657089.1:0-2765 GCF_001515625.1 Sinocyclocheilus rhinocerous
TGCTTTTAAAATAGTTTTTCATTGATTTTTTAATTGTCAGTGCTTAATGGGATTGTAGTTCATTCCCTCAAAAATTGTAAATATACAGTCTTGTATGTTGATCTTATTTCCTTATTTTCAGCTGTATTTTTGTTTCAGGTCATAGTTTGTAATGTGATCGGTTTCAGAGTGGGTTGCTTTGGTTCACGATTAGAGTTTCTGTAAAGAAAACGAATGAAAGTGAGGCTGCTGAACAAGCGCTCGGTCACTGCTGTGCTCTGTTGTGTAAAATAAAATCCAGTCCTGCGCCATTTTTCCTGTTGACATGTTTTCTGTTGAAAGTGGAAGTTGGGGCACACTCAGAAATATCACACTCTAAGGGCTGAACGGAAGCTACAGCAGAAAGCCTAGAATCGCTGCTGGTAATGGCTTTCTCTTGCACTCACTGTTGTATTGACGGGTAAATGTAATGTAGAGAGAGAGAGATTGCGAGGAGGACGATCGGCTGTAATTGGGTGTAATTACTCTGGTGGGTCTGTCTTAATTATCAACCTTGTCTTTTAATTTGCCAGGAAGCATTTAAGTGGATGGGCTTGAAACATATCCAGAGGACTGTCCAGAGGAGATTTATTGTTGCTCACATTGCCAGCATACATTGTTCAGAAATGTCTTCATATAGTCTATTTAAATTAATTAGACTGCATTTATTCTAAATATAAATAAATAGGCTATACTTACTTTTATTTACACAAAAATGTATGTATGCTTGTATGTATGTGTATAAATGTGTGTGTGTGTGTGCGTGTGCGTGTGTGTGTGTGAGAATTGTATGGTTCATTTCAGACTACAAGTGCATTTTTCTCACTTCACACCGCTGCAGTGTTTGATTTAGTTTGCACGGTTTCACTTTAAAAGCACTACACACTCCAACAAGTCGAAATGTTCTTCTCAAAGTAGCCTCTTGATACCCTCAACATAATGGATCCATCTGTGTTCCGACTCTATCTAAATAAATGAGAGCCTCTGAAGATCTCCAGGCTGTCAGTGAGGAATGAGCTCCTTAAAGTGAAGGTGACCTGAAAGTGATGAAAATTAGCCTCCAAAGAACGGCCAAATGAGAGTATCACTCATGCTGTCTGTGGCCAGATCCTCTGCTGCTGGAGCCAGTGAAGATGTTGAACCCATATGAATGAAGACGCTCATGAAGTCTTAAGAGTGGTTCACACATGAAGCCATTCGTCTTTAAAGTGAGCTGGTATGTCCAGTGACATGAAAGAGTGCGCGTGATGTTCCCATGCTACAGGGATATCATAAAAGCAGTATTCTGAGGACGTTTGATTCGTGCATTGATAATTGCTCATGATGTTCCTGCTACACTTAAAAATCAAGGTTCTTTATTGACATTGATGATTGCATGGACAACCATGGAACCTTTCCATTGCACAGGTTTTTGTTTTATAGTGGAAAAGGGTTCTTTAGGATATTCAAATGTTCTTCAAACTAAGAAAAAAAATGGTTCTTTTAAGAACTGTTCACTGAAAGGTTCTTTGGGGAACCAAAAATCTGTCGTCTTCGGCATCGCTTCAGAAAACCCTTTTGGAACTTTTATTTTTAAAGTCTCTAATTTCAGCCCTTAAAATTAATCTTTGATACTCAAAATGACATATTTAAAAAAAAAATTTTTTTCCTGCCTTGAATGTAACTCTACACTCTTACCTCATTTAGTATATACTGATATGAATATGCAAACTAGTCCCCGCCTCCACTCGATCACAGCAGCTCAGCCATATACTGTTTGTTTGCATCAAAAACTGATTTTGAAGAAGAGGAAGTGCAACCCTAGAAAGAAAAAAATATACTAAAATGCATTTGAAATACATTTATTTTGTGCTTAGTATACTACAAATGCATTTACATATTAATGTGCTTAATAAAAATATGCTGCAATTGTACTTTTGGTTTACTAAACTGGTATACTTAAAGTCTGCTAAACTGGAAGAACTAATTTTGTGCTTAATGCACTTTAATTGTGCGGCAGTAGTGCTGAGGTCCAACTAAAGGTATATTTAAGTATATTTGATTGTGCTAAAGTGGATCTATTGCAAATATACTTCAGGTACACTTTAAAAATCTTGCATTGACTGATATTATACAGAGATAATACAATCCTTATATTAAAACATATTTTAGGCAAAATATTTAGAAATGTGCATTGTGCAATAAAGAAATACTCCAAATAAAGTTTAATTTTCACTAAGTCTTATGTCAATAAATATGTTAATGGATTTGAAGTATACTTAGTATTAATTAAATTATAAATTATGGCATAGGGTTTTTTTTACTAGGGAAATAATACAAGGTTGTCTACAAGTCCATGTATAAGAATGCTAATGCATTTTATTATCACTCTCTACAAAGTTGGACACATAACAGTAATAAAATTGCACATCAATTTGGGCTGAGAAATGACTCCCAAAAGACCATTTAAAGTCATTATTATATTAAAGGAGAAAAGCATTGAATAGACATTACAACATAAACAACATAGAATTTATTACACAAAAACGTTTTAAGGTTGGATTTAGAATTGCATAAATAATGCTGAGATTAATGGGTTATTTTTAATGAATATTGAAATATGAATTGATTTAAAAAAAAATTATAGTTTAAATATGAAACTGAAACCATCAGTAAATGAGTGAGTCATTCATTCAACCGATTCACTCAAACAACTGATTCGATCAGAAACGAAGCAAGTGGCTTGCCTTGTCCAAATACCCACACTT
>NW_015657090.1:0-3792 GCF_001515625.1 Sinocyclocheilus rhinocerous
TGCTGAAAATTCAGCTTTGCATCACAGGAATAAATAGCATTTTAACATATATTACAGTAGTAACAATATTTCATAATATTAATTGTTTTTTTTATCAAATAAATGCAGCCTGACCATAAGAGACTGCTTTAAAAACATTAAAGAACCCTACTGACCCCAAACTTTTGAATGGTAATGTGTGTGTGTGTGTGTGTGCGTGCGTGCGTGCGTGCGTGCGTGCGTGTGTATACTTGATATTTGATATTTATGTATTAATGTATTTTCTAAAATGAAGGAAAACATTTATTCAAACCCACAGACACAATTTTGTATATATTTATTCCTCCTTTCTTTTTAGCCCTTGGAAAAATAATTTGGCATGATTGTTTGAATCACAGAATTTTGAATAAACTGTTTCATGGAAATTATTCAAACTTACGAATTGTAATGCCATTTATGTTACTGAAGTATTAATTCTCTAATAGTTGCAAGTTGATTAAAGCAGCATGATTGTGAATATTCAATACATCAGAAAGTCCTACGCTTCTTCTCCAATTTATGTTCCTCTATCCTCTGATTTTCTACAGAGGAGGCTGAGGGTGACAAAAAGAAAAAGGACAAGAAGAAGAAGAAAGGTGAGAAGGAGGAGAAAGAAAAGGACAAGAAAAAGGGTCCCAGCAAAGCAACAGTGAAAGCAATGCAAGAGGCCCTGGCCAGAATGAAGGAGGAGGAGGAACAAGCCAAAAGAGAAGAGGAGGAGAGACAGCGACGGCTGGAGGAGCTGGAGGCTCAGAGACAGGAGCAGGTCAGTGAAAGACTCAGGCATTCAAGCTTATGTTGTCAAAACCGTTATCGTTCCTTCATCTCTGAAACCTTCATCCACAGGAGCGTCTAGAGGCCGAGAGGAAAGAGAAGAAGAAACAAAAGGACAAGGAGAGAAAAGAAAGGCTAAAGAAGGAGGGAAAGCTCCTTACCAAGGCCCAGAAAGAGGCTCGAGCCAGAGCAGAAGCCACGCTGCGAGTGCTGCAGGCTCAGGGTGAGAACATGACTGCCAGCAGCTTTGATGAAAGAAGTAGTAAATATTTTTGGAGCTGATGGTGTCATTGGCTTCCTCTCAGGTGTTGAAGTGCCATCCAAAGACGGAATGCCAAAGAAGAAGCCGGTTTACTCTGATAAGAGAAAAAAGAAGCCAACAGCACAAACTCCTGAAGGTTAGATCCCGACTAATCCGATACCCGTTTCTTTCTCTGTGTATTTACTAGGGATGCACCGATACCGATACTGGTATCGGTATCGGGCCCGATACTGGCCTCCTGTACTCGTACTCGTACTCGTTAAAATGCCCCGATACCAAACGCCGATACTACACAGCATGTGATAAGCGCCATATTTAAACAAAGAAACACTGACAACAGACAGCAGAAAGGAGTTATGGATGTCTACTACGAAGTATATGTATGCAATGAATATAATGTTAAACATTCAGTATTAACGCCTGTATAGCTGATGTGTGCGAGCTGATAAACAAAGCACGCTGAGTGGATTGAGCGCGCGGCGGCGCAGATGCGCGAGCTTGCCGAGTGAATATACCGTTCTCACAGACATCATTGGAAAGTTTATAGTTCGGTCGGATATGTCAAAAACAAGTAAGTAAAACAATGCACAAGTTACTTAACGGTAGGGAGAGAGCGAGAGAGAGACAGAGAGAGAGAGCGAGAGAGAGAGAGCGCGCACTTCTGTTGTGTGATCTTTGATGTTCACACAACAGAAGTGCGCGCGTGCTCTCTCTCGCTCTCTCTCTCTAAAGAGCCGAGCTCCGAGTCAAGCAGCGAGAGCGATTCGGACGATGACCGAAGCAAAGAGGAGAGACTTTATGACAAGGCCAAGAGACGCATAGAGGTACGCATACAGTCTTTTGCACTACACAAAGTGGACGCATTTATGCACACAAAGTGGAATCAACCGTGTTTTTCTTTGTGTTCAGAAACGAAGGCAGGAAAACCTGAAGAACATTAATTTTGGCAAGCTCCGATCTCCTGTGGTTTGTGTACTGGGTCATGTAGACACAGGGAAGACCAAAATCCTGGATAAGGTGCGTTTCAAAGTGCCTGATGTGGACTTCAGAACCTGTGTGGTTTTTGTGTGTTTAATATCGTTTTCTTCTTCTCTGTCTGTCAGCTGAGACACACACATGTTCAGGATGGTGAGGCTGGTGGGATCACACAGCAGATCGGAGCCACTAATGTGCCCCTGGAAACCATATTAGAACAAACCAAGATGGTGAAAAATGTATGTATCTTTCTGTAATGCACATTTTCTCATTCTGTTTTTCCATGGGATTTATTAAGGCATGTGTTTGTGTATTTGCATCAGTTTGTCAAGGAGAACGTGAAGGTTCCTGGCATGCTCATTATTGACACACCTGGACACAAGTCCTTCAGGTACACACTGTGCTATTGATTTTTGTGTGCCAAATAAAAATAATAGACAGATTTTATACACTACCATTTAAGTTTTGGGTGAGTTTTTCTTTTTTAACGAAAGAAAAAATACTTTTATTCAGCAAGAACCCATTAAATTGATTAAAAATTATACTAAAGACATTTACAATGCCACAAAAGATTTCTATTTCAAATGAATGCTTTTGAAATTTTTTAAAGAATCTTGAAACATGTATCACAGTTTCTACAAAAATACTAAGCAGCACAACTGTTTTTAACTTTGATAATAGTTTTAAAATGTTGAAAAAATGTTTGAAAAGTTATTTTAAATTGTAATATTTCGGAGTATTACTATTTTACTGTATTTTTGATCAAATAAATGCAGCCTTGGTTAAGCATAAGAGACTTATTGAAAAAATCTTACCAATTGCAAAAATTGCTAATTGTTATTAATGGTTATTTATTTGTTTTTATATGGAAATTAATATTAAATGTTAACTTGCTGTTACAAAGTTTCTAAAATGTGTCGATACTGTAGAAAACCCGTATACGTCAAGCACTAAGCCATGGCTTTTTAAGCTTGTTTGTATGTTTAATGGCACTCTTCTCCACCCTTCAGTAATCTGAGGAACAGGGGTAGTTCTCTGTGTGACATCTCCATCCTGGTGGTGTTAAGCATAAGAGACTTATTGAAAAAATCTTACCAATTGCAAAAATTGCTAATTGTTATTAATGGTTATTTATTTGTTTTTATATGGAAATTAATATTAAATGTTAACTTGCTGTTACAAAGTTTCTAAAATGTGTCGATACTGTAGAAAACCCGTATACGTCAAGCACTAAGCCATGGCTTTTTAAGCTTGTTTGTATGTTTAATGGCACTCTTCTCCACCCTTCAGTAATCTGAGGAACAGGGGTAGTTCTCTGTGTGACATCTCCATCCTGGTGGTGGATATCATGCACGGGTTCGAGCCACAGACGATTGAGTCCATCAACCTGCTGAAGGAGAAGAAATGCCCCTTCATAGTAGCACTTAACAAGGTACCAGATACTGACTACCGAATGCTCATACTGATGATTGCAGCAAGTATTTAAATACTAATGTGTTTCTTTCTCAGATTGACCGTCTGTACGACTGGAAGAAGAGTCCAGACACAGACGTGGTGGCCACACTGAAGAAGCAGAAGAAAAACACCAAGGATGAGTTTGATGAGAGGGCTAAAGCTGTCATCGTGGAGTTTGCTCAGCAGGTCTGGCTAAAGCTTCGTGGAGTTTGCTCAGCAGGTCTGTTGTCATCGTCTTGTACAGTTCAGTACAATCTCATTTACTGTTGAGCTGCAAATGTCTCCTGTTGAGTTTTACATACAAGTGC
>NW_015657091.1:0-1311 GCF_001515625.1 Sinocyclocheilus rhinocerous
GTCGGAGGATCAGTGTCCATCAGCTGTAAACACATCAGGAGTCAAGCACAGAGGTTTTTCTGCAGACGAGATCAGCCCAATATCTGCGTCAGAGACGGATTTCATGTTTCATCAAATAACAGCACAAACGGCAGATTCTCTCTGACTGAAGAAACCTCTGCTGGAGTCTTTACTGTGAAGATCAGCAATCTGAGAGCAGAGGATTCTGGGAAATACTGGTGTGCAGAGGAGAGTTCTGGGTCCTTCATATTCACTGAAGTTCAGCTACACGTAACCGGAGGTAAAACACTCTTTTAACCTAAAAATTTGTAATGAATTACTTGGTAACTTGCCAATACTGAACAGTAGAATATATAGCAATCTTCTCAAAAATAAAATGAAAATAGATTAATTGATTGGTTGATTGATTATACACTGCACTACTGTTTCTAGAAATTCTTTCTTTCTTCAGATAAACACAAAAGAAGGTATTTTGAGAAATGTTTTTTGTCCATGCTACGAAAGTCAGTGGGGTTCAAAGTAATATGTTTACCAACGCTCTTCAAAATATCTTCTTTTGTGCTCCACTGAAGAAATGAATTAAAAAAAGAGTCATATAAAGTCATGAGGCTGAGCAAATGATGACAGAATTGTATTTTTGTAGTGTACTGTCCCTTTAAAGCAGCATGCTGTGTAAAGTCTGCAGCGTCAGTCTATGTGTGAACAGTTATTTTCACACTAGCTTTACACCACAGACCACTGTTTATGTGTTTAAGTAAAACAGAAATTAAAACTGGCTGCTTGTTTGTGTTTTAGTTCTGTAAGGTACAGAAAGAAAGCATTTGTATTACAGATATATTTTATTGCAGTCAGTTTACCAAGAAACGACTTTCACCTTCCGGTCATTCCAGATCAGTTGGACCTGATGTTGCTTGTTTTGTGGAGCATAAACAATGTTTTTTAAAACTTTGACACAGCTGCTTTCCATACAATGAAAACACATAATTGATCTAAATGTAAATCTTTTTAGCTCTTTTGCTCATTGCTCATTCTAAAGCATATTCAGATTCAGGTTTGACACTGGTGAAGCCAAACATCACCGTTTCTCTGTTTTGTAACCAATAATATCCAAAAACACACCAAGCATGAATATACACGTTCTTTTCTTTAAATAATCATAGATATGTGTTCACTCCTCACACAGTATCATACAGCTTAGGAAGACTTCAAATGAATAATGTGGGATATTTTACAACACTTTTTATGGTGTTTCTTTTGTCCTTTTTGGAGCTTGACAGTTACTGTCTGCTTCAGAATATATCTTCAAACAAT
>NW_015657092.1:0-285 GCF_001515625.1 Sinocyclocheilus rhinocerous
CGCCTGCGTCCTACATCATCCGCTGGAATGGAACAAACTGAAAACGGAACTGGAATGAATGCACGTACGACAGTTAGTGGAAGCTAGAGATTACGATTTATAAAGTTTTAAATATGGATATGTTTCTTACAAAAACGCATCGATTCGCTTCAGGAGGCCTTTGTTCACCCCCCGGAGCCATGTGGAGCACTTTGTATGATGTATGGATGAGCTTTTTGTACTTCTTTTGGACTGTTGAACAGAAACATCCGCCCACTGCCATTATAAAGCTTGGAAGAGCCAGGA
>NW_015657092.1:438-565 GCF_001515625.1 Sinocyclocheilus rhinocerous
ACTGATTACACACACACAGTTGATTGCACACAGCTGTAATCAATCACACATTCCCTATAAAACACTCACTCTGATCACTTCCCACTGCCGAGTATTGTTTAGCGCTTATCGCTCATCGTGTGATAGC
>NW_015657093.1:0-253 GCF_001515625.1 Sinocyclocheilus rhinocerous
TATATTTTTAATACATTTAATACTACGTCTTTTTCACCTGGGATTGCTATGGTGCTGCTATGTGGTTGCTAGGGTACCCGGGGCGGTTGCTAAGGTTTTGCTCTGCGGTTGCTAAGGTACTCGGTGTGTTTGCTATGCAGTTGCTAGGGTACCCGGGGCAGTTGCTAAGGTGTTGCTATGCGGTTACTAAGGTATAAGGGGTGGTTGCTGAGGTGTTGCTATGCAGTTGCTAGGGTGCTGCTATGTGGTTGCT
>NW_015657093.1:402-966 GCF_001515625.1 Sinocyclocheilus rhinocerous
GTGGTTGCTAGGGTGTTGCTATGCGGTTGCTAAGGTGTTGCTATGCAGTTGCTAAGGGTGCTGTAATGCGTTTGCTATGGTACCCGGGATGGTTGCTAGGGTGTTGCTACGAGGTTGCTAGGGTACCCGGGGTGGTTGCTAAGGTGTTGCTATGCTGCGGTTGCTAGGGTACCCTGGGTGGTTGCTGAGGTGTTGCTATGCGGTTGCTAGGGTGCTGCTATGAGGTTGCTAGGGTACCTGGGGCGGTTGCTATGGTGTTGCTATGCTTTTACTAAGGTATTTGTGGTGGTTGCTAGGGTCTTGCTATGCGGTTGCTAGGGTACCCGGGGTGAATGGTAAGGTGTTGCTGTGCGGTTGCTAGGGTACCCAGAGCAATTTCTGGGGTGTTGCTATGTGGTTGCTAGGGTACCTGGGATGGTTGCTAAGGTGTTGCTATGCGGTTGCTAGGGTGCTGCTATGTGGTTGCTAGGGTACCCGGGGCTGTTGCTAAGGTGTTGCTCTGCGGTTGCTAAGGTACTCGGTGTGTTTGCTATGCAGTGGCTAGGGTACCCTGGGCAGTAGCTA
>NW_015657093.1:1094-1256 GCF_001515625.1 Sinocyclocheilus rhinocerous
TGTGGATGCTAGGGTGCCTGGGGCGGTTGCTATGGTGTTGCGATGCTTTTACTAAGGTACTTGGGGTGGTTGCTAGGGTGTTGCTATGCAGTTGCTAGGGTACCCGGGGTGGATGCTAAGGTGTTGCTATGCGGTAGCTAAGGTACTCGGGGCGGTTGCTAA
>NW_015657094.1:0-1621 GCF_001515625.1 Sinocyclocheilus rhinocerous
TACCAAGGTGCATGATTTGCAAACGAATACATTTTAGCTTTTGCATTACATAACCAGCTCCATTATGTGACTTTTCTGACACAGTAAACTTGCTCAATAGCGCACCTGGTACAGAGTTGAATTCGCAATGCTGAGTGCTCAGGAACATGAGTTGTTATAGAAGAGCAAAAAGACTTAAAAATCTAGCTAAAATGGCATGGTTGCCTCAGCAAATGCATTGTTATCTCACATTTACATATCTCACTGTCGGTTATGTTACTTTTGTGAGAAGGTATTAACATTTTGGTGCCACTGCTGCAATATGTACAACCAACATAATAAAACATGTCCTGATTTCTGTACATCTGCTTTGGTAAAACTGAACAAGCTTTCATCGCCACAAACTGGACATTTCACCAATAAAGTCATGGAACTTGTAAGAAGCTATGTAATATCATTTTGGCACGTTTTCCATTAAGCCTGGGTGTTTACCATTAAACATTCATTTTGGAGCAAGCTATATTTGGAGCTTACGATGAAATATATGCTGTTTTATAAAATAAATAATAGAGCTTTCAGGAGAAGCAAAATTCAGTTTATGGCGGTACTATTTTATTTTCATGGTATTTGAAAACAATGATTGACTGTCGTAAAACTGATAAACTTGAAAGTAATTCAATGATCAGAATCAGATTTTATGGTAAATATATTTAAATCTAAGCTGCGACTTTGATAATATGTTTTATTTCTGACATTTGTTGTATTGGCTAAGCTCTGACTTTGATCATGTATTTCTGAAATGTTTGTTTTGGCTAGTACAAGTTATGAATGGCCAGTAAAAACATGCAACAGATGCAGCTGCTCCACTCTAACAAAGGGAGAAGTAATAATTTGTGGGATGGGTGTCATTTGATGCAGTGTTATTTTGAAATTATATAAACATCTAACAGATGTGTACAGCTGTTTCATAATCAATAGAGTATTGAGAAAGTCTACAGACATCCCAAAGTAATTTTCATTAAAAAAATTCACCAGCCCTGTGTCCAGAAAATAGGACTTCTTATGCAAAAAAAAATAAATAAATAAGTTTTTCTCCAGATGGGTTATCAAGGAAAACATCACAAAAGATATGGGAGATCAGGAGGCATTTATTTCTGATGGTTGAGGAGGTTTTAAACAGCTTGTTACTGCATTCATAAATAAGAACCTCAGTCAAACATGACAGTAGTTTCACTGTAGACTGAATGGTAATAGAGCTATACAAATTATGAAAGGTTATTATTAGTCTTACATGCAATCATAATGAGGTTCCACTTGTACTGGAATCAGTACAAAGAGTGATATTCATAGATAGGTAATATTAACATATATAATGCTGCCTTCAAATGCATGTACCTCAGAATTGAGCGTTAGTTATTGCAACATATCTCTATCACATATTTACATGTGGTATCACAACTGTTTTTGTTACATAAAGCAAACTTTCACTTTTTCAAAAAGTTGAGTGATTAATTTTGCATGATACACGACAGACATGCTCACTGATCTCTATATATAGATTATAGAAATATTTTATAATCTATATACCTGATGGGTTAAAAGTTTGTAATAATTAAGACTTTTTTGTTTTGCTTTTGAAATA
>NW_015657095.1:0-925 GCF_001515625.1 Sinocyclocheilus rhinocerous
TCATGCATGCGCTGATAGCGCTGAAGTGAACTAACCCTGGAACATTACCTGGTCCAGAGCAGGTTATCTTCAGAGAGCAAGTTGCTATGGTTACTAACATACCCTGAAAGTAACCTCCGATTTTGGAACCGAAAGCTGAGATTATCCGCTCGCTTATCCTCAAACATACCCGGGTATGTCACATAACCTGCTTTTTGGAATACCCCCTGGTCTACCATATACCAATTATAAGTATGTATCTCTTTTAGGGTTAAATCATAACATATTTTCTTTAGCTTTTATTCTTTTTTTTTTTTCTTTAAAAATTGCAGTCCTTTGGAATTACTGTTCAATGGTATTTTATTAGATTCACATGGGTTGTATGTCTCTTTTCAGCAAAACAAGCTGTTTAGTTAGCTGCAGAAGAAGCACATCATGTTATTATGAAACATATTGTTCCATAGTTATTTCTTCTCCAATATGCAGTTCACCTTCTTAAACTTCTGCTATAAAGGAGATATACACTTGCATAACCTCAATGCATAAATGATTAACCTCCAGATTCTCCACCTCAAGACACTCATCAAGATAATAGAACAGCACTTTAAATGTATAACTCATTGCCATTAATGATATAAACCTATTATTCATTTACATATTTTATTAAGTTTTATTCAAGCATGCTAGTTTGTTTTATCTAGGAAACTTGAATCAATAAATATCTAATATATATGCAGTATATTTACTGTTCATGTTGAATCAATATCTAATATATATGCAGTATATTTACTGTTCATGTAAAAATAATTGGTATACATTAAATTTTTATATTTACCAAATGTATTACATGTATCTAACCCTGTGATTTGATTTATTTCTCTTGTAGGCTAAATGATTGTGGCTTAACAGACAAAAGCTGTCCAGCTCTGGCTACAGTTCTTGGATC
>NW_015657096.1:0-1123 GCF_001515625.1 Sinocyclocheilus rhinocerous
GTCGACTGTGTGAAGTTTGTTTGATAGATTTTTCAGTGTGTGAGAGAGAGAAACAAACAGGTACTGCCAGGAAAATATGTTTGTGTCCTGCGTAAACGATGTTTGTTAGTCTTCCAAGTCGATATTTAAAATCATCCAATCTTGTTTTTTTTTTTTTTTTAAATAGTCGAAAAATTGTTCCAGAAAGTTCCATTAACTTTTCGTTGTCCTCGAGTCAGCCAACCAAATCTTCTTAATCTCTCTCCTTCAATCTCTCTCTGTCCTCTCAGTGTGAGGTAAAGCTGGCCCATAAGCGCTCTCGTCTGGAGAGCAGCGTGACAGGTGAAGAGGACGATGGAGATGATGACTCCGACTCGGACGAAGAGTCCTCGGCGAAGGCGCGTTATTTCGGATATGTGAAGCAGGGCCTGTACTTCGTAACTGAGATGGAACGCTTCGCCCCTCCCCGAAAACGGCCACGCACTGTTATCAAGAACTACCGCCTGGTCAGCCTGAGGTCCACCACACCAGAGGAGCTCTACCAGAGGAAGGTGAGTACTATAACAACAAGACGGAGCAAAACCACACACTCAACCAAACGTACTTGGTTGAAATGTAAGGTAGAGTCTTTATAATGAGCAGATGACTGTACATTTTCCTGCCTATTACAAAACTACTCACCGAATAAATACACTTCTGATTTAACTTCTTATATAAAATGTCAGTATTTTCAGAGCTTGCGAGACTTTTTTCCATTTACAGTGCTTCATTGGGAGTATGAGGGTGCTATAGAGTTCTTTTGATGTGATTTGCTATTTTCTGATGGCGATTTCTTAACAGAATCATGGGTAATGTCGTTTTTCACCAGGAATTTATCATAAAAATTTAGCATAAAATATGAATTCCCTTATGGAGAAAATACATGGAATTTTTACTTCTGGAACCCGACTGTTGTACTCTGTAAAGGGATGGTTCACCAAAAAATGAAAATTCAGTCAGTCGCTCATGGGATTGTAATATATCTACTCCTCTGAGAAAATTGTTTTATTCTGTTAATACACATGAAAATGTTTTTAATCAAGTCAATCCATATTTTAGTTTTAGAATTTTTAGGAAAAGTGGGTTTTAAAAAGTGGTCGACTGA
>NW_015657097.1:0-164 GCF_001515625.1 Sinocyclocheilus rhinocerous
TATATATATATATATATATATATACTGTATATACATATACATATATGTATACACACACACACACACATATATATATATAATATATTACATATATTTAATATATGTGATCGTGGACCACAAAACCAGTCATAAGGGTAAATTTTTCGAAATTGAGATTTATACAT
>NW_015657097.1:368-1583 GCF_001515625.1 Sinocyclocheilus rhinocerous
AGGATAAGACAATATTTGGCCGAGATACAACTATCTGAAAATCTGGAATCTGAGGGTTTTGATATATTTACGGTAGGAAACTTACAAATTATCTTCATGGAACATGATCTTTACTTAATATCCTAATGATTTTTGGCATAAAAGAAAACTCAACAATTTTGACCCATACAATGTATTTTTGGCTATTGCTACAAATATAGGCAAGATTTATGCCTACAGCGACTTAAGACTGCTTTTGTGCTCCAGGGTCAGATATATATATATATATATGATATTAAAATTTTCAAACTATATTTCATATATTTATATTTGCGTGTGTGGTAACTCACGCCGGGGTTCTCGGGGACAGTCAACAGTGATCTTTATGGCTCTCTGATACGTGGCCACCTGAGGAGGGTTTGTGAAGACGGTGATGGTGAGCGTGAAACTCTTGCCTGAAAAACACAGACAAACAGATCAAAAATTCAGCATTTGCAGAATATATTTAGCATGTATTCACAGGATATATTTTTTAGTAGCTACATGTGAGATGTACGTATTTAAAGGAGTGTAAGACTGTTAAACACAGTAAGCGAGACGAGACTGAGCGCGCGTGCATTTCTGGATGAAGACATTATGGCTGATCCATCTGATGGACGGCTGTCTTCATAAGTGCTCGTGTCACAATAAAAACCCCACGATCAGACACAGAAGGGAATTTAAAGTCGCCTTTGTTGTGTCCTTAAACAGAGACAGAGTTCAGACAGCACAGCAGACAGAGACACGGGCCAAACAGCGCGTCATGTGACCGCGTCCCCAAATAAACAGAGGACACATGGACGATCTCGAAGAGAGAGAGAGTCAGAAATAATACAGTGAGATATCGAGAGGAGCCGCGGCACAAAGATGGACAGATTTCACATGCACTGAGACAACAATATACATGCTTACAAATACAAACAACCGAAAAAAGGTGAAAGTCATAAAATCAGCCAAGATTGCATTTCACCCCAAAGTCAAAAGAAAAAAATATGAAAGTAATTTTTTAGGACATTTAGGATTGTTTACAATTGACATTATTTTCATGACAGTTAAACACATTTCACAGCCAAATTCTTAACACTTTAATGCAAAAAGTCTTCAACTGTATACTGTAATGCCAAAAAACATGCCAAAACAAATAAAAAAATAAATAACATAACCAAGCATACACATTATTGGGTGTGATTTTTAAGT
>NW_015657098.1:0-600 GCF_001515625.1 Sinocyclocheilus rhinocerous
TTATATACCAAATAATACTGCTCCTGAAGGTGCATTTACTGAAGTAATGACCAAATTGAGAAACCTAAGGATTGAACTTAAAAAAACGCTGGAAAACATAATCAAATGTGGGACTGGTTTGATTTAAAGTTAGGAGCATGGGGAGCATGGTTAGCTAAATTAGGAATGTTTTTAAGAGTTGCAGTAGTAATAGGAGGATTACTGTTTTGCTGTGTACTTCCCGTACTGAGGTCACTAGTTGTCCAAGCCACAGCTAAGCAAATGGAAATGCTAAGATGTCAAGATGATGAGAAATTGATTTTGAAGAGTAACCAAAATGTACATTACCAGGACTGGACTTATACACCCAACTGGGAGTCACAAGCATTGACAAATGATGGAGATTCTAGTACCTCAACTGAGGATGAAGAAGAGGTATAAAGATGAACCATACCCTGGGTGTAAGTGCTAGCCTAACCTCTGCCCAAGGGTGGCCCTCTACGTAAGTGCTAAAACTCTGCCCAAGGGTGGCCCTCTACGATGTGCAAAGTGTCTGGGCTGAAGATCAACTATGCAATTTTTTGTGATGTTACATGTTTTATGTTTTGAATTTTAATGTCT
>NW_015657099.1:0-662 GCF_001515625.1 Sinocyclocheilus rhinocerous
AAACGCAGCCTAATTTTAATTTTTGGGTGAACTAACCCTTTAAAGCCTTTATGTATAATGCATAGCAACAGTATTCGTAATGTATGCTATAATGCATTTTTTTGTAACACTTTATTTCGATAGTCCACTTTAGACATTCTATTAACAGTAAGTAACTTTGCAACTACATGTCAACTAGCAGTTAGTAGAGTATTAATAGACTGTCTGCTTAATATCTTCTAACACTTTCTTTGTCAACTTATTCGCTTAATATCTTCTAACACGTTCTTTGTCAACATTCTACTAACCCTAAACCTACCCTAACAGCCTACTCTGAGAGTTAGTAGACATGTAGATGCAAATTAATGAGAATTAGTTGACATGTAGTTGACATGTAGTTACAAAGTTACTTATAGTTAGTAGAATGTCTAAAGTGGACTATCGAAATAAAGTGTAACCGCATTTTTTTCATGAATAATTGTTGAAACCAAATTTAAAATGCATTATAATATCTGAAGGTTTGTTTGTCATCTGTTTAAATGCATTGTACTTTCTAAAGATGTAGCAATGAATAGCAAAGTTTTATAATTTCTCCTAACTCTGGCTACAATTATTCATGAGATTATACAATGCATTATAAGGTGAATTAATTAATGCATTAAAATATTTTGTAATGCATTAAC
>NW_015657100.1:0-705 GCF_001515625.1 Sinocyclocheilus rhinocerous
CTTGTGATTCACATTCAGGCAGGCTGCAAATAGAAACTGCACTGCGAACAGTTTGTGTTCAGTGGATTTTGACTGGATTTTTTCCTTAGGTTGTGATGTGCAATCAGACTGCAGAAGGCCTTGCAGAAACAATAGCTGATGAATACTAAGAAGGAAGCACATACAACCAAACAACGATAAGATAATTCATTATCTTGAAAATACATTTTTAAAGAAATATTCTAGGTTTATTGACATTCCATGGTCAAATCGGAAATTTATCATCCATCAGTTTTTAAAAATAAACAAAACTGTGTTTATATCAATGATCTTACAGTGAAAGTCTATGGGGTGAACACACAGCACTGAAACAGTAGTTTACTGCGCAAATCTGTTTGATTGACTCTTCAAAGAAGCATAAGGTGGAGACCCGCCAAAAAATGCATGAATATTTGAAGCAAGGTATTAATAAGTACACTGAAAAAAATACATCTGAGTGGATGTAAATGTTACGTAATTAATATTGTCTGTTGTTCCATGAAAATTGTTGTTGATTTATAAAAGGACATTCACTAACAGGTATAATATTTGGACTAATGGAAACTTAATATTTTTATATTATTATTTATATAACTTTAGGTCTTATATTATCTATATAAACCTATTTCTGCCACTTAAAAAAAAAAAAAAATTATATATATATACAGTGGGTACGGAAAGTATTCA
>NW_015657101.1:0-483 GCF_001515625.1 Sinocyclocheilus rhinocerous
ACTTTTCAAGTGCACTCAATCACATTTCTCGTTAGATCAATGTTTCTCCAGGGAGTTTCTGGAGAAACGCTCCGTGCTGCTGTCTCATTTGCTCTCGTCTCTCTGCTGAAAGCAGCAGCGCCCGCGCAGCCTGTGGGCGGGACTTATGAATGTGCTGTTAACACTGGCTCTTAGGAAAGTCAGTTACCGAAATGAGAACAGTGATTGGACGAAACTCCTTCTGGAACTTTCCTCCCTTTTTCCTTTTCTTAGCTTTCTTCAACTTAATTTTTAAACCATTTTTAATCTTCTAACTGGTAACCTGCTTACCCGGGTTACACGAGAGCTCTACCATTTAAGCTAAGTCCCCTGACTGTGGTGGAGTGACGTCCATCGCTCCAAAAGATGCCTTCGAAGAGTGACTGCTATTATATCGGGCTTGACGAAAAGAGGCGGTAGTACTACTCTTATCGATACTGCTTATCGATTCGGTACTTTAACGGT
>NW_015657102.1:0-493 GCF_001515625.1 Sinocyclocheilus rhinocerous
ATTGCGTCTTTGATAATTCACACTGTGTGATTGTCACTCGCGTGAGCGAGCACCGATTTGCCACCGATCGCAAAACCTGTCGGGCTAAAATCGTGCAGTGTGAACTCGGCATAACTTGGCCGATCTCACGAACCGATCGCAATTTGATGACGTCAACGCGTGACAACATGTCATCGCCGGTGTGGAAATGCTATAACGTTTCGAGAAGCAATGAAAAAATTGCTGATTGTCGTGTATGTTTTGCATGATGATATGATGAATGGATGGTTCATTTTTAACAGCAGATTCAGTGACGTTAGAGCTGATCTGCGCCTCACTGCACGCGTCTGCGGCGCGTTACGGCTCCACGGGAACCGGAGCTGATCGCGGCCGCTCTAGTGCGCGTTACGCGCGGCCACCGGAGCTGATCGCGGCCGCTCTAGTGCTTGTGTTTATACCGGCCAGCCGCGGCACGTTTCTGACGCGGCTCTCCGCGCTGCTTGGCTAAAAATAG
>NW_015657103.1:0-567 GCF_001515625.1 Sinocyclocheilus rhinocerous
CAGCTTCCATTGCCACTGGCTGTCCAGGCTGATTCTAGGCAAAAAAATTAACATTTGTAAGCAAAACTTGATAAACATGGATACATTTTAAAAATTATCAGGCCTCACAATAGCACTTCATAAATTTTGAGGTTTTCAAAATGGACTTGAAGCCACTAGTGCTCTATCATGATCAAATTTTGCATCAAAGATAAAAAAGTAACATACTATGTTGGTGTTGATCTGCATTTGAATTATGTTCATGACTCCATTCTTGCATTCTTGGTGCTACAAAAGAGACATTATTGTGATTCTCTCTTATAAACATTTAACTTATATTTGCATATGTAAGTACATTTCTTTTAAGTTTGATAAGACAAATGCTGCTTTCACACATTAAACACGGTAACTGCTGTAAAATTGCCAGATTGGCATTTCCAGTAATTGTACCATATCTGCTGTTCACACAAGCAACACATTTTCTTTCTTTCTTTTGACCATTTTACAATTTTCAATAAAATATAAATAAATAAATAACAGAATGAAAGAAAGAAAGAAAGACGTGGGAAAACATTACCTAAATGTTGT
>NW_015657104.1:0-8797 GCF_001515625.1 Sinocyclocheilus rhinocerous
ATGGAAACATGAACAAGACAAAACCCAAACACCACATTACAACACCCTAGTAAAAAAGTTATATATTTTAAATACATTCATTGCATACTAAGTATAGTTAAAATCTATTAACATATTTACAGATAACTCGAGACTTACTGATATAAAAATTATAATTAAACTTTATTTGGCGTACTACTTGCACACAATGCACATTTCTTAATATTAAGTCTAAAATGTGTTTTAATGTCACTTTTGATGAGAATTGTATGATCTTTGAATAATATCAGTCTTTAAATGCAAAATATTTCAAGTGTAGCTGAAGTGTACTTGCAATAGTTCCACTTTAGCACAATCAAATATACTAAGCATATCTTTAATTGTACTTCAGCACTACCCGTTTTACAACAGTGAGCGCAAGCTAAATTCAAGTGATTATTACGTTTTGAATATGGATATTTTTCTTACAAAAACGCATCGATTCGCTATAGGAGGCCTTTGTTCACCCCCCGGAGCCGTGTGAGACACTTTTTTTTGTGGAAGGGTGCTTTTTATTTTACGTCTTTTGGACAGAAGGAATGCAACACCCGCTGAGTACAACGATAGATCTTGAAAGATCAAAGACAATTTTTAATATAACTCCGACTGGATTCGTCTGAAAGAAGAAAGTTATATACACCTAGGATGCATCGGGGGCGAGTAAAACGCAGCATAATTTTTATTTTTGGGTGAACTAACCCTTTAAGTACAAAATTTGTTTTTCCAATTTAGCAGACTTTACCAGTTTAGTATACTAAAAGTACAATTGCAGGGCATTTTTATTAAGTACATAAATGTGAAAATGTATGTTTAGTATACTTAGCATGAAATAAATGTATTTCAAATACATTTAAGTATATTTATTTTTCACTAGGGCAGCAAGCCAAAATCTAGGTTTGTTTTGACAAACTTTACCTGTCATCTTAATTTGTACTTTTCCATTAACACTGAATGGAGGTGCTTAGATTTAAAGCTCAGAATACTAAACGAATGTTCACAAATTTACCAAATTTCTGTTATTATTAGAGAGAAAGAAAGAGAGAATATACAAATACAGATACATTTTTGTGGCAATCATAAAATTGGCACAAAAATAACACTAATGTATTTTTGTAAATGGCACTGTAACATGTCAATTACTGCTTGGGGAGGTGCCGATTCGGCTTGCAACATGCCAGATGCTACATCTCAAAAGACTATGTAGAATTAAAATGATGAGCATGAACATGCAGTTGGCTTCCAAATACACGGTACCAAACTAGGATGAACTAAAAGCTAAATTACGCTGACAATTGGCAAGCACAACAGACTGGTATTTTGAGATGCAACTGACTGGAATGGACAAATTCTTTCACTGTTATAATATCTGTGTGTTTAACAGATATAGAGATATGCGTTAGCATTAAAAAAGGAAACATGGGGGAGAAAAAGATTCAAATACAAGCTAGAAGACTGCTTAGGGTTAAAAAAAAGAGGTTTTGTTGGTGATAATATTGTCTCTATCAAAAACAAAAGTAAAGATATTTTGAAAGTCACTGGGCTCCAAACAATACTGGACCCCACTGACTTTCATTGTTTGGACAAAAAACACTGAAATATGAATAAATGATGAAATAATATTTATGTTTGAATGAAGTGTGCTTTATATAGACACCAAATTGAGACTTTTGCCAAAACACTAAATTGAACTGAATTGATAGTCAGAATTTTCAATATGATCTCAAACTGTTTACTTCAAACACTTCATTGTTCAGATTATCTCGGCTTTGAAAAGCAAGCTTAATAAATCTGACACCCTCGCTGCAATACGGGGCTTTCAAAATGGCATGTTCATCTGTCTAAAAACACCATTAACCTAAAAAGCATCAAACAGGAGCTAATACATTCTGCATTGTCTTTTGGGCAGGTTGTCACAGGAAATGTGTTGCACCTCACGTTCAGGATTAAACAGCATGAAAATGTAACCATGCCTTTCAGATATGAGTCAGATCGTAAAAGCAGCTGCTGTGTGACAACCCAGACTTGTGGGTAGTAACTTTTGGTGAAGCGCCAAAGGAAACACACGGCCTTGTGTAAGTTTAAAACAGAATAATAAACAACTTCAACCTCTGGATGGGTTTTATCTGGCAGTTGCTTGCTCTTTTCCCTGTTGCATCATTATGGAAAGAAATGAATCAGAGTATATGTTTAATTCCTCCTGAATTTATGAGTGTACATTGCATGCATATGAGTTGATGTAATATGAAAATATAAATAATTTGCCATTTTACATCTCACTTTCTCTTTGACAGAAGACTCTGGGTGAATTCATTAAACAGTTCTGCATGTAGTATTTTCGCCCGGAGAAAAAAAAAAACTTTTGTCTTGGCACTCAAAATCCATTAAACATGGCACTAAATATGTTACAATTGAACTCTAATATTTAAAGTCACTGTCTTTATTTTCAGTGCATATACCCTTCTTATTATAAACAATATGCAGAAAATCATATTTGTGCTACTACTGCAAAGCAGCAAAACAGGTGTTAAAATAATTTCTTTTGAAAAAAGATAATCGAAAGATTAAAATAGGGCATTATAACTTGGCATATACACTACTGTTCAAAAGTTTAGGATCGGTAATATTTTTCTAATGTTTTTGAAAGAAAGATGTTGCATTTATTTGATCAAAAATACAGTAAGAGCAGAAATAATGTGAAATAGTATTACAACCTAAAATAACTGTTTTTCTTTTTTTTATGTATTTTGACATGTAATTTATTCCTGCGAAGGTAAAGCTGAATTTCTGGTATTCAGTGTCACAAAGATCCTTCAGATCCCTCAGAATCTATACTACTATGTTGATTTGGTGCTCAAGAAACCTTTCTTTATATTATCACAGTCTAAAACAGTTGTAGAGCTTAATATTTTTGTGGAAACAGTGATACATTTCAGTTTCATTGATGAATCGAAAGTTCAAAAGAGCAGTATTTATTTGAAATGAAAATCTTTTGTAAAATTTTGTAAAATAAGATGAATGTCTTTACTGTCACTTTTGACCAATTGATTGTTTCCTAGCTGAATAAATGCATTAATCACTTAAAATAAATGAATAAATAAATAACAATAATAACGTACTGAACTCAAACTGAAATAGTAATGTACAGTATGTAGTCAAGCATACTTTCTGTATTTTAAAGTGTCGAGTCAGGAACCAGATTGTAGAAGTCTGCTTAATCCTCCATATCTGAACATTCACAACCAATTTGTGTGCAAATTGTGTTGGGGTGTTCAGCACATATTCTGTGATTTGCATATTTTTGCATATTTTCTTTAATGAATCAGGCCCTAAAACAACAGAAACACTGCATACAAATAAATGGCAATATTAGCGAATACTATTTATTCTTATTGAATTCATCAAACAACATTTCATTTCCTGCCGCTGCTGCTCCCGAGCACCAGCATTTCAACTATTTCCTCGGGTCTGAAATTAATTGTCGAAGCCCTGCAATATTCTATGAAGGATTAATGAACATGCCGTATCCTCCTTTTGTTCAACTGAAGATCTAGTAGCTTTAGCTGGCCAAATTAAGCCCCATTAAACCAAACTTGCTTATGGTCACTTTTAATTTGCTCCTCGCCATTCCACATAATTAGAGCTTGCATTAGGCCCAGGCCTCTCAAAAGGTGAAGAGAACTGCACAGAGAGTAAATCCTGAAGCATGAGGGCCAGTTGTGCTTTTCAAAGGCTGTCTAAACCCAACGTCTCTCCGGGTGCCTCCAAATGAGATCAGAGCTTTTGAGATTTGGCTTCTTGATAATATTAACTCTCCTCCCACTATTTCTCCATCAGTCAGGTCCCCCACCTCCCATACTGCACCAATCAAATCATGTGGAGTAAATGGATAAACTGCTGCAGGACACTGCGTCTGTAAGTGTCCGTGTTTAATTTAAGGGCCGTCAATGACTTTGCATGGTGACCTTTAGGTTGAGCTGACCACAGTGCACAACACATTGCTCTTTTAATTAGAGGAACCTTTAAAGTGTCTTTGTGTGTAACTAGATAGAAATTCTGCTGTGCTGTATTTCACAGGAATTGCGCTTTTATTAAATTAGCCTTGATGATTGGATAGTGTGACTGCAGTGCATTTAAGAACTACAGAACTATATTTCAGACAAATACTGTGAATACAGCAGACTACACTGGACAAACAGTTTATGCTATCAATAGTGAAGCAAAAAAAATAACAAGTTCTGTTTTGTTTTTTGGCCATACAAGAAAAGTCTATTTATTTATTTATTTATTTTTCAAAAGAAAGAAGTGCACACAGGTTTGGAACAACATGAGGGTGAGTAAATGGTGACATAATTTTCATTTTTGGGTGAAGTATCCCTTTAACTTTACTAAATTATAAACTGTTTGTTGGCCTATGTGGGATTATATGAATGATATATGTATGATGAATTATATACCTTCAGATGAATTATATATTTATGCACTAGGTTGCTTGGCTAAATAAATAAATAATTCTAGATTATGAATTATATACAGTATTTATGCACAGGGTTGCTTGGCTAAATAAATAAATAAATAATTCTGCATTAAGAGTTACAGGCTTACGAAGTGAAATACTTGGTGGAAAGAATTCAATTCACTTTGTTTGTTAGCACAATAGATATTGTTCCAAAGCAGCATTAGAAAGAATGCTTGCAGTTCCAACAACAAATAACAACAATTCCCTAAAACATTTAGTAGGTGAAAAAGAAACTTTGCACAAACCAAGAATCGCTTAGTTAAGGCCATCTTCTTGTGCTGGCACATATTTAAATATATGTATAAGGCATACTGCATAATAAATGTTACATCTAAATTGTGTATAGTGATTATTAATAAATACAATTTTTGTTCAGTATTAGAGTTTTATCAGATTAGTATTCCCACCATTTTAGAAAAGCCATATGCCACTTTCAGTCAGAGACGTGCCGGGGCGGGAAGTGCACATGCTACGACTTGTAATTTCCTGATCCTATCCTTCTCTCTTTTCCTTATCATATCCTGTCTCCTCACTACTCTACTGTCTATATAACTGGCAAAAGCTCTAAAATACAATTTAATAAAATAAGCCAGTGGATGATATGTGTTATGATTAACAGTTAACTCCACTAACCAAACAAGCTAAAGAACACCACTTTAGCCTGTTAAGATCACTGTGACATACTGTACAGGCTCCAGTGGCGAATAATTCATATTTCCGAACTGGACATACGAACTTCTGATTTAATACATCAAAGAGAAAGGTAAAGAGAAAATTCAACACCACATTTCACATTATCAGCACAATATTGCTATTAAAAATGGGTGAAAATAAGTCATCTGTGACCCCTTAGCACTGGTAAAATCAAGCACTTAGTAAATGTTCACCTGAAGGAAGCCTTAAGGATCTGTCCTGATGTAATCTCTTTGGTGTGGTTATTGTAGCCGTAGAAGAGGTCCCCAAACACAGTCTGGTTGGCCGGGATGTCAGCTGTGTCCCCGCAGTCCACTCCCTCAGTGCAGGCTTCTGACAGCGGCTGACATGAGCGACCGTCTGCTCCTCTCTTATAATCTTCAATACATCTACAAACATATGGCAATGAGAAAAAGATATGAGCTAAAGGAAGAGAAGAAAGAAGAGTAGATGTCTGCCAAAGTAAGATTATTCCAAAGATATTATTCCTTATGATACTTTTCTTTATTTATAATTTTAGAATAATAGTAAAGTCATCAAAAACTATGAAATCATACAAATGAGAATATGGGAATTGTGCAGTGACCAACAAATGTCAAATCAAAATTATCTTATTATTATGATTTTAGCTGCTTCTAACATCCAGTATACAGTACACTGCCAATAAAGTAGGTTACGTTCATTGACTTGACTATGCAAAGTACTGGTGATGGATGATTTACCATAATTTTGTTTAAAAGTAGAAATAAGAATGAAATCATGTTTATTTATTATGCATTTTATATGGACTATAATGGATACTACAATCAAAGAATTAATGGAATCAGTTATCAACTGAAAACAAGTATAAAAATTTAACTTTTTAAATGAACAAATATGTATCTTTAAACATCTTACCAGGAACAGGGAACCATTAAAATGCACACTGTAACAAACATGATTTTTCAAAGTTGTAAATAAAACTTAAAATTATTGGAATATGCTTTACTATACTATTTAAGTATTTCTATTTCAAAATTTCACATTTAATTCAGTGAGTCACTTGCCATTTATTTGTTATTATTTGTGAAATTTACTAGCAATTCCTGAGTAAAAAAAATGGTTTCATATTGCAATTGCAGTTAAATGAAAAGATGTTATCACATTACACAAAATATTATGTAAGGCATCAATGTGTACATTATGAATGCATGAGCATTTATAGCGTTTTGAATTCATATTGTTATGAATTCAACATAATTGGGGGGGGGGGGGTTGGTCCCAAATCATAAAGACATTGCTTAATGAAACAGAGCAATGTGAAGAACTAGTTCGGCATTCAAAACTACCCAGGGGTAATGATCTCACAGCAAAGCATCTGTCATGGATTTAAGACTGGCAATTCTTTTTATTTACTGCAAAACAGTATCATTCTAATAGTGTGACAGCTCACAGGAGTCGTTTATATTTATGGGACTTTGAAACTAAGCTGTCACGTCTGCTCTGTACTACACGAGCAACAGAGAGAAAGAGGTGTCAGGGCATAAACGCTCAGTCTCACTTCTCTTGGTAACACACTACTGTTTTACAGGAAGCTGTCATCAGCGTAGGTGAGACACATCCTCTCGGTTGCACATCCGTAACACAGGCAATGATTTAAGTGGCTTCAGATTGCCTGTCACATTATTAGGATCTCCAAAGAAAAAGAAAATTATGCGCATTTGCCAACTTTAGTCGAAGCGACATGCCTATAACAGCGAATGATCTCTGAGACTCTGAATAGGTCAGGAAAAAGGTTGTGTTAGCAGGAAAGAAGATGCAAGAAGATGGCTATTTATTCTGCATGGGTCATATTCAATACAGCTGGCACATAAAAGTTTGGAAGTTCAAGGAATGGTTAATGTTGTGTGATGCATGTGATGTCATGTCAGAGTAACAGCAATTCCACCAAGACATGACAGGACAGAGAAATGGCATTTCAGTTGAGTTCTCATAAAAATAATAATATATACTTTTTTTTTTTAAAGAAGGAAGAAATTAATACTTTTATTCAGCAAGGATGCATAGAATGGATCAAAAGTGACAGTAAAAACTTTTAAATAGAAAAAAAAATAAATAAATAAAATCTTTCCATTTCAAATAAATGCTGTTCTTTTGATCTGTCTATTCATTAAAGAATCCTGAAAAAAAGTATCACAGTTGTACAAAACTGATAAACAGCACAACTGTTTTAAACATTGATAACAATAGGAAATGTTTCTGGAGCATCAAATCTGCATATTAATAATGATTTCTGAAGGATCATGTGACTACTACTGAAGACTGTAGTAATGGCTGCTGAAAATTCAGCTTTACCATCTCAAGAATAAATTATGTTTTAAAAAAAATATATAAAATAGAAAACAGTTGCTTGAAATTATAATATTTGACAATATTACTGATTTTACTGTATTTTTGATCAAATAAATGCAGCCTTGGTCAGCATAAGAGACTTTCGAAAACATTAAAAAATCTTTTTTTTTTCCTTTTTTTTTTTATCTGACCCCAAACTTGAAAAATGTTACAAACTGCAATTATTATTATTTTTAATTTTTAATTTTTTGTGACAAATATTTTTTAGCAAGCTACAGAAAAAGAACATGTAAATTCAGCTTGCATATCTTACCAACCACATTTTTTTGCAGGTGAATGTGTGATGATATTAGCATGTTTCAACAAGTTCAGGTTTGCCAGTTTTTAATTTGAAGCCAAGTTCACACTCAATTTAAATAAACATATAGACAGAAATGTGGGAACAGGTAAACATTTTGACAATTCACACTCAGACACAAACTGCCACTGCAGACTAAAAAAGAATGTGGAAAAAAAAGTTGCTGTAAGGTGTTGTGAACTGCATGAATAATCATTTGAACTAACCATAATGCACTTACTGTGAATTTCAGGACATTATTCAAAAGAAAACAGCAGACATTCAGTCTTCAAAAATAGCAGGTAGCAAAAAAACACATACACATACAAAGCACATACCCTGCTGTTTAAAAAAAAAAAAAAGTATGACTGTGATCATGAAAAAAAAAGCCCTGTTAACATGTCCAGATCTAGTTATCATATAGTCTTTAAGCATGTATAAAGTGTGTAATCTCACCCGCAGAACATCAGGATGTTGTAGAGAGTAGGGTCCTCCTCCAGAGGTGCCAGCTGCTGAAGGCACAGCTGTTCACAGCCCCCATTAAAGCCGTCAGAGCAGTCAATGCCAATGTGGTGGTCATAGCAACCGCTGCCATCCTTCATTGGGCTCAAACCAGGAGGACACTGAGGGAAAAAAAATTAATAAATAAAAATTACCTTTAAACATTCTCTGATCTGTCATAATATCCCTTTATCTTTGGTAAATGGCAAATTCAGCATACATGGCTGCATCACAGCCATAAGCAATAATAAATAAGATGCTTATTTGTGTTGCCGTGTGTTGTACTATTGTGTATTTGGTTTTCCAATATTAACAGGATTTCAGGAGTACCGTTAGACATGATGTACAGTAGGTAATAGGACAGATATACTGCAAGTCCACACTGCAAAAAAAAAAAAAAC
>NW_015657104.1:8879-24659 GCF_001515625.1 Sinocyclocheilus rhinocerous
TGAGTCAGTAGGTCCTTCCTCAGAGGAATCGGCCAAGGAGGGGCTGTCGCGAGGAGCGCTAGCTCGGGGAACCAGGTCCGAGTGGGCCAATACGGCCTAGACTTGCAAGACTTGCTCCTCATCCTCCCGGACTTTGCACAGTGTCTGTGCGAGAAAGCTCACTGGGGGAAATGCATACTTGCGTAGAAAAATAACATTCCCTAACACTAAAGTTACGCTACCTTCTCAACTTCATGCCTGTTTTCTCTGGCTTTTCCTCAAGCTAGTGATGCCAAGTCCAGGTTTGACAGGTTTATTTTTACCTGCCTGGAAAATGGGATAAAATGTGCCTTCACACCTTAAGTTATAAGCTTCATATCCTCTTTCTTGCGGCAGGTGCCCTACAGTAGATTCAAGATGCTTACATGAAATAGCCTGCAACAGTTGAGAAAGATTTTCCTGCAAAAGAACTGCTTCCTACGAAGCCATATTTTGTAACGGGAAAGCAAGACAATTTAATTTCTCCAGTATTTTGGTTAGAGTGAAATTTCTACAAAAGAACCAGCTTCTCTACAATTCAACAAGTCGTTCTCTATTCAAAAATCATTAGAATGAGGGGTTGAAAGGGCATAATTTTCGATCACAGTGGGCGTTGATTCAATAATTAAGCAGCTTTTATAATAAAATGCATTAAGAGAGAGAGTAAAATTGTATAGCTCCTTAACAAAATGAAACTAAAGACTCTTTTTTCCTATCTTATAATTAAATTGCTAATACTTTTGGGCTATTAATACCAGGTTTTTGAGGGGTAAAAAGGAAATGACAAGTCCATCACAGCATGAGATACACCTTGCCATCCCGCTTTCTCAGTGGCAGGTTGGGTGTAAAGCACATTTTCTGACCGCCAACTTTTCACTTGACCTCATTCGTATTAGGGATCAAAGCCCAGATGTTGGTAATGCATCTTAGTAGCACATCTTGTCCCTGGATGCATCTGTATTGATTTTGTCAGTTAGCTACAGCTGACAAGACACCTGATTTATTACCAGCAATGTAGAGAGCGCAGGGCACCGAGTCTCTTAACTCATCTGTGGCAGATTCCTTAAATCACAAAGTCCCAGTTTGATCAGCTGAACAGAGGACATTATTGAGGAAAGGGGAGGGTTGTTCAACAGAAAGCAAATTTCTCACATCATTTACCTGCTCATCCTCATTTGGCATTATGACAGAGCTTTAAAGGTGCGCTCCGCAAGATTTTTGAAATACAAATGAATAATTATTCAGTAGTTTTTATTTTATTTATATATGTATTTATTTATTTATATTTAATTTTTGCTTCTAAGCTAGACAGTAAAGAAAAACAAAAACAAAAACAAAGCAATAATTTGTGATTTTACCACTTTTTTTTTTTTTGGCCAAACAAGCAATGTCTTTTATTGACTCTTCACTACATATAAAAACCATGCCACAAGATTTTTGTACATTTGTAAAAAAAAAAATTTACAGCCTTTTTAGTGGGCTAAAATGTGAAATGATACATATTTACGGTGATTGATTCTGCCTTCTGTTCCAGTTTGTTCTTTGTGACCATAGATTTAAAAAGAATGGATGAGTCAAAGCATTAGTGTGAGGAAATGGACAATTTATTATAATTATTTAAAATGCATTGCTCAAATTTGAAGAGAATGAGTTTCCAAGGAAAGCGTACATGAAAATGGCTTGAACATAGCTTGTCCAAAGCACAGAGGAAAAAGGAAGAAAAAAAAAAGCCAAATTTGTTCTGGAATGCCCTTGCATCCATCTCACAGTGAATAATGCAATTGCTAGTTCAATATTATTACAGTCTTCTATCTGAGCTCAAAGCATCCTTGATTGAAAAGCACTTTGTAGCACAGAGGACATGGTGACAGTTAATGATGCCAGAGAAGTCATGAAGGTTTTAAATTAAAGATAAACTGAAAAAGCCCTGAACTACTGAGCCTTTTAATCTCATTTCCAAATGGGGATCTAGTCCCACAGCTTTCCGAAGCTTAAGATAATTGCCCATGTGATTTTGTCATATAGAAACAAATCCCTTTCAGACTGTCGGATACGCTATGCAAATCTAAAAATTGCCAAAGAGCCAGAAAAGAGAGAGAGAACAAAGGAGACAGAACAATTGGCAGATGTCTATACATTTTTTTTTCATGAAAGAAAAGGAAAATCCCCCCAAAATGTCATTGTTGCAGATAAAATCAGCTGTAATATTGTTCTAAACATGAAACCACAGACATATTGTTGATTATATATAACACAGACAGACTTGCACTGCATCGGTAAATTTGAAAACTGGCATGAACAGTTGCTATAGAAACATGAGATCACACACGCACGCACACGTCTGGTTTAATCCTTGCGGGGACTCTCCTTAGACGTAATGGTTTTTATACTGTACAAACCATATATTCTATCGCCCTACCCCAACCCTACACCTAAACCTACCCCACACAGAAAACTTTCTGCATTTTTACATTTCTCAAAAAACAAAAAAAATAATTCTGTATGATTTATAAGCTTGTTTCCCCATGGGGACCTCAATTTAGGTCCCCACGGTGGCATGAGTCCCCATGAGTCAGTGTGTATTCTAGTTTAAGTCCCCAGCGGGATAGAAAAACATGTGCACACACACACACACACACACAGAAGAGAATTCAACATTAACTGGGCTGAATTGTGCCAATGTGGAAAACTGGCAAGTGCTTTGTTTCTTGCCACATAAACCCATGCAGAAAACCACAAGGGATCAGATTTACTGACATACTTTTTAAAACGTCCATCGTTGGAATGTGTTATTTTCAAGTGTTATTTTCACCCTGATAATAAAACAATAGATTTCCATTATTCTAAACAGTTTTGCACTGCATGCTGACTGTTACAGCAATCAGCAAATCAGTGTAATTACAATTTATCACGCTTAAATTAAATTAAAACAATTGTAAATCATACCAGTTTTCAGAGAGCCACAACTACTGCAACATTTATTTATACTAGTAACACTACAATAAATTAATTAAAAAGTTAACAAATTATTAAACAAGTTAGTGTTCTTCCTGATGAGTTTTCTGCAAACAGAATATTTTTCTTCTTATTCAGTATGCCAATGGTCAGTCTGACAGTCTAGTTCGCTACATTAGCATGGCCAAGTATTCCTGTTGGCCCAGACTGTCCCTATATAGCAGATAGTCACAGAGATGGATACAGTCCTTTAGACTCTTCACTACATATAAAAACCATGCCACAAGATTTTTGTACATTTGTAAAAAAAAAAATTTACAGCCTTTTTAGTGGGCTAAAATGTGAAATGATACATATTTACGGTGATTGATTCTGCCTTCTGTTCCAGTTTGTTCTTTGTGACCATAGATTTAAAAAGAATGGATGAGTCAAAGCATTAGTGTGAGGAAATGGACAATTTATTATAATTATTTAAAATGCATTGCTCAAATTTGAAGAGAATGAGTTTCCAAGGAAAGCGTACATGAAAATGGCTTGAACATAGCTTGTCCAAAGCACAGAGGAAAAAGGAAGGAAAAAAAAAGCCAAATTTGTTCTGGAATGCCCTTGCATCCATCTCACAGTGAATAATGCAATTGCTAGTTCAATATTATTACAGTCTTCTATCTGAGCTCAAAGCATCCTTGATTGAAAAGCACTTTGTAGCACAGAGGACATGGTGACAGTTAATGATGCCAGAGAAGTCATGAAGGTTTTAAATTAAAGATAAACTGAAAAAGCCCTGAACTACTGAGCCTTTTAATCTCATTTCCAAATGGGGATCTAGTCCCACAGCTTTCCGAAGCTTAAGATAATTGCCCATGTGATTTTGTCATATAGAAACAAATCCCTTTCAGACTGTCGGATACGCTATGCAAATCTAAAAATTGCCAAAGAGCCAGAAAAGAGAGAGAGAACAAAGGAGACAGAACAATTGGCAGATGTCTATACATTTTTTTTTCATGAAAGAAAAGGAAAATCCCCCCAAAATGTCATTGTTGCAGATAAAATCAGCTGTAATATTGTTCTAAACATGAAACCACAGACATATTGTTGATTATATATAACACAGACAGACTTGCACTGCATCGGTAAATTTGAAAACTGGCATGAACAGTTGCTATAGAAACATGAGATCACACACGCACGCACACGTCTGGTTTAATCCTTGCGGGGACTCTCCTTAGACGTAATGGTTTTTATACTGTACAAACCATATATTCTATCGCCCTACCCCAACCCTACACCTAAACCTACCCCACACAGAAAACTTTCTGCATTTTTACATTTCTCAAAAAACAAAAAAAATAATTCTGTATGATTTATAAGCTTGTTTCCCCATGGGGACCTCAATTTAGGTCCCCACGGTGGCATGAGTCCCCATGAGTCAGTGTGTATTCTAGTTTAAGTCCCCAGCGGGATAGAAAAACATGTGCACACACACACACACACACACAGAAGAGAATTCAACATTAACTGGGCTGAATTGTGCCAATGTGGAAAACTGGCAAGTGCTTTGTTTCTTGCCACATAAACCCATGCAGAAAACCACAAGGGATCAGATTTACTGACATACTTTTTAAAACGTCCATCGTTGGAATGTGTTATTTTCAAGTGTTATTTTCACCCTGATAATAAAACAATAGATTTCCATTATTCTAAACAGTTTTGCACTGCATGCTGACTGTTACAGCAATCAGCAAATCAGTGTAATTACAATTTATCACGCTTAAATTAAATTAAAACAATTGTAAATCATACCAGTTTTCAGAGAGCCACAACTACTGCAACATTTATTTATACTAGTAACACTACAATAAATTAATTAAAAAGTTAACAAATTATTAAACAAGTTAGTGTTCTTCCTGATGAGTTTTCTGCAAACAGAATATTTTTCTTCTTATTCAGTATGCCAATGGTCAGTCTGACAGTCTAGTTCGCTACATTAGCATGGCCAAGTATTCCTGTTGGCCCAGACTGTCCCTATATAGCAGATAGTCACAGAGATGGATACAGTCCTTTAAAACCACCTTTTGATCCTGGGAGGAAAAAAAAAACAGTGGCGTTTCCTCCCTGCTGTGCATCTGGATCATTCCTTCCGAGTTTGAACTCAGGAGACTTTTACCAAGTACTGACTAGGAACTCAAAAGTGCTTTACAGCCAGAACATGATAGGAGACAGAACAGCTTTTGGGGAGATTGTGAGCAGGCTGTCAAAGAGAGATGGAATGCATCAGTAAAAAAACTGAGAACTCTACGTCCAGTGGATGACCTCAACTTAAACTTGCTCTCAGCAGTCAGGTTTGCAGTCAGGTTTGTAACGTTTTCCTTAGTTGTCTTAATTATGTCATTCTGTTCACCTGTGCTTTATTTATCTCATTAGTCCCAGTGTATAAATGCAGTGCTGTTTGAAAGTTTGTGAAACATTTAGAATTTTCTATATTTTTGCATAAATATAACCCAAAAGATCATCAAATTTTCACACAATTCCTAAAAGTTGACAAAGAGAACCCAATCAAACAAATGAGATGAAAATCCACCAAAATGAGAGTGGTCCACCAACAAAGATCACTAGTAATAGTCTGCGAGGATGCAAAAGACCCCAGGGTAACTTCTAAGCAAGTAAAGGCCTTTCTCACACTGGCTAATGCTAATGTTCATGAGTCCATCTACAGGAGAACACTAAACAACCATGGTGTTGCAAGGAGAAAACCACAGCTCTCCAAATAGAACATTGTTGCCCGCCTGCAGTTTGCTAAAGATCACATATAAAAACCATGCCACAAGATTTTTGTACATTTGTAAAAAAAAAAATTTACAGCCTTTTTAGTGGGCTAAAATGTGAAATGATACATATTTACGGTGATTGATTCTGCCTTCTGTTCCAGTTTGTTCTTTGTGACCATAGATTTAAAAAGAATGGATGAGTCAAAGCATTAGTGTGAGGAAATGGACAATTTATTATAATTATTTAAAATGCATTGCTCAAATTTGAAGAGAATGAGTTTCCAAGGAAAGCGTACATGAAAATGGCTTGAACATAGCTTGTCCAAAGCACAGAGGAAAAAGGAAGAAAAAAAAAAGCCAAATTTGTTCTGGAATGCCCTTGCATCCATCTCACAGTGAATAATGCAATTGCTAGTTCAATATTATTACAGTCTTCTATCTGAGCTCAAAGCATCCTTGATTGAAAAGCACTTTGTAGCACAGAGGACATGGTGACAGTTAATGATGCCAGAGAAGTCATGAAGGTTTTAAATTAAAGATAAACTGAAAAAGCCCTGAACTACTGAGCCTTTTAATCTCATTTCCAAATGGGGATCTAGTCCCACAGCTTTCCGAAGCTTAAGATAATTGCCCATGTGATTTTGTCATATAGAAACAAATCCCTTTCAGACTGTCGGATACGCTATGCAAATCTAAAAATTGCCAAAGAGCCAGAAAAGAGAGAGAGAACAAAGGAGACAGAACAATTGGCAGATGTCTATACATTTTTTTTTCATGAAAGAAAAGGAAAATCCCCCCAAAATGTCATTGTTGCAGATAAAATCAGCTGTAATATTGTTCTAAACATGAAACCACAGACATATTGTTGATTATATATAACACAGACAGACTTGCACTGCATCGGTAAATTTGAAAACTGGCATGAACAGTTGCTATAGAAACATGAGATCACACACGCACGCACACGTCTGGTTTAATCCTTGCGGGGACTCTCCTTAGACGTAATGGTTTTTATACTGTACAAACCATATATTCTATCGCCCTACCCCAACCCTACACCTAAACCTACCCCACACAGAAAACTTTCTGCATTTTTACATTTCTCAAAAAACAAAAAAAATAATTCTGTATGATTTATAAGCTTGTTTCCCCATGGGGACCTCAATTTAGGTCCCCACGGTGGCATGAGTCCCCATGAGTCAGTGTGTATTCTAGTTTAAGTCCCCAGCGGGATAGAAAAACATGTGCACACACACACACACACACACAGAAGAGAATTCAACATTAACTGGGCTGAATTGTGCCAATGTGGAAAACTGGCAAGTGCTTTGTTTCTTGCCACATAAACCCATGCAGAAAACCACAAGGGATCAGATTTACTGACATACTTTTTAAAACGTCCATCGTTGGAATGTGTTATTTTCAAGTGTTATTTTCACCCTGATAATAAAACAATAGATTTCCATTATTCTAAACAGTTTTGCACTGCATGCTGACTGTTACAGCAATCAGCAAATCAGTGTAATTACAATTTATCACGCTTAAATTAAATTAAAACAATTGTAAATCATACCAGTTTTCAGAGAGCCACAACTACTGCAACATTTATTTATACTAGTAACACTACAATAAATTAATTAAAAAGTTAACAAATTATTAAACAAGTTAGTGTTCTTCCTGATGAGTTTTCTGCAAACAGAATATTTTTCTTCTTATTCAGTATGCCAATGGTCAGTCTGACAGTCTAGTTCGCTACATTAGCATGGCCAAGTATTCCTGTTGGCCCAGACTGTCCCTATATAGCAGATAGTCACAGAGATGGATACAGTCCTTTAAAACCACCTTTTGATCCTGGGAGGAAAAAAAAAACAGTGGCGTTTCCTCCCTGCTGTGCATCTGGATCATTCCTTCCGAGTTTGAACTCAGGAGACTTTTACCAAGTACTGACTAGGAACTCAAAAGTGCTTTACAGCCAGAACATGATAGGAGACAGAACAGCTTTTGGGGAGATTGTGAGCAGGCTGTCAAAGAGAGATGGAATGCATCAGTAAAAAAACTGAGAACTCTACGTCCAGTGGATGACCTCAACTTAAACTTGCTCTCAGCAGTCAGGTTTGCAGTCAGGTTTGTAACGTTTTCCTTAGTTGTCTTAATTATGTCATTCTGTTCACCTGTGCTTTATTTATCTCATTAGTCCCAGTGTATAAATGCAGTGCTGTTTGAAAGTTTGTGAAACATTTAGAATTTTCTATATTTTTGCATAAATATAACCCAAAAGATCATCAAATTTTCACACAATTCCTAAAAGTTGACAAAGAGAACCCAATCAAACAAATGAGATGAAAATCCACCAAAATGAGAGTGGTCCACCAACAAAGATCACTAGTAATAGTCTGCGAGGATGCAAAAGACCCCAGGGTAACTTCTAAGCAAGTAAAGGCCTTTCTCACACTGGCTAATGCTAATGTTCATGAGTCCATCTACAGGAGAACACTAAACAACCATGGTGTTGCAAGGAGAAAACCACAGCTCTCCAAATAGAACATTGTTGCCCGCCTGCAGTTTGCTAAAGATCATGTGGATAAGCCAGAGGGCTATCAGAGAAATGTTTTGTGGACAAATAAGACAAAAATAGAACTTTTTGTTTTAAATGAGAAGCGTTATGTTTGGAGAAAGGAAGACACTGCATTCCAGCATAAGAACCTCATCCCATCTGTGAAAGATGGTGGTGGTAGTATCATGGTTTGGGCCTGTTTTGCTGCATCTGGGCCAGGACGGATTGCCATCATTGATGAAACAATGAATTCTGAATTAGACCAGCAAATTCAAAAAAAACATGTCAGGACAGCTGTCCAAGAACTGAATCTCAAGAGAAAGTGGGTAATGCAACAAAACACCGACCCCAAGTCGTTCTACCAAAGAATGGATAAAGAAGAACAATAAAGTTAATGTTTTAGAATGGGAGAGTCAAAGTCCAGACCTTAATCCAATTGAAATGTTGTGAAAGGACCTGAAGAAAGCAGTTCATAGGAGGAAACCCACCAACATCACAGAGTTATAATGTAGAATAATATAATAATAATAATAATAATCCATCCCTCCATTCTCCAAGTTGCTTAAAGGGGTCCTATTATGCTCTTTTACAAAGTCTTGATTTTGTTTTGGGGGTGTACTAGAACAGGCTCTCATACAAGGTTGTTTGAAAAACACATTATTTTTCACATATTTTACATTATTACAACACCTCTCTCACTAGTCTGGCATATTAAAAATACATATACAAAATATTTGGTGTGAAACAAATAATCACAATGGTAGTTTTTTAATTATTTTTATTATTATGATTATTAATGAAGAGTTTGGCATTAAACCGCCATAGTGCATATGTGTTAAAATTCATTGCCATTCTGATTTTATACACTACTAACACATACAATCACATAATTCATTCACATACTGTACCAGAATCTGTCAGCAACATCAAAAAGTCTGTTGAACATGCCTGGCTGGCTCGCTTAGATCTAAAGAGGAGCCTATTTGTTTTTTATGTGGACGGCAGGACGGACGGTGGGCACCCCTCTGTGTCCCACAAAAGCACTCAACACCTAGTGTGCTGGAGGGAAAGGAACTAATTAATCACATCATCATTTAGCGATTATCAGAGTATTTCCAAACTAGCGCACTGTTCCTCTCCCCAGGAGTGCCATACATTAGCTAGACAGAGCAGACTGGAACGAGCCCGCTCACGCAGACTGCGATATTAAAACACAGAAGCAGCAGTAGCACTGCTGTCCTCAGACAAGGTGTTAATTGATTAGGGGGGGAATGAGGCTCTCTGGGGGGCCCGTAGCGAGCTCTTATGATTGGACAGATTGAAGCATCATTTTTATAGCTTCAGTCATCTGTTAATTACAAAACATCAAGCTACGGGCTCAACAGAAGGGTGTGTTATGATTAAGATGAACAGGATGAATTTAGAGTTGAGATTTCTTTAAAATACTGAGAAGGCCATAACATCTGTTTCATTACAAGCAGGTTAGGTGCTGTCGGTCCAGCTTTACCTGAAGGAAATATCACTGCTTGCAAAAAGAATATATGAAAAATAGATGCAAGACAGAAGTGATTAATCAATCACAATTCAGTATGCAAATACATTTGAGAAAGAAGACCCAGCAGAATTCAGTGGTGCAATGACCTCATCTGTCAGTCATTCCATGACTCCTCCCGCTCATCCTCTCTTTTCAATCTGCACTGACCTATGAATCCCTCCCCCAAATTATGTTTTGGTTTTAATGCATGCTTGCAAATACTATTAGAAAACATGCTAATGTAATTCTTTTGATTTTGCAGTTACATCGCCGTGGGGGCATAAATTCATCTTTACAATTTATTTACTTTAACCTCTCATGAGTATAACAAGACACAGAAACGTCTCGGTTATGTATGTAACCCTCGTTCCCTGAAGGAGGGAACGGAGACGTCACGTCGGTGACCGACGAATTGGGATCTCAATTAGTCGGTCACCGACGTGACGTCGAGAGTGACCGACTGAAAGGGAACTCATTAAATTACAGTGAAATGTTTAACATAATCTACAAATATGATTCGAGGGTCATTATAGTCTTGCATAAAAAAACAACAACAACAACAAAGAAATAAGATATTTACAAATACATTTGCATAAGTAAGATCTCTATTTATTAGGACAAAATAAAATATTACATCAGATTGAAAATAACAGATAACTTTATTAACTTTGACATTATTATAGTATGCTAGTCAGCAGTCCACCACACTGTAACCATTTTTGAACTGCCAACCCTCATTTTGCTCCAATGATTTTTCCACATTGAATACAAAAAAACCATGGTGACCAGTTTTGATCGGTTTATTAAAAATATATACGTACATATATTCAGTCAGGATTTTAACTGTGCACCATTTGCACACTAAATAAAAACTAGAATAACAAGTCTTACACTAATTTAAAGAACTGTTAAGTTGGTAAAACACAACAGAACTAAACAAACTACACAAAACTAAACAAAACAACAACAAAGATGCATGACAGCCATTGTCACTCAGTATTCAGAAAATACAACCAATGCAAATATCTCTCAAATGAAACAACACGATGGACAGGAACAGGAACAGTTATCCAATAAGGCTCGTGTTGGACACGTACCTGCACAAACCCTGATTCGCATGTTCATAAACATGAGCAGGAGATCATGAACGAAGTGAGTGTCAGAAAGATGGATGAGACACAGCACTTTTCATAAACCCTGGCTGAAACAATCCTCCCATCAGCAGGGCCAGCCAAACACACTAATCATAGCACATGCCAGAGTGAGAAATCAAACACTTTAAGCATACCTCAGCCAGATGGTGAGTGAAATCAGAGCCCCTGGCTCATTTCATGGCTGCTTAACAGCCACAAGTGAGGACAAGAGAGTGAGTGTGATGTAAAAAAAAAAGAAATGGAAGAAACAAACACGATTTTTCATGGTAAGTGAAATAAACTCCTTCGGGCAGACAAGGAAGGCCTAACTTATAAAAGTAAATGCTTTTTATAGAAGTTGAGTACAAAAGCGTGTTCTTTCTTCAAATTTGCATAAACATTGTAAAGTTTATGACGATACCGGTTGTTAGATCGAGAAGAAATGGCTTTTTTATCTCTTTTTTGAGTCAATGACAGAATGCAAACAAGTAAACAGAGAAGTCTGCATCAAACGAGAGATAACAAGACAGCTGGAAAATGTAAGCAAAGAGATGGATTCCAAAAGGTGACAAACAGACAATAAAAAAACTGGAGCCGTCAGATGAATATTAATATATAACATTAACATTAATATTAATATCAATATCAATATGAATGTTTTGCTTTAAATATTAATATATTTGCTATAGATATATTTGCTGTAAATATTAATATTAATAAATATTCATATTAATCATGTACCAACTTGTACGCAAATTTCGCAATATGAGATTTCTACCATTGGAGCAATTGTAATATGAATATAAAACTAACAATATATGGACTTCTAAAGTCAGTTTGTAATGTCTATCAATGATTTACTCATCTGTCACAATTATATATATTAATACCTTTGAATTAATGAATCAATTCTCTGCATTTGGGGGCTTTTCTCAACTTATATTAATATATGTGATTAATTAATTAATCAACATAATATAATTCATTTATTTTATTGTATTTAATTTTTTTTACAGCTCTAAAAGTGAGACAGGCAACAACAACTCACCACACAGCCGGTGGAGTCCAGTTTGCGATCAGAGATGCAACGGAAATTTCGGCTGCAGCCTCCATTGTCTTTTGAACAGTCGCGCACCGGACCAAAAGAGTCGAGCAGCACTTCCAGACTGTCGAAGGACGAAGAAATCATCAGCTCCTCCCTGATGAACAATGATGCATAGAAAACTCAGTTAGTAATGGCAGGTCAATACTGCAAACAACCTCTAGCATCTTTAGTCATTATTAGGACAATGCATGATTATAGTCTGCTTGTTTACTATATTAAATTCACTTTACATAAATATATCAAGAACTGGATATCAAAGTTGTGAAGTTGAAAATGACTATTGTGTTTTCCCTAAGCTACTATAAATCCAGCTAAAGGGAAAAGCTTTCCAAAACAGCAAAAGTAAACAACAGCACTGATGGCTAAACCTTGAACAGATGGCCTTCCTTGCTCTGACCTTGGTTTTAGCTGTGCTAGAAAATTGTATTGGGTGATATTTATTTTTTCCATTCTAAAGCACTCGAAACATCCAAATATTTATCTTTACTATGAAATATGAATGGGCAGTGGTCATGAAGAAGGAGCAAACCAGTGACCTTTTATTGTCTAATATATTTTAAGAGTGTGAAATCACCAGGCTGCAGGAGAAGTGGAGTGCTGTGATAAATGGATTCATAGTTCTGCTACTGTGATTTCGGCTTCAAGACAGAAATACTGCCTTTACGTTCCAAGTTTTGTTATGAAGTGGCCAATGATTCTTCTCTTAAAGCCAAGTGGAGACATGGTCTGTCAGTGTTTAAAAAAAATATGCAAATGACAATCAAATAAGTGCATGCATAAATATAAAAACAAAGCAATTAGATGCTACACTTTCAGATCACGATTAAGTTCTGAAAACTTAAACTGATCATAATAATATTAATAATAATACAACTATTTTATCATACCTTTTACGTTTACTTGTAAAGTAATAAACAATTATATTTTAGTTTTTCATGACCTTTTCCACTTCTCTCCACCATTAGGATTTAACTGTCTATTGTTGCTGCTGTTAGTTTGCTTAATCCTTCAGATTCACAAAACAATCTGTGCTGAAATGTGTCACTTATAATGTTAAGGTCAGAATTAAATGTCTGGGGACATTGTTAAAAATAAAGGATGGAATAAAAGTATCTATCCTGCTAAAAAGATCAAGGATTCCTCATATGGCTTATTTAAAAAGAAATTAATACATTAATAAATTTATACAATTTTTCAGCATTGCACATTTCAGCATCACAGTTAACAATAACCACTGGAGATTCTCAGGAAATGCCCACCTTACTTAATAAAGAACACTGCACAACTCACCTCAGGTTCCCACTCCCACCAACCTTAGCAAAATACTAGGAGTACAAGAGAAGGCAGACCTTTTAAAGCCGTGATGTTATGGTCGTTGGGGGAAGATGTTATCGTAATAAGGCAGAATATATAATGACTCCCGTTCCACGGTAATGAGGGCACTTTGAACAAATTGAGACAAATCTACCTCTGCGAACAAAGCATCTCAGTTGGCAGGGCTTAGAACAGAAAGTCTGTGGAAGCTCTAATTAGTAGCTTAACTCCAAATACAAAGCAAGCATTTTCAGACTAGACACTGCAAAAGTGCAGCCTGTTCTTTTCAACAGCGGCAAGAAGTAATTAAAATTAACCTTCACTTAAGACTCTAATAAAGAAGGCCATCCAAGTAATAGAAGATTCATTCTGTGACAAATGTGATACATAATACTTTTTAGTCAAAAGCTAAGACACTAATCAGTCATTATCTCTGATACTGTTCTAAAGCCTTCATTGTAACTGAAGATGTTGCACTCAGCTTTGCATAATAATAATAATAATAATAATAATAATAATTTTGTTAAATTTTGCTTTTGTACAACAGCTCAATAAACAAGAAGTTAATATTGAGTAACTTATATTTTAGACTTATATGTCTTAGTATTGCTTTGTCTGTTTTTCATCCATCAACAAAAATAGTTCCAAAGTCACAGCAGAACTGCTTTGCTTGAATTATTGCTGAGTGAATAATCCAATGATTCATGTGTTCCTACAGTAAATTATTCAGTGTTATTAATGAATCATTTCATAGAATGAATCAATGACTCACTAGTCACTTGTTTCATTCCTGAATGAATCACTGTGTTTGAACGAATCACCTGACTTAATGATTCACCTACTGGTGTAACTATGTAACCTGCAGAAAGAATCATTTGATGCACATTACTTCGACTGTACATTAGTCTGTCAGTTGTGTCATTGTACATTACATTTTAATTTTAATAAATATATTTTAATCTATGAGACACAATGAAACTGATTCTTAACTTCTGAACTTTAACTTTATTGTATTTTTGTTTTAGACATTTTCAATTTCAAACAATATTTGGCAGGCCCCTTGTGGTCTTGCTGCAGATCACCTATGGTCGTGGACCCCTGGTGAACAATCCTGCTGTAACATAAATGCAATGACGTTCCAAACATCTCCTTTATAGACACCAATACAGAGTCTACATTGTATTTTCTCTAGACTGATTGTTCTGTGCAGTTCCAAGATTGCTTTTCCCTGGATCAGATTATGCTGCTGGGAGTAGAAGCGGTGTACTGGTTCACTTGCACAATGGTAGTGAAATGTGTTTGCTGTGCTTGAAATGAACAAATATTTACTGTGTGATGTACAAAGTCTACAGCTATGGTAATTTTCCAAACAAGCAGGCTCTGACTAGTGCAGGGAATTGCAGTCCACAGACATTCAAAATATCATAAAAACATGTTATTATGCTAAAATTTAATTCTCTAAGGAATAATTATAGCTTTAACAGTGTTCAAAGATGATCAGTGCAAGTAATGGTGCTTAAATATATAATTTCCCTCTACTTTCACAAGTAGGCTATGCCAAGTTAATAAATTCTAGACTAAATTCTAACCAATGAGCCAGCCAAATGATTTAATAACTCATATTAACTTTGTTGGAGTTATAAATGTGTGGTTTTTTTTTTTTACTTCAGTAGGGTTAATGGTACCCCTATGTGTTTTACACACTATGACTTAATTAGATAGCCCTTAAATGGGATAGTTCACCCAGAAATTAAAATTATTTCATCATTTACTTTCATAATTTCATCTCATGTTACAATAGACATGTAGGGATACTTCTTATGTATCCTGCAGAAGAAAATGATGCCATTTTCATATTTGGGTGAATTATCCTTTTAAAGATCAGGCAGTACATTATTTATTTGACGAATGTTTATTAACATGTTATGAGTTACTTCAAAATATTCCAGTGCTCTGAAAAACACTTGGAATTGAGGCAATATTCAGCAAGCCCAGGGCCAAGGGACCACATGGCGTGCCGAATTTTGTGCGATGGACCCTGTGAAGCTAGCCACTCTGCGGGAGATCAGTAGGACACACTTAGACCTTTCAAAGGAATAAAAACTAAGATAGAGGAAAGACAATTTCACTTTCCACCACATATATATTGGTATTTATGCATATAGCTAAATAACACCTCCATGAACATGTCTTTAAAAACAAATATGAGGAAAGACAATAACAGCCAAATGAACAACAATGGAAACAAACAAGTTATGTGTGTACAGTACTGTATGTAAGTGTGTGTGTGTGTGTGTGTGTGTGTGTTCAATTAGAGACAGAAATTACTAACTAGATTCAACTTTAACAGTAAGGCCTCTTCTAATTAACATCAGACAGTGAAATATATATATATATATATA
>NW_015657104.1:25282-64320 GCF_001515625.1 Sinocyclocheilus rhinocerous
ATATATATATATATATTTCTAAGGATAACAGCAGCATGCTTTATATGTTATTTCCAACTTTATTATTTATTATGAACAAAACCATATCTATAATTGAATTTCCAAAATTAACTTTTTCATTTTACTGCCTTTAAGGCCCTGAGCACTGAAATATTTAAAAGTTCCTTTAAGCACCAGCTACCATGATAATTTAGTGTGAGACTAATCACAAGATGAATCAATTTTACGTTAAAAACAAATTAATCATATCAGCATTTGCCCTTTGGCAATGCATTTGATGCCCCTGCGAGGTCTGGATAATGTCAAGCCACATCAATTTTGAGGCTTTACAAAAAATAAATAAATAAATAAATACAAAAATACAAGTTACCTCATTTGGTCAGAAACTTTAACGAGTTGCAGTTCAATAAAGAGGCTCAGTGGAATCCTTTGCTAGTAAATCATCCTCATATTTGACAACTCACAAGAAGTGCCATTCAAGCAATAATGTCAAGTATAGTGGCTAAATTAAATCAATAGATGCTACGCAATTATATTCAATAGTGAAAGAATAATCTCAATTAAAGATAGAACTAAAAGGTAAGGATGACATAACTGACACAAGTTATATCTTGACACCAGTGTTTTAGAGCCTTATTTAACTCACAAAGCCTTTACATATATCACATAATGGCTTTAGTTAAAGACATTGAAAACACAGAAGCTATTTAAAAGTCTGGAACCACAGGCACTGAACAGGCAAGTTGCTGTAATTTACTGTAATTATCCAGTCAACTTAAAGACACCCAAGATATCCAAGATCAGTAATCTTTAATTTGTCAAGCTCAGTTGCCTTTGAGGTTTTCCATAGTGTTTAGTTTAAGTTTTTTTTTTTTGGTAAAGTTTAGTTAAACTTGATACATGCACTTGATAGAAAACACTTCACTTCTATCAGGTGCATGTAATGTCTGTCAGAAACCCACATTTATATATCGTTATCTTTGACAATTCCTTGTGAAATATGGCATTAATGAATAATAAAAAAGGAAAATTCATACGGTTAAAATTTCACCTTGGTTACTGTTACTCTCTCAAATAAGCTTTAAAGCACATCCCATAGAAATCAAACAGATTTGCATGAACAGTACAGTTTTAAAAGTGGTGAAAATGTTATCAATATTGTGACAATGCAGTTTTTCTTTAAAGGGGTCCTATTATGCTCTTTTACAATGTCTTGAATTTGTTTTGGGGGTGTACTAGAACATGCTCTCATGCTTGGTGGTTCGAAAAACGCATTATTTTTTACATAATTTACATTATTACAATACCTTTCTCCCCATCCTGGCAGAAACGGCTCGATTAGTTCCGGGTTTGATGAACGCCCGCCTTCCGAAAAACGAAATGTGATGTGAGAATTTATTTATACCATAGTCCAGTGTTTCCCAGGCGGCATATCTCATTCTCTGCCAGCAGGAGGTGCTGTTGGAGTGGTAGAGATCAAGGTTTCCCCGGTAACTGCTGTACACAAAGCAGCGCTCCGCTCAAAAAAACACTGTTTTATCAGACATTACATGCAAGATTAAATTAAAATGACATCCAATTTTTTGAAGACAGTCGGTTTCCTTCAGAAATACAGTGATATAAAAACACCCGCACTCAATGTATGGGAAACACTGTAGTCTCATAATTGAAGTGTAAATTCTGCAGATTACATCATTGTCCAGTATTGTACTGTCAGCAATTTATTATAAAAACGTTTTCATAATTGTAACATACATATTTACATACATAATTACTCCGGTGCATGTGTAATAACTTGCGAAAACTTGAGGCTACAGCAGCACATCTTCTTCGTCGTCGTCTTGTCTGATGCACTCAACCAAGCGTTCTAACCACGACCTCGCCCCTCCCCACTCCCCAACCATTAGAATTTCCATGTGCCGCTTTGTGACATCACAAAACCCGGAAAACAATGCTGTAGTCCAAACGAGCCGTTCGTTGTAGTTCTTGAAAAGGTATTTTTTTTAAACAAAATATCTCCCTTTGGAGTGGACTTTGAGATTTGTAAGTTTGAAGATCTTTTTTATGCCCAAACATACACACTACACACTGACTAAAATTCAAAAAGTGAAAAAGCATAATAGGACCCCTTTAAAGACATTGTCAAACTGCACAGTGAAAACGATTCCTAACGTTTATACAACATACTGTGGTAGCTACAGAATTAACTCTTTGACCCTATTTTGACCTTTATATATATATATATATATATGTATATATATATATATATACACACCTTGGAACAAATGCAGGTGTTGTTACTGATGTTATGCTTGTTCAATTAGGAATGAAGGCTAACAGATCCACAGCATGCACGTCTTAAGATTTTTTTAAAGATCTGGAAAAATTATAAACTTCTATAAAATTTTGTTTAAAACTTTCACCCTGGACATTCAAAGACTTACATTAAAAAAATATAAAAAGCATGTATGTTAAAATGGTGGATGGCAACAGTTGCTAAGTCATGTGACATTTTTTAAGACAGAGCTTTTTGAGGGATCCATTATCATACATTAATCTGACGGCTGGAAGGCTGCTCAAGGATTGGTCCAAACTGTTTTAAAATAAGCCCTAATGTTTATTTTATTTGCCTTTGAAATTTTTAGGCAGACTATCAACTAATGCATCTCAGTATGTCATAGTGTTCAGCTATTCTTCTTTGAAACAAGCTTGAAACAAGATTGAAAATGTCATCTCCTACCTGACATCCACGGCGTCCTCCATGACAGTCATATCTGTCTTGCACTTAGCAGAGGGGTTGATGGCCAGCTCAGCTGGAGGAATGACAAAGCTTTTGCTAAGTGGCAGCCACATGCCTTCTCCAAGAGTGTATGTGAATCTGAAACACAAAAAGCCAAAGTGAATATTTCAGAAACCTCTCACCATGTAACCAAAAAAAAACATAATTTCAGGCTGCTGCATTGTGAGACAAGCTACATTGTGAGACAAGAAAACTGGCATTTGGATGACAGTAGTTTTACAATTAAAAAAAAAGAAAATCCATGAGGGTTAAATTGAAATTCTGGGAAGGAATCTAAAAATAGTGATGTCCAGGGTAACAACGAATGACACATTTTCACATTTAAAAAAAGAGACATGTTAGTGTTCATATTCGCTGAATGATTTCTGACAAGAAAAAAAAATCCATACATCCTCATGAGAGACTCCCACATGTATGTAGAGACTTTTATGCATTTGGTTTATTGTATCCACCTCTGCACAGTTGAGCAAGGATTTAACAAATAATGTATTTTCTTACTGATCCATCTAAAGGTTCAAACTGATTGTTGAAAGGAAAAAAAAATAGCTTCCTAACTTCTGCTCTTCTCCCCTGCAAAATCAAATATAACTGCATTTTCAGTTTGACCCTCACTCTGGCACAGTAGCACATTTTAAAACTTTAGTCATTACCGGAATGCTTATCTGACCTTGAAAACTCCCCCCACCCCCCTGTTTTTAGTGCTGAGAGACGTCCAGGCAGATAAGATCAACTTGTGGGTGGATATCCATAGAGGACTACAAAAACAAAGCAAATGATCATTGTAAAATAATGCCCAGAACAGAAAGTCCAAAGAGTTTGTAGGAGTAATTGAAAACTGGCATATCTACAAGCTAGCTCTGTTTTACTGCACTTCATTTCAATTTGAAGTCCTGAGGTTTCGACTTAGTGTCATAACACTCAATCAATAAACGCAGTTCTGTCCAGCACTGACTTGCATGCAGTGGAAAAAGTCTCTAAGACATGAGTATGAACATGATTTATTTTTCTGTGAAGAATAGCCAGGATGCACTTGAATGATTCATTGATTCAATCACTCACTGATTCATTCATTCATTCACTTTTCCCCCAGTAATTCAACTATCATTTTTTTTCCACCCATGCATCTCAAGAAGGCAGCATGTATATGAGCTAAACAATCACCTCAGTAATTCTATTTGCATAAGATGCATTATGCAAACAAAAATACTGTCTGATTACATTATTGGAAGCACTTTTAGTTTTCCAGCATGCAAAGATGTGATTTAAACCTACACTGTGAAAATAAAATGCCATTTTATCATTAGTCACACATAGCCAACTAAGAACAGTGAATTGTGATGACTCTACATAAAAACACTTGTTAGACTGACAATATTCATCCAAATGTTGTCCAAACTAGGCTGAGGCAAACTGTTTTATAATTAACAATGTCGCTGATTTGTTAAGGGTTTATGAGGACCCAGTGCGTATTGTGGCATGAATAAATTATGCAGTTACTGTTATAGGAATATTGTTTTAATATTTGCTGACTTTATTTATGCTGCTGTTGTTGTTTATGTACATGTAACAACATTCGTAGTTCGGGAAGAAGGAGGCGGGAACCGGCGAACATTCAAACAAAACTTTAATAATAAAATAAACACAAAATAGCGCGACAGCCCCTCGTGGACGACTGTCGCGCACAAACAGAACCAAAACACAAAATAAAGTCCAGGCCTGGTCCTCTCTCGTCCAACACTGTCGTCACTCCTCCTTTTATCCTTTCCGGAGCTCCTCCGTGGGACTCGAGACCGGTGAGTGGCGTAGGTGTCGCGCATTAGCATTTACTCCACCGGCCTCGCTCCATTCCCACGGCTCTCGGCCCCGCCCCTCTCGTCAGAGTACACCATCATTCAAAAGTTTGGGATCAATACGATTTTTTTATGTTTTTGAAATAAGTCTGTTATGCTCACCAAGGCTGCATTTATTTAAAAAAATATAACCCTCAACTATAACCTTCAGATTACCCTCCTCTTGTGTACTATAAATGGAACTCTCCATCTGCTGCTGTTTAATACAGTGCAATAAATTGCTTTTCTTGATTACAGTTAAGTCTATTAAACTTGCATCTTTTCCTGTGTGTTTGAATAAATAAGCCACAACCAACAACCTAATTTATTTATTTTCCTAAAGCTGTTTCAAATGCAGGTTCTTCAATTAGAGTTGTGCTCTCACTGTGTGTACAAGGCTGTACCAGCATCTGAGAACTCAGGATAAAAGCAGTTGATGGAATCATCAGTTGCCTCAGTGAGACAGGTGATATCCACATTCCTCTATAACTGTTATTATTATAGAAGCTGGACAAAGCAAAACATAAACAATCAATTAATCAGCTGGCTTATTTACCTCACATTTAAAACCTCACGGAGAGCAATGCACCAACATTAAGATTCTTAGTTGAAAATGAATTAAAAATTATAAATGAGACTTTTTGGAAAAATAACTAATTTCATCATTATACTATTATACTATGCTCATCTCTAAATTAGAGTGACTTTTCAATAACATCTAGTCTAAAAAAAAAATGGTTTCAATAAAATAACAATATAGCCTATATTATGCATATCAAAATAAATTTACTGTTTTTCAGGAAAGATGGCACATTTTCATATGAAGAGGAACTTCTCGGCATTTTCACGTAAGAGACCATTCCTATTAACACATCTGTTACATGAGATGTGTTAAATACCCCATGTACTAGTGGATAGGAAAGACAAGCAACTGTGAACAATTTTATTAATGCACCGATAACAAGAGCACTGTCACTTCTAAGAAAAATGCGAAGGCAAATATGTGTTTAATGCATACATTTTGCACTTCTAGAAAATGCAAATGCAATTGCGTTTGAATTCTGACCACAATATGCTGCAATACACAGCAAGCTTGTTTTCCAGTTGCGCTCATCAGTCTGGATTTCTCCACATGAATCTCATCACACCTAGGTAGTGTGTGTGCCTCATCAGCTGTAACCACAAGCTCATTTATGTCAATATATCATCCATCATCAGCTACCGTTTACATTAAATCCAATTAAACCTGGATCATTTCATGTGCACACAGTGTTTTTCCCTTGTCAAATATGCTGTTAATAGTAAACTGATCTGTTAAAGTAATAGTTTCTTGTCAAATTTTGGAGGCAGAAATTTCAGTGCAATCCATACTCATAGATGTTTCATAAAAAGATATTTTTGAACACCACAAATTTGCTGAAAACTCACCCAAGCATTTTGTAATATGCAGATTCAAGAAAAAGGGGACGCAACGTGAAGCTTGACACATCTGAATATTGTCGCCTGCTAGTGTGAAACGGCTTCAACTGAGTTTTGTAGGAAATGTTTGTAAATGGATTATCGAACAAAACGCTGAGGCAGGGATAAAACTCCCTCCTCGCAGATGGAATTTAAAAGGGAAAAACACATAAATCAAAAAAGTGAGGGTACCTTTTAAAATATCTCAGCACACTGACTCAATAACAAACAAAGTCGGAACCTCAGAACAGGACGGAAAGAAATAACCATAAAAGCAGTTCTGTTACAAGCAGCAATATTCAACATATTGATGTGGGTACCAAAGTTTGCACTGGATGTTTACAGACACAGTAACGCATGATTTAAGTGTAAAAGGTCCTTATTTTCCTATTTTTGAATGGTTTGCAGATTGGAAAGTAAATCCGATTAGAGAGTGTTACAAAAAAATCTCCAAATTAAAAAACACTGACGGTTACTTGCACCATAACATCTCTCCAACATCTCTCCGTCTCTCACTCTTGTACTTTATAGCTCCACTTTTAAAAGTTTCACAAATATCAGTCACATTATTTCTGAGATATATAAATGAATAAGTGAAGCATTCAAAATTGATTATGGGCTTTCCTATTCATTCATGGCACAAATCAATGATGTATGAGGAAAAGCTCTGTGAAATTGAAAATAAATCTTTCATTCAAGTCGTCTCAAACATTCATGTCTGTGCAGGTTTGTTTGGAAATAAAACATTTAATTGTCCCAATGAAATGTATTTGTTTGGTGGCCCAAAGCCAAGGGATATGAGATTTTACACCTTTTGGGGTTATAACACAGATTCCAATTACAAGATGCCCTCCCGTGTTGTTTTCAAATGAGAAAGAAATCTGGGCCCATATTTACAAAACATCTTAAGGCTAAAAGTAGCTCATAACTCGCCGATTTAGGAGAAAATCTTAAAAATAATAGGCGTGTCAGTGCTAAATTTAGGACTCCTAAATTTTTGTTCTAAGAGTATTTCACAAAGCGTTTTAGCACTAAAACTAGCTCCTAAATCTGTGAAAAGTTAGGAGTAGTGAAGAGGACTCCTAAGTCACTAAGACCAAGCCACAAACTATCCTAAAATGGCTGTTGCCGGCAGTCTGCCTCGGAACATAAACATTTTAGAAACATTTGATGATAATAACCTTTTAAAAAGGTATCGCCTTTGGTTTTGGAGGTTATCCCAACTCCAAATTTTCGTTTGATTAGATCCTTGTTTTAATTAACCAGTTGGGCAAGGAGTAACAGCTGTTCTTGCGTCCAGTTTTTTTTGTTTTTTTTATATATATTTGCATGTATTACTATCAGCCATGATTATTCTACTCTGTTAATTAAAAGGCTGTTTATATGCATATTCACTAATTATGAGAAGCATACGTGTAAGAGGCTGACAATAAGCTGAACATATACTTGTTTAATTAGTGACACTTATCCTGCATTTTTAACCTTTATTTGAATACAGCAACATAATATTGTGCTCTTCAATATTTCCATGAATAAATCTCTGACAGAGAATATCAGTCAATCACTGTGTGCATAGTTAGTAAGCATGCCGACATCATCCATACTGTAGCAACGTGGTCAACCCCGCCCTTACTCTTACTGTAGCTTAAGACTTCTCTCTATTCCTGACAATCAGCCAATCACTGTGTGCATAGTTAGTAAGCATGCCGACATCATCCATACTGTAGCAACGTGGTCAACCCCGCCCTTACTCTTACTGTAGCTTAAGACTTCTCTCTATTCCTTAGTAAAAGTTTGTCTCAGCAGCTTTGTGAATAGGTTTTAAGAGAAAACTCTTAGCTAAAAACTTTTACTGCTATTTAGGAGAACTCTTAGTTGTAAGATAAAATGTTTTGTGAATACGGGCACAGGTTCACAAGATTTGTAAATAAATAGCTTGTGATTTGTGCAAAGGAATTAGGGTTGAACAATCAAAGGACTTCAGAATGTCATGGATGAGATCTATGAATAATTCAGAACATGAAGATTATGCATGGCAACTGAAGGTAACCATATGTTGCTAGAATTGGATTAGCATTTCTAAATATTCCAAAACATACACCTCACAGATTGAAACATCTCCAGTGCCTAAAGCAATGCACTGTTTAGTCTTGAGTCTCCAGTTATAGCCAGAGGTAAACATCGTCTAAATCCCCACCTTTGTGCATGGATGATTTTTTTTTTATTCACGATGAACCGCATTCAGTGGCCCTGTATTAAAAGTAATTACAGCATTTTTCTATTTTCAAGTTTTTTTGAACTGTGAATAGAGCTCTTTGAAGCTGAATAAAGAGATGCCAGCTTAGCCAAAATGACAAAATAAGTGTACTCTATTTCACAAGCTACTCCGTCTCAACAGAAACCTATTACATACTTGTCAGCACCCTTTTTTCAAAGCTTATTTTCTGCAGTCATATAAAATATAATGTTCTATTTAATTATTTATTTATTTATTTTTAGAATTATTTTGAAAAAAACTAGTCTCCTTTTATGTTTGCATTGTTCATTGCACTACTTCATTGACATGTTCCTAATATTTTCAGTATTTTTAGTCCTCAATTTGAACTGGGTCATAAGCTTTATTATAGTACAAATAAAGCATACCTGTAAACATTTGTGTACCAAAATATGGGAGATGGGGTGGGGGGATGGAGTGCTTGGGGCAGGGCAAAAGTATTAATTATTATATTATATTAATTTATTATATTAATTTAAACAAATATTATCAAACTATCAAACATTTAAACTATGTGTATATCAAACTGTGTGTTTTCTGCGTAAAAATAAGGGTCGTTTTTGGCTTTGGACTAAAACAAAAAGCAGAAGGGCTTATTGAAAAATGCTAATTCATTCTCTCTTCATTCTTTCGCTTTACTCCAGGAATATAGCTATTTCCCCGGTAACCGCAGTAAACAAAGCAGCGCAGCACCTGATTTTGCAACTTGCAGCGCTCATATTTCATCGATTAAACCATAGCCTTTTGAAGTGTAAGCTATATCTCAATTTGCATGTATATTTGTTTTTTTCACCGGAGCACCACCTGAGTCTTCTCCTCTTGTCCCATTTCAACCAGTGATCCTTTCCTTCCCGCGGTAGTCATCACTGTTGTAGGTTGCCAAGTTAAGGTGACAAATGGGCTGAAATGTGTATGTGTCAATTGTGTGAGAAGGATGCATTTCATACAAGATCTGGCAACTGGGCAGCCTTGGAATTTGTGAAAGTGAAAGTGACGTGACATGTGGCCAAGTATGGTGACCCATACTTGGAATTAGTGCTCTGCATTTAACCCATCCAAAGTGCACACACACACACCTTTGGGTTACAAGTCCGACTCTCTAACCATTAGGCCACGACTTCCCCCGTGTTGACGTGATAATGAGGTTTGGGCCATACAAATTACAGGAGTTTTACCGGAGGCGAATGTAGCAAACATATAAAATACGCCCAGTGGGATTTTTTTTATAGAAAGATTAAAAATACGGGAGAAATACGGGAAAATATTTAAACGGGATGTTAGCGGGATAGAATGGTAAAATACGGGAGAATCCCGGGGAAAACGGGAGGGTTGACAGGTATGATAAAGTGATAATTTTTCTTACCTAAAAATGCGATCAGATGGCTGCTCTCCCATCACCAAGTCAAAGCCACGCTGGAAAATTGTGTAGGGCCATGGGCTGAAAAACAGAAATGGCAGAAAATCAAAAACAAAACAAATAATTCACACTATAGACTCTTTATTCATTGTTAAACAGCTCCAGTCTTCACTAAAGCCACGTGACCTTTAAAATTGAATGACTTTGTGATGAAAACATAACCATCTTATAAAAGGGAGTTCCTTTGTGAACTCACATCAAACCAATTATGTTCCCAATATGAATATCACAGAAATTCCTCCAGCAGATGCTGTGACCCGACAGTAGCATCTCTGTCAGTCAGTGTCATACAGACGTGAGCGTGACTTCAAGTGTGTGTTTATCCAAAGCTCTATGTGAACTGATGGAGATTAATGCAGAGAGGCAGCTGTGGGGACAGAGGCTGTCGCTGCAGTATAAGAGAAAAGACAAGGAGCTGATGCCTCTCTAAATAAGCTGTTACTCACAGCAAAAGAGCAGTCACAGCCCGGTTAGACCACTTCATACCACAGATCGCCTACTGCTGTTTAAACATTAACATTTGTCATGCAGCATTCCCAATTCACAAGAGAACCAAAAGCAGGAGCATTCTGAGAATCCATTACACAGAAAGGTTCAAAATATTAAAATAATAAAATTAAATAAAATTATTTCAGTCAGTTAAGTCAGTTTCCTTACAACATCTACATTTTTTGTCAGTACCACACAGCAAGTCATGGGACCAGTTCTATAAAGATAGCCACTATATTAAGACTGTGAACCAGTTTGACCAACTAGCAGTTAACCAAGTGGTAATCAATCAGTCTTACTTTTCTGATTCAAATAGACCAATCTACCTCTAAGGGTAACTAAAATGTTATGACCGGTCTTGCAGGGAAAAAAAATAGATGACTAAGCATTTAAGACTAGTCGAAGCGGTTTATGCAACTGGTAAATAGTTTCAGACAACCTTGAATAAATGCATAAGTCATATTAACTAGATTTATGCAACATGTGATGTTTGACAGTATAATTCACTTTGACAAGGTAAACGATAAGTTATCATTTTTGGGGTGAACTATTCCATTAATATATAAAATAAAGAAAAAGTGGCTATATATGAACATTTGCAGGAAAGAGTTTAGGAAATATCTTGGCACTTTGAAACTTTAGAAAGCATTTGGCAATGGACTTTCTTTCTCCACCACTAAGTGTTAGAGTCAATTAAAAACGGTTCACACCTTCACAGCATGGCATAAAGGGAACAAGCACATCCAGCGCTATTCCACTCCCCTAAGGCAATCTTTCTGATTGTTCCAATTTGATTTCTAATTATCGGATCCCTCTCACCTACCGTCATCACTCCCATCTCCCTCCCAATTAAAATGCCAAGGATTTCCTCACCCAACTGCTCCAGAGCGACAGCCTCAAACCCAGATGAGCATGTGAAACTCTCCTCAGGGAGGGTCTAATTAACTTCAAACATCTTAAATACAAGTCTATCTGGGATTAGAAACTTGTGCCCCTAACATTTAAGTGTTTTGACTATATCTAGACTGCAAAGTAGCAAAACACCCTTTTATTTTGTGCCATTCTCTAGTAGTATTTGTGCTTCATCTGTCTGTTGACTTAAGAAGCAGCAGTTTGGTTAGGTGCACTCACACTTTTACCTCAGATTAAAGATACCATCTGTTCAGATGCAGTTAATCTTATATTCAATCCTCTGCAAAAATATCAGAGGGCAACAACAAAAGTTTTGAAACAAAGAATTTCAGCAGAATTTCAAAATAGTTATTTCTCTTTGATCATTTTAACAGCAGCGCTTGGATATGAGGCACGCAAGACACATAATTTCTTACGCATGTAACGCAATTTAAAATGCACAATACATGTATCTCATTGGTATACTGAAATGTAAATCACTGTCACGCAAATCTAAAATGACCCAGAGCTTTGCTGTGCTAATCCCTTTTCCAATTCCAGAGGAAGAGCATCATGCAAAAAAGCTAATTAATTCAAACAAGCCAATTTAATTTCCTACAGTGCATAACACCTGGCTGGCTATCGGCACTGGAGACATTTTTACTACAGATAAGAAGCATGGCCAACTTCAAGGTGGCAGATCCCTGTTTGTATGGTATGGTACTCACCCCTGATTTGGGCCCCATTCATTGCGAATACATAGATGCTTATGAACAGGGTCCTTCATGTAGCCATCGAAACAGAGACATTCTCCTGCAAGCAGACAAGGTACATTAAACCATCACTGATAATAAGAGAAAAACATTATTAGTATTATACAGCTGTGCTGAACAGTGGTTGTCATGTGTCCCTGCAGGACGTCAGTTAGGATGGTACCAGCTTTCTGCCAAAATTCTATTGTTACTACTGTAAAATCATCATAAATTACTAAGGGACTTTCTTTCAAACACTGTAAATAACTTTTCAAAAAAAAAAGAAGATGTGTCTAAATATGCTGTTTTTAATTAGTTTTTCTTATGCAAACGTGCTAGATAGGAGTCTTTTTTTCCAGCAACTAGCTGACTCCATGTCAGTTAAATAACTGAAGAAAGACTTGTCTTTAACTTTTAAAAAATGTGCCTAGAGACACTTCGGTTTTATTCCATTCTTTTGTGATCCATCTAGTTTTAATCCATGCATCCATCTAGTTTTTAAATGCAGAGAAACACCTTTTATGACGCTTTTAGAATATTTCTGATTTTTATTTTTTATGACAATTGTGGCTAATATTCTCTCTATAATAATTTAGTTTTATTTGATCAACAGTCACTGTAGCAGTCACTTTTATTTTTTCCTAAAAAAAACAACAATAAATAAATAAATAAATAAATAAATGCAGTTACCATTGTAATTTTTGGTGAAGGGATTTTATTGAAGCACATCCATAGAAAGTAAATAATAAAACTTATTTCCCATTTTGTTTAATTTTTAGAACATTCACAACCCCAGATATGTTTTATTAATAATTGATCATACTACATTATACTGTGTCCAGTACAATATATGTGTGTGTGTATGGTAGTGTGTAAGCAATGTCCCTTCTCTGGGTTTGTCTGTTCTTCTTTTTGTTCCAGTTAAATTTTTCTTCCAGTTCAGTTTGATATTTTCAGGTTACATTGCTTCAAATGTAATATTTATAATAGTAACAAGTATATCATCTTCTCTTTAGATCATTAGTCAACAAATTCTTAGTAAGCAAGTGGGATGATAGTCACAGATCCAGAGGTGCACCTTTCATTTAACTGAGCTGACTCACAGACCATTGCGTTTTAGGCTATTTCAAGGTCATTTAGATGCAGGAACTCATGTTTCCTGAACCACTGACTTGTTTACTTTTAGTCCATTTCCACCAGTTTAACCCATTCAGACTCATGTGTGAAGCAGCTGTGAACATGACATACCGATTTTACCCCACTATGGAGTCTCCTGTACTTTGCCGTCACCCACTCGCATTGTACCCCATCATACCCCGATCTGTAGTCTAATCGTCTCTCTGTCTCTCTTCAGGGTCAAGTGAAAATGACCTCATTGTCATGTTTACATTAATATGGCGATTCTCCAGACGTGCAGTGCTATAAATGGGTGCTGTTTTGTGTGTGTTGAAGCATATAAGCAGGCACAGCAGATTCCCTGTGTCAGCCCTCTTCAGTCGTGCCCATGGCTCAGACAAGTCTAATCACTCTGAGCTCAGCTGATCAGTCTTGTCAGGCCAAACCACAGGCATGTCGGTCATGATTTGGGTTCATGGACTGATGAGGTTGCACCCTGAGCAGGACATGTGTGAGCAGACTGATGCAAATACAGAGGGGGCACAGAGGAAAAAACAGCGCTGGCAAACATGGAAACAAATGTGCTATGAGTGGGAGGACAATATATGGAAAAGGCTAAGGAAAACATTTGCTGACATTGTGCACAGCAGCAGTCATCAATACACTTGGTCAGTGTCAGTGATTATGTTGACTTCTCACGTCATACACCCAGAGCTCTGCTAATGCAATATAAGTGACCTTAAATTCTGCATTATGCAGACTAATATTGGATTTGCAACACTGATGCTCTGACTAACAAGAGAAAAATTGATTCTTGGGCAACTGTATGGTGTAAAAGATGCAAATTGGAGAGAAAGCCAACTAATCTTTTTTTTTAAAGACATTAAAAGGAATTCTACAAAACTAAATACATCAATTATGAGATAAATATACAGTTGCTGTTGCTGTATTAGCAATCAACTTTTGTCTTATCAAACTTTTGTTAAATATATTAATCTAAAATACTTCCAAAAGTTTGGGTTCAGCAAGAATTTTACAGCAAAATTAATACTTTTATTCAGCAAGGATGCATCTAATTAATCAAAAGTAACTGTAAAGACATTTATAAAATTATATACAATTTTTTTTTCTATTTCAATAAATGCTGTTCTTTTGAAATTTCTATTCATCACAGAATCCTAAAAAGTATCAGCTTCCACAAAAATATTAAGCAGCACAACTGTTTTTTAAATGATAATATAAATAAGCATATTAGAACGATTATGATAGATAGATATATATATATATATTTAACAGGGGGGCAAACACTTCTTCACACAGGGCCATGTAGTTTTGGATTTTGTTTTCCCTTAATAATAAAAACCTTCATTTAAAAACTGCATGTTGTGTTTACATGTGTTATCTTTGACTAATATTTAAATTTGTTTGATGATCTGAAACATTAAAGTGTGACAAACATGCAAAAAAATAAGAAATCAGGAAGGGGGGCCAACACTTTTTCACACCACTGTATATATATATATATATATATATGATAAACTTCCAATTACTCTTCTAAAAATATATTTGTCTTTAATTAAAAAAATAAATAAAAATAAAAAAAGTGCAGTGCAGCTAGTCCCTTGTCGGTCATAAACACTCTATTTGATCTATTACTGATCATTAGCACATTTTGGCAGGCCAAGAATAAGGTCTAGCACTGCTATTATTTGCATAGTTAACTGTTTTAGCTTTGCCAAGGTAATTTGTAAAACTGAAATTAAACTTGTACCGTAGGTAATAATAGCATTTTTATCAATTCAAATGAGATGCAGGGAGCCTTTATGACTCTGGGTGGTAAATTACAATTTTGCCAGGAAACATGTACCCAGTGGCTTTGTGATTGACTGATTATTGAGGATATCCAGCAGGCGCTCAGCCAGTGGTGTATGCATAAGAAATACATACCTTGTTGATTTTTTTCTTCCCAGAATATATGCAGAAGCAGATTTTTTCCTATACTGTGAGTAAGGCATAGGAGGCCAAATCCTATACTCTACCATTTATAGCCTACTATTTATTAAGCATTTGATTTTTTGGGGCATTCTCTTGGGTATCGTTGCAAATGTTGCTAATTAAGAACCCAACAGGAAGTAAACAAAAAAAATCAAGCTTTTAAGCTGTTAAAATCAAAGCTGTATGTGGAAGTACTCCAATGTTCATTTATTTATTTCCTGGAGTGTGACATCTCTACATGACAGAAAGACATTTACAGCATTAATAAGCATAAAATAAGTCAAAACTTTACTTATTTATGTGTACACAGCATATGGGAGTCTAACTGTTGGAAACAACATGTCAAAATCACTTATTACCTTGAAATTGTACTGCAGTGCAAAATAAGTGTCCTGCAGTGTGACATGCTGTACTCCATCTGAACTGTTTTACAAATCTTTCTAATTGTATTATAATTAATTATAGTGCATTCCGGTTCCAAAACCTCAAATGATGAAATATATAATTTTTATCCTAAAAAAAAACAAAAACAAAACAAAACAAAACAACAACATATGTATGTCCATGTTCAACTACCCTTCTGCATTTCAGCATGTAAATACCAGAATTAATTACTTCAACAACTTTGACCAGTCAATTTAACATCAACCTATTATGAGAAAAAGGTGAACAAGGTGTAATATCAGAGAAATGCTTATAAAGCAAATGTATTAGCATTAATTTTTATATACCAGACGGGAACAACAATAAAACTAAATAGATCAAACTGTTTAAAAAATGTGTGCAATCTTTAGTGGCAAAATGCAGATAAAATGCATAAAAAAATTATGATGCAAACACAAAAACTTCCGCCTACTGTCTATGATTATTCATCAATACTGTAGTTGGCATGTACTGGCATTTAAAAAAAAAACATATAAAGGCAGCTATATGTTTTGATTGAGATATCTGGAAAATATTTATTTTGCATTAACTTGACATGCACTTTATTTGTTAAATTTGTATATTAAATTTATTTGTCCAGAAATACAAATCAATTTTTACAAATATAGCAAATGCTGTCCAAATAAATAAATACACGTTGTCCATGTTCAACTATTCTTCGACATTTCAGCATGTAAAAACCAAAACTAATTATTTGAACAACTTTGTCCAATCTATCGAATACTAATTGACCTTTTATGCAAAAAGGCAAGCGAGGTATAATATATTGGATTTTAGTGCCCTATACACAGTGTTGGGGAGTAACTAGTTACATGTAACGGAATTACGTAATTTAATTACAAAATAAATGTAAATGTAATCAGTTACAGTTACTGAGAAAAAGTGTGTAATTAAATTAGTTACTTATGAAAATGTTAACGATTACAAAGGGGGTTAAATCTGAATATTTTCACACACCCACATACCGATTTAATTGAATTATTTTATAAATTGCACTGAATGCTCTAAAATATGAGACATCAATGTTTCAGGAGTTTAGGAGACATGCGTATTCGATAACTATTTTATTTCCTATTTGGTTTATGTATTCGCTTTGTTTTTTAAGATTAAAGGGGTCTTATGACGTTGCTAAAAAGAACATTATGTTGTGTATCTGGTGTAATGCAATGTGTTTATGCGGTTTAAGGTTCAAAAAACACATTCTTTTTCACATACTGTACATTATTCTTTCTCTTCTATGCCCCGCCTTTCTGAAACGTGTCGTTCTGAAAAGCGAGGTGTACGCTGATTGGCCAGCTATCCAGTGCGTTGTGATTGGCTGAATACCTCAAGCGTGTGACGGAAATATTACGGCCCTTACCATACTGTGATGCCGTGTCCCAGCACGATGAGACAACACCAATAAAACCCATTACAAACGAGGCATATGACTTATACTGTCTTTTTAAGAGTCGCGTATCGCGCCGCGTAAACATAAAACCATGTCTGCATTTGTGATCGGAGAAACGACAAACAACAAGCGCTACTCTACACTACTCAAAACTCGCGTTTGAATCGTCAGTGGCAAAACAGTGTTTCCTGTCATAACTATGCAAAGATTTGATTTCAAAAACAGTATTACAGCTATTAAACTATTTCTTGTTGTGCTTTTAAATCTGTATTTAACCTCAGAATGGTCTCAAAGTAAAAAGAGGTGAGTGTGTGTGTGTAAAAAAATCGCTACTATTGGATTTAGACAGAGAAAGTGACTATGTAGAATTACATATTAATGAATTTTTTAAGTCCCAAGTAATTCCTCTCTTTCCGCAACCACAGAGAGTGTCTATAGGGGATCTATTATTCAGTCAAATTAATGAAACGAAAGTGCAAGGATCAGGTAGCCTGAGACACAACATCGTGTGTTCTTGTTTAATAAATGTCCCCTGAATCCTTATGGGAATGAGGGAGGTGAAAAGGGTCTCTGAGAGGCCTGTTATCAGTCCGATTCTCATCTCGGCTTTTACACATCCTCTGCGCCTCTGATTCACAATCTTTTTTAAAGTGCACACATTTTGTCGCTCCCCATCCCCGCTTTCATCAGTATCTCCCTCTCCTGTTTGATTGAGACAGTCTTACAGTTTTCCGTGAATATCCTCCGCCACATAGTCTACAACCCCCACCCCTCACACACCGACAGCACAATGCAATTATTGAACCATGGCAGTACCAAGGCCTCATCCTTTAGATTTCATTTGGAGAAAACCAAGGCAAGTTCCCAACGGTCCAACTTGATTCATTTAGGGTTGGAAGATTCACTTTTCAAAGCCCAGTGGAGCTCCTCTTTTGAATTATGGATGCAAACAGGAGGAACTTGTCAACAAATGATAACAACGTTGGACTAATTCCAGCTGCAGATGATCGGAAAAATAGCTAAAGCGAATGTATTACTATTCATTTTGATGTAACTGTGTGTCTGTTGGCTATGTTTTGCCTGACTGGAACAACTATAAAACTGAAAAGATCAATCTCAGCTTACAAAGTTGCAGTTTTTTTGTGGTAAAATGCAGATAGTGCATTAAAGGGGTCATATGATGCTTTTTTAAAGATCATTATTTTGTGTATTTGGTGTAACAGAATATGTTGACATGCTTTAATTGCAAACAGAAAAAAACGTCTGCCCACTGCCTGAGATTATTCATCAACACTCTTATAACTTTCATAGGTATGTAGTGTGTCCTGGCATTTAAAACAGAATAAAATAAAACAGAACAAAAAGCAATTGGAAATTGTTGTTGGTGTTAATTAAGCTAAGGACCTCCAAATATGATGACAAGGCCTTCCTATAATACAAAGGCCGCTATCTGTTTTAAAAAGTAAATAATTGGCTTTTATATTATAATTGTACTAAAACTAAAATACATGATTAAAACGTCTGGGAAATATTTAGTTTGAATTTATTTGATGCTGCATCTTATTTTTCTACCTAACAGTTTAATACTGCATGTATAAACATGAAAATAAAATTTTTAAATTTAATTCAAATTTATTTGTATTTGCATTTCATTCAAATTCATTTGTTTAGCCATTTTTTGCACTTTTTCTATACATGGTGATAGGAGGAAAACTGCCCACAAACTGTATTATAGTAAGTGAATGACCTTAGCTTTATATAGTGTAATGTAACAGCTAAAAACACTTGAAATTACATGAAAGTGAAGACAAAGTGAAACTGGACCATTTTGCATTCAGAAAGCACATTATAAGAAAACTGCTAAGATCTTAGATGGTCTCAGTTCATCTGGAGTGTTAACATACAACTCAACATTCCTGAATCTAATCAAGTATCATCTAGAATATTAATGCTTCCCTGGCTCAGAATATCCTGAAGTTAAGGCATTCCATTTGATCTGTGCTTTGCCTAATTTACGTCCCAGCCAAGGAAAAAAAACAAACAAAAAAAACATTCTAATCCAGGTCACTCATGCTGTATATGCCCAAGTCTTACATTTCAAATATTCATTGCCAAGCATTACTGTCCTCACAGCTCTCGCTCAATTAAGCTTTCATTACTTAATACTGTTCACTCAAGAGAGACACCTTCAGAGAAATCTGCAAATGAAACGATAGATGAATCAGTGCTAAGCCTCTCTCTCCAGTCCCTCCTGCTCTTTAAATGAAGCTGCGTTACAACTGCAGTTCGGTGAACACATTGATTTTACACAGTGGAGGGGATGGGCATTCATTCACTAGGGCGAAGGGGTGGAAAAAAAGATTATTTAATGATTAATTAGGCAAAGACGCAGACTAATGAAAGCAAGGCAAAAAATATAAAAATCCCCAATGTGCAGATTGAAGGGATAGTTCACTCAAAAATGAAACTCTCATGTCGTTTTAAACCAGTATGACTTTCTTTCTTCTGTGGAATACAAAAGAAGAATGTGAAGAATGTTTCAACTGCTTTGTTCATACAATAAAATCAGTGGGGTCCAAAACAACATTGGACTCCACTGGTTTTCATTGTGTGAACAAAAAAATACTACACTAAGTATTTACAAAATACACATTTTACAAAATATCTTCTCTTGTATTCCACAGAGGAAGAAAGTTTAGAAGACACAAAGGTGACTTTTGTGATGATTTTGTGATGACTTTTTTGATTTTCAGATGAACTATCCTAAGTATGTCCCTCAGAGTGTGTGATGCTCCCGGTGTCAGACATTCTACATGAGCTGTGTGAAGTACAGAATCATGTCAGGGTGGTGTTGTACCTGTATCTGGGTCACACTGGTGCTCACAGGGGTCCAAGAGGCGGCGGCCACACAAATCATTGACCCAGGGGCCACTGGCATTCTGCTGGTAGTACAGCAGCACCTGGGCTGGGTTCAGCCAATCAGATGCATCCAACTGGCTGCCCTGAAGCAGAACGAATCTGGAGCCTGAAAGAAAAGAATCAGAGAGGACATCTGTCAAAAGTTACATCAAGTAAATTAGTGAACTCTATTAATGAACGCTGAAATTACCACAGTAACACAAACAGCCAATTTTTGTTGGTGTTCAGAATATGAACCATAAACTGGAAGCTACAAATAGACTCTGTATGTAACTGTGGTACAGAAATGTTTAGATTTATTCACTGATTGGCTAAGAGACTGTTTCAACAGGTTTTCATCTTTTTGTGTGTTTTAAGTGAGTCACTGATTCATTTATTCAACTGATTCGTTAACCAAAACCACTCTAATTGTTCGCTATAAGATTTGTGTGTCAAATTAACAGTACTTAGAGACTCAAGAAAGAGTATTTAAGCAGCATGATTGCTTTTCCCCCACAACTGTTACGCATAAAACTGTTTTGGACTTTTAAAGCAAAGCAAAATCCTTATAGCTGAAATTCTATGCATTATACACATTTTTCAATGCTTTATACTTCATGCACAGCTGTGGATAAGATACAACAGTACAGATAAAACATCTGAACTGAAAGTGTGATGTATTCTGAATTACCCCTCTGAATATTTCAAAACCATGAACGCCAATGGAATGTATTCTGCAAAAATCAAGTTTTATCAGATCTGCTTTGACATCAAGTTTTACCCTGTAATACTGTTAGACAGTTATAGACACATCTTAAATCTGATTTTTCCAATTCAAAAGGCGAACTGTGAATCCTTCAAGTCTCCTCTTTTCAGATTTCTTCCACTTAGACATCTATGTGAATGTTAATCTACCCTAAAGCACCAGACCCAATAGAAAAGAGCTCTGCATGAAAGACAAAATGACAGATGAGCAAAGCCAGTCACAATCCATCATATCGCCCAAACTCTAGAACTGACGGCTGAAATGCCAATGAGCTGAAAGAAAGAGAGAGGAAGAGCAAGAGAAAAGAGGGTAAGAGACAGAGAGAGAGTGGCCTGTAGTCTTGGACTTCAGGTGCAACATTAAAATTCAATAACAAGCTCATTCAACACAAATGCAACTTGGGTCCAAAGCACAAACAGAGGACCCTTGGGGAAAGTGGCTAGTTGTTGTTTACAGATGGGCATACATGTGTGTGTCTGGGAGTGCAGTTCTAGGGAGTAACTAACTAAAAGTAGCACTACTAACTTAACTAAATTTTTCATAGCGTGACAACAGCTCAGTTGTTTTCAAAATAATATTGCTTTTTCCAGTCACTAACTACTTTTTTCCAACAAGGAAAGGGCGTCTGGCAGAGCGTTAGGACCCAGAAGCGGTGAAGCATGATGTCAGATGTAACAAGCAGATATTCTTAACCACTCCTATCCATCCGTGAATCTGCTATGAGCAAAAGGTGGAGTGGAGGTGCACCACAATATAGCCTCGCCCTTTATTCAATATTTCGTTTCACTTGGGTTAAGGCTAGAAGGGATACATATGGCGCTACTGGGCATGTGCAAGAAGAGTACTTTGTACTTTTACTTAAGTACTGTTTTGGCACCAGTACTTTTACTTGTAATTGAGTATTATTTCAGCAATGTAACAGTACTTGTACTTAAGTACAAATTTTCAGTACTCTTTCCACCACTGACAAGTAGCAGTGTAGCTTGACAAAATGCTACATCACAGTTTTCTCATCTCACACACACATCCAAGCAGGCTAAGGAAATAATCAATCAATAGTCTTTTCTCTCATTCAAACTCTCAGTTGAATCAGTCTGTTCGGATTCAGTGATTCATGTACTAATGGTTCAATAATGATTCATTTCAATTCGAGTCCCTGTGCAGTCACTTTTGAAGCAAAATTGTTCATTTAAACTCTAGTTTTAGTTAAAATGTTTTTATGTTTTGTTAGGTTGTTTCTAGTTTTATTTTACCTAAAAAATATGAATTGTAGGGTTAAAGGTTGCTTTTTACATCTCAGCACAGTTTGTAACACATTCTGTTTGGATAAGAAAAATTATTTAGTTTAATTCAAAAGATAGATACACTATTGTTAAAATACATTCATTTTAAAAAGACAGGTCATTTTAATTAAAAAAAGCTTCTGAAAGCTTCTTACACTGCTTAAAGGAGTTCCTATATTAATTTAATGTCGACTAACTTGACTAATAGCCCCAATAATAGAGGAAATGTTTAACATCATTAACAATGTCTCCACAATGGTTTAAAATATATTTCATTATTTTAACAATTCTTATTTGATACATACATTTATAACATAAAAAAAATTAAATATCAGATCAACTTAATGCAGAATTGACTTTGTGTTGATGATCGCAATCACTTCAATGATCAGACAAATTTCCAAGTGCATAATGAAACGCGGATGTGTAGGAAAGTGCTGCGGTGAGTTTTTGTGTCATTCTAATGGTTTAGAGAGAAATAAAACCAAATGTGCCTTTTACTCCGGTGCCCCGTTGCACCCTATAATCTAATATTTTTATATCTACAAATATATTGCCTCCTTCAATTTATTTTTTATAGTAACTTATAGTGAAAGTGGGGCTTTCATAATAACTTGACTATCATCTCAAGTTAGCTAACATGCTAAAGCTAACAGCAACACCAAATGAGTCCAAATGTTTGTCTGAAAATCTTCTGTGTCAAAATTAAAAATAAATGTTAGTCTTTCATTTGAGACTCTTAAAAAATTAATTCACTAGATGCCCAAGTACATAGTGTACAGTGCAAGTACATGGTGTATAGCCTTGTAAATGAACACAACTAGAGACTATGCATTCGCTTCTGATTGTTCTTTGATGCTTTCAGCACACATCTGTTTGGCTTTTCACTAGAGACAGAGCAAGAGTCGGCATGACATTTGCTTTAATACAGTAGAAATTGTGAGGGGTAGACGGGGGGCCGAGGACCCCCGCTGCTCAGGGGCCAGACGGGAAGCAGAGCAGGTGATGAGATTACCGTCTGCTATGAGGTGCTCTGGAACGTGGAGTATGACTCTGACGTTGAGGCTACAGGAGAGGTGAGACGCGCAGACCAGGCCGATCACACAGCTCACCACGCTGATCAAAGTCAGGGTGGTCTTGTTGATAGGGCTCCGTGGGGAACCTAGGGAGAAGAGAGAGAGAAAGCAATAAAAGAGCGATGCTACAAGACTGGAAAGTTCACAATTTTTATGCGTAACTTGGAAAAGCACAAGGGAGGCAGTTAAAAAACAGCCCACATCAGTATTGGTGGTCCATGAAAGGAGCACTGGATCAAACCAGCCAGCCAAACTCTGGGAGCAGTGGCAGCTTTGGCACAAATAGAGCAGCGGAGAGACAACGCTTTACCTTTTGAAGTCTGCTGCTTTTATGCTAAATACTTCAAATGGCAAAATATGAAAAAGAGCTGTTTTTGACCACGTTTTTGTAATATTGGTGTAGTGCTGCCCTGTACATCTGTTACATGTAAAATAAAGGCACAAGACACTGCACTATAACAACACACAAGAAGACATAAACACACCCATTCACAATGTATGAGGACACAATACTGATGATCAGATATTGTCATCTACAGTAGCTCATTAAATTAAATTAAATTAACTGTTCCCTCCTGGTGGAATGACCTGCCCAACTCAATCCGAGCAGCTGAGTCCTTAGCCATCTTCAAGAATCGGCTAAAAACACATCTCTTCCATCTTTATTTGACCCTCTCAATTAACAAAAGAAAAAAAGACCTCTTACACTAGCTTGCTCTATTCTTTTTCTATCTGTTTTCTTTCTTTTTATTTATTATATTATTTTAAAAACTCTTGCTACGTGTACTACGTTAAGCTAACTAAGACTTGTTATAGCACTTGTATATCATTGCTCTTTTGTTGATTTTAATTGCTTCCATTGTCTTCATTTGAAAGTCGCTTTGTTTAAAAGCGTCTGCTAAATGACTAAATGTAAATGTATTAACACAAGTGACGTTTAAAACTCTGTTAATAACGTCTCAGGATAAACATGGACAATAGCATGCAGCAACTGGAAACAGCAATGACATACATATGAAAGGAAATCAGATGATACATACAGTATTTGATGACAAAATCTAAATACAACTGACAAGAACATATTTAAACTGATTATATGCAGCATATGAAAAAGGAGTCACAAAGGAGTTACAAATGACATCCGTGTAGATGCTTAGCATTGCAGCATGTCAACTACAAAAGGAAGAACCCCCGTTTTGTGATATTAAAGCTTAGATGCTTAAGATATCATCATCTTAGATATGGATGTTAACTGAAACCAGAAGGTTGACTTTTGAAGAAATGAAGACACATGATCAAAAGAAAATGGAAAGCATTGATTCAAACATTTGCATGCATCTGCCAGAAATATATACAAATGCCTACAAAAGACTGTGGGCAGATCTTGAAATCTAAAAACTGTTTTATGCTTCTTATGTTATCGAGTATTCATCAGGCATGTATTGATTTATACTATAGGAAGTGGTGCTTTCGCATTTTGTCAGTTTGACTTAGGTGAAACATACTCAAGGACTAATTACAGCAAAACTATTTTAAAATTATTCATTTTAGATATGAATATAATTTGGCTTTTTGTCCCCTGGCCTCCATCCTTTCTGTAAGTATTACCAGATAGCTCCAATTTTTCAACTATGAAGAGATAAATGCCAGTATTTAGTATTTAGGTATAGGGGTTAGAAACATAAGTATGTACAGGTGCATCTCAATAAATTAGAATGTCGTGGAAAAGTTCATTTATTTCAGTAATTCAACTCAAATTGTGAAACTCGTGTATTAAATAAATTCAATGCACACAGACTGAAGTAGTTTAAGTCTTTGGTTCTTTTAATTGTGATGATTTTGGCTCACATTTAACAAAAACCAATAAAATAAAACCAATAAAAAAAACATTTTTAGTGAAATGTTGGCCTTCTGGAAAGTATGTTCATATACTGTACATGTACTCAATACTTGGCAGGGGCTCCTTTTGCTTTAATTACTGCCCCAATTCGGCGTGGCATGGAGGTGATCAGTTTGTGGCACTGCTGAGGTGGTATCTAATTTATTGAGATGCACCTGTATATGTATATATCAATATAGGACTTAAAAGTAATATTATACTTTTATTTTAAATTATTACTACTTATATTATATTATTATAATATAGAGATTTATAAGAGATTTATAAGAATATTTTCTAATAAAAATAATTGCCACAGCAATTACAGATTACTATACCTTCACTTCACTCAAATAAGACAGTTCAAATTAACACCATGTTTTTATTTTTTAACGTAAACGTATGCAAACATGTCTATCATAATCAACAAACTGCTCTCACCCAATCATAAGTTTCCCGCCGCGATCTAGGGAACAAATGCGACAAGCCATGTCTATTATTAACTTAAGTCCAATTAAAGGTGTTGTTGCTACAGCTGATTTGGAGTGTTTTTGACAAGTACATGGTTTAAGCATTTGTTAATTAGAGGGAGAAAGTATTAAAGCAAAGTGATTGTCTGTTAGTTGCCTTTCAAGTGGCAGCTCCTCAAGAGTTTAGGGAGCTTTGCATTCAGTCTGGACTCTTCAGAACACAATGCAGCGCTCCTCAGGGGACAATACAAGAGTTTTAGACAGACTCTAGCCATTAGTGTCTGACAGTACTGTCCAGCCGGTTTGTCACGCACTCTCTTAGCACTTAACATACACACATTTACCGTGCTTAATGCTGAATAGTGGTCTACAGACGAAGCTGCTAAGCTTAAGGTGCTTAAATACTTGTAAGCTTGCATTTAGTCATCATTCATTTCAGAGAAGGTCCATGGAGTCTACAAAGAGGCTCTGAAGAATTCTCTTAGCAAACTCAAAAATTGCTCAGGGACCCTCAGTCCAATTTGGAGGACAGTAAAAAAAAAAAGTTAAGCATTTATGCTTTCCTGTAAATTGTTTTAACACAGTGTTCAACTGCAATGGCAAATCTCACACGTAACGACATGCCTCAATCGGTGAGATAGTTGTAAGGCAAGCCGCTTCACAACTAACACTTTGCTCGGTTTCTGAACAAAGTGTGGTAAAAAAAAAAAAAAAGATAAAAAAAGTTAAGCATTTATGCTTTCCTGTAAGCTGTTTTAACACAGTGTTCAACTGCAATGGCAAATCTCACACGTAACGACATGCCTCAATCGGTGAGATAGTTGTAAGGCAAGCCGCTTCACAACTAACACTTTGCTCGGTTTCTGAACAAAGTGTGACATGAACACCAAATGGCCACAATCAGGTGGTGCAGGTTGAAACCATGCGATGGTGTGGAAGTCCTCCTTACCCCCGGAGCCCCACACGGTGTTGACGTTACCGTTTCTCATACCTCGACTGCGACGGCGGCTGCGGTTTGGGTCGGTGTAGAAGGTCAGCTGCGGCTCACTGTCCGCCTCTGTCCCAGAGTCCCCGTCCGGGTTCAGGAAAGTTGAACCCGCTGTAGAATTCACACAAAAACCATCCATCAACTAATTAATCAAACCAAACCGAAAATGTGTAAAGTTGTGCAAATGTGCCCAGTGTAAAGTTTTTAGACAAACCTTCAAGTTATTCTGCATGTAAAATAACCTTAAACAATGTAGACCGAAATTATGCAGATCCCAAAAAGAAAAACCATCAACATTAATTATTGACTGACTATACAATTAAATATTAGACTATTTCAAAGTCAGTTTAAAAGACATAAAAGACATACAAGAATATTTCCAAACACAATGTCATTCTGAGGTTTTGAAATTAAACAAATGTGACAGCATGACAATTGATTTGTGTGTGTGTGTGTGTGTAATTGTCAATCCCTTTGTTTACTTATCTAGAATTATTGATTAATACAGCAAGTAATTATAAAGAGCTACAAACCACAAACAACAGATTCATTAGAAATATCAAACTGGAAAGCAATTTGATTCTTATAATGAGGGAAAATCTTACAGATAATGCAGCAAAACCACAGCAAAAATGTGTGCTATTTAAGTTAGAATTGTTAAGGCACTATACACTATTGTTCAAAATTGAAAATTTGGGGGACAGTAAGAAGTTTTTTTTTTTTTCAAAAAAGTCACTTATGCTTACCAAAAATGTTATATTTATTTATTAATTGTATTATTATTATTATTATTTTGGATTAAAAACACACTTTTAAAAATCCTTGCTAAATAAAATTAGTACTTTCTTGAAAGAAAAAAAAAATCAACCAAATTTTGAACAGTAGTGCATGTAAAGAAATGTTAGATATCAATCAAAATGTGTTTATATACAAAAATGTGAATGAAATGATGCAATGAATGACATACAATGATAATTCAAAATACAACAGGGGAAAATATTTACATATTATAAATATAATACTGTTTTGACACAAAACGCTTATACTATAATAAGGTTTACAAAGCACTAAAATAAAAGATATATAAAACACATTAGAAACTGTATAATTGCAAACATACATCTCACATAGCACACACCAATGTGACATACAGAGAATAAGCCACAGTAATTGTCATTCTGCGAGATGCGCTTCTCCTCTCAGAAGAGTATTGGGTAAATATAAGTAATGAACAGGAGGTAAGGAGTGTGACTGAGATAAGAGATGCATGCTTCCTTGGGCTCTTTTCTTGCCGTACACAAAAGACACAATTTACGCATCAGAGCTAAACAAACGCTTTCATTATGCAGCGCGTGAGGAAGAGATGCATGAGCGCACTGACCCGTGGATTAGACCGACTCGCGATGATGAGAAATTATGTTTGAGTTACTCCGTATTCACACAACAGTGTGGCTATCCATTAAAAACATCTTCTCTGGTGCAGAAGAGAATCAAACAATTATCATTTATAGATGAGCCATCTGTATGGAATGAACCAAACGATGCTTTTTTTTTTTACAATATCATTTCATACCGCCATAAACAACGCATGAAATATTCAAAGCTGTGATGCAAACAAGACACAGGCGGGTCACAAGAACAGCAGAAGTTGTTTGGCCCTACAATGAAATCACAAGTCTTAAAAGAGCACGGCTCTGAAAGTAATTATTATTATTTTAGCACATCACCGCATTACAGTGATATTGAATAACAAATCAAATTATTCATAAATGAAAGTGTAAAGATGGATGAAAAAAGTAACAAAAACTATGTGAAAAACTTCTACGCTGTCAAAATGATTTTACAGTAAACATTTTGGAAAGATTCACTAGGAATGACTAATTATGGGGTTTATTTGTATGCGCTGTCTGCATTGTTTCTGCAACCCTATTTAGAAAAAGAATTATGAAAATAAGGTAACATTATGCTTATATAATTGAATTTTTTTTTTTAATGGATAACTGTTACCATGACCAAAATAAGAGACGTGTTTGCACTAAAGGAACATACACTGGTGGTCACCAAGAGATAAAAAATACAGTAAAAACAACAATATTGTTAAATATTATTACAGTCTAAAATAACTGTTTTCTATTTTAACATATTTTAAAATTTTATTTATTCCTATGATGGCAAAGCTGAATTTTCAGCATTATTACTCCAGTCTTCAGTCACATGATCCTCCAGAAATCATTCTAATATGCTGATTTACTGCTACAGTAACATTCTTATTAATGTTGAAAATAATGTATTAATGCTGTCTTAATGTTGAAAACAGTTGTAATACCTTTTTTAAGATTCTTTGATTAATATAAAGTTCAAAAGAACCACATTTATTTGAAATAGAAATCTTTTAACATTATAAATCTCTTTACTATCACTTTTGACCAATTTAATGCCGCTTTGCTGAATAAAAATCTTTCTTTCTTTCTTTCTTGTGAAATCTCTTTTTTGTTTGTTTATTTTTTACTATCTTTTTTTTACCCCAAAACTTTTAAATACTAGAATTGCACTGTTTCCACAAGAATCTAAAGCAACACAACTGTTTTCAATCTTCATTATTCCGAAATTTGACTGCCAAATGTACATATATTTATATTTAAATGCATTTAGTGCCTGGTTAAACTGAAAGCTGGATTAATAGACCGCAGGCTTTTGTGCTTAAATACCATGCAACAGTTTAGTGAATTTGACCCTTTTGTTTCAAAATGCCTTAAGAGCACAACAGTAAAAATGTCTCAGCTTGATTATATAATGAAAATCTAACAAAAAGCTGATGAAACACCTGGCATTTAAGACTTCAAACGCTAACAACCATTTCGAAATGATACACGCTGGCACGCCAATGCCTCTTTTTGTCTTCGTAACAAATGAGAACAAAAGAAGCACCTTCAAAGGAATTAGCCGTAAACCTCACAGAGCAGGTGAGGATTGTGCGCTAACCTCCACAATTAGGCAGGGGCCAAAGGTGCAAAGCTCCATGGAGGGGAATAAAAGATGAGCTTGTTTAAATATTCAGCACGGAGCACCAACAGCTTCTCGGCATGCAGTACAGGTGCACATGCCTCCTACAACAAAAAAGTTATTTTGTACAGCCAATCAGGGTGGTAGAACTCAATCATTTGCAAGGTCTCGGAATCACAGTGTCACCAGAATGATCTCAAAACGAGGAAAGGTGAAGTACGAACACCTATGCTGATACCGTTGACCTAAAGAAACGTCAAATGCCGAGAGCAACAGTTTTAATTTGTCTAATGAAAAATGAGGGGTATAAATAGATGAGGTGACAGAGGCAGGTGTGACTGAGGAGAAAGAAAAAAAAAAAGAAGTACTTGAGAGAATCTGTGCACTCACACACATTCTCCTCCGGCGACGTGAACGGGTGTCTAAACATAGCCTTTAGCAGCTTTCGTGTTCGCAGATTGCTCTGAGAGCTCACTCATGAACAGTGATACAAGGTTCATTAGAGAAAAGACAGACAAGAGGAACCTTCTCAAAGGGAACAGACATTTTTTCATAAATCAGAGAAATAGTAAAAAAAAATTAAAATAAATACAAACAGGGCAATATCAGTATGAATATGAAAAGCTATGGAAATCTGGAGTTGCTATTTTGGAGTTGTCAGAAAGAGCTTTAAGAGGCCAGTAACCCAAAGTCAGACTCAAACCCTTATAGAAACAAAATCATGCATGGTGGATTTAGTGGGTTGGCAATACACAATCCGCCTACATAAATAACGATTATTTAGAAGATTATTTCTTGGCACTGTTAAAAGAAATCAGCAGTTCTCAGATAACAATACTGTAACTATTACTTAAAGAGCAACTATACACAGACGCAGACAGTATGCTTTTGTGTTGTGTTGACAGATATGCCATTCTTGATTTTTGAAGGAAATTAATATTTTTAATCATCAAGGATGCATTAAATTGATAAACAGTGAGAGTAGAGACATTTATAATGTTACAAAAGTTTCTAGCTCAAATAAATGTTGTTCTTTTGAACATTCTATTCATTGAAGAATCCTGAAAAAAGGCATCACAGTTTCTACAAAAATATTGGTAACACTTTATTTTAAGGACCCAATTTTAGCTATTAATTAGTTGCTTATTAGCATGCATTTTACTAGCATATTGGCTGTTTATTAGTACTTATAAAGCACATATTAATGCCTTATTCTGCATGACCGTATTTTAGATCCCTTATTCCACCCTATACCTAAACTTAACAACTACCTTATTAATTATTAATAAGCAGCAAATTAGGAGTTTGTTCAGGGAAAACTCTTAGTTAATAGTGAATATGTGTTCCCTATTCTAAAGTGTTACCAAAAATGTATATCCCCTATCCTTATGCTCCACGCCACTGCTCCTGTCAACAGCAGGGATTCTTTTGTAATTTTGTCTAGCTCAACCAGACAGAGAAAGGTGGGCAGATTTAGGTGGGCAGACAGGTGGGCAGATTTAGTGTAAATAGCCCCTGCCAACATGGCGTCAATAGACATTCTGTGTAATGAACAGATCATTTGTCACATTTGTGTAATATAAATAAAAATAGTTGTGATTTGTCTGCAGCTAAAAAATCTAACTAATTCAAACTATTTTTTTCCTGTGATAACATAACTGAATACTCACAGAGCTTTTCTGCAGTTGATCACAGCTGGTATCAGTCTTCTTCAAACCCTTATAGAAACAAAATCATGCATGGTGGATTTAGTGGGTTGGCAATACACAATCCGCCTACATAAATAACGATTATTTAGAAGATTATTTCTTGGCACTGTTAAAAGAAATCAGCAGTTCTCAGATAACAATACTGTAACTATTACTTAAAGAGCAACTATACACAGACGCAGACAGTATGCTTTTGTGTTGTGTTGACAGATATGCCATTCTTGATTTTTGAAGGAAATTAATATTTTTAATCATCAAGGATGCATTAAATTGATAAACAGTGAGAGTAGAGACATTTATAATGTTACAAAAGTTTCTAGCTCAAATAAATGTTGTTCTTTTGAACATTCTATTCATTGAAGAATCCTGAAAAAAGGCATCACAGTTTCTACAAAAATATTGGTAACACTTTATTTTAAGGACCCAATTTTAGCTATTAATTAGTTGCTTATTAGCATGCATTTTACTAGCATATTGGCTGTTTATTAGTACTTATAAAGCACATATTAATGCCTTATTCTGCATGACCGTATTTTAGATCCCTTATTCCACCCTATACCTAAACTTAACAACTACCTTATTAATTATTAATAAGCAGCAAATTAGGAGTTTGTTCAGGGAAAACTCTTAGTTAATAGTGAATATGTGTTCCCTGTTCTAAAGTGTTACCAAAATAGGATATACAAACTACAAATATATATATTTTTTAAAATGAGCACCAAATCAGCATGTTAGAATGATTTTCTGAAAATTAAGCTTTGCCATTACAGGAATAAATTACATTTTAAAATATATATAAATAGAAAATTAAATTATTTTAAATTGTAATAATATTGCACAATATTTCAGCATTTTTGGTCAAATAAATGCAGCCTGGGTGAGCATAAAATGTACTGTGCCATGAGTACTTTATTATGTAGGCTGTGAAAGTGTCCTATAATGAGAGAGAAAAATCTGAGATAAAGTGAGTAGCATTCGACTGATCGCGTGATCTCACACACTCTAAGACTAACGGCTTTTATTAGATAGGACTGAAGTCTTCATGGGAGTGCAAATTTTAAAACAAAAATGTTTCTATTCATTTCTGTAAAGCTTTTTAATGAGGCAAGAATTCCTGAGTGCACCTTTACATTTTTATATTCATATGTAGTGAATGCTCAATCCAAGTGCATTTGGGTATTAAAAAAGGCTGGTCTGAAGGTCAGAGAGAGGCCGTATACATCTGCTGGACTGAGGTAATGAAGCATTAAAGCATGAGCAGAGAGTCAAATATTTGCCCAGCTAGGAAATCAGATTCTTACTCAAGGAAAACACTTCACTGGACATCTGCTAATAGTGCTCAAAGTAAATCTAAGAGAAAGGAATTTGTCTTTTATAGTAGATATCTATAGGCATGTTTCCCTAAAAACCACCACCAACAACCAATATCAAAAGCACACCACAAAAGCATATGAACACCTCATCAAATCATAGTTTCTGGTGGCCTGATCAAACCAGCAATGGGATAGCAAAGAGAGTGGAAGACAAATATTTGTGTGTGGTTATGATTACAGAGATAGACGTGGTTGGAATGAGATCTGTGTGGATGGAAGGGGATATTCAGCGGGGGTGTAATGGCTCAGATTTCTCACGGTTCGGTCTTTATTATGGTTCGGTGGTCACAGTTTCTGTGCAGTTCGATTAATGCCAATAAAAAGAAAAATGAATTTAAAAAAATTAAATTAATACTTTTGTTCAGCAAGAATGCATTAAATTGCAAAAGTGACAGTACAGACATTTATGTTACAAAAAAAAAAATCTATTTCAAATAAATGCTGCGTGCTGTGTTAGCTTTGTATTCATCAAAGATTCCTGAAAAATGATCACAGTTTTCACAAAAAAATATAAGCAGCACAACTGTTTTAACTGTTTTATTTCTAAATGTTTCTTGAGCACCAAATCAGCATATTAGAATGATTTCTGAAGGATCATGTGACACTGAAGACTGGAGTAATGACTGCTGAAAAATCAGCTTTGTCTTCATTGGAATCAAGTACTTTTTAAAATGTATTAAAATAGAATATAGTTATTTTCAATTGTGATACTATATCACAATATAACAGAATTTGGTTTATTGGTGCATTTTGATTGTTTTTACTGTATTTTTACAAAAATGGTAGTGTAATTGCAGTAAAGATTGCTGCAATTATGTGTAATATAAGTGACTTGAATAGTATATAGGCTAAGCTAGCAGGCTAATCAGCTAGTTTAGTACACTAAAATTAAAGACATGACATAAAACAACAAAACAACAATATACCGAACCGTGGATGGCAAACCGGTTACAGGAACAGTTTCACCCCTGATATCCAGACTCACCATGCGTTTTGCTGGACAGACGCTTGCGCTGGTTGGTGGAGGTGTTGTGTGGGAGGAGCGTGTTTTGCTGGTGGTTGCTGTTGACAGGACTGGTAGCTATGATGTTATCCTTGTACTTGCTCATTAGGGACAGCTTTGTACTATCGTTCCCTGATGGAAAAAGGTTACAATTAGGGATGAAGAGAGGCAGACAGATGAGTGCCAAATAACAGTCTACCAAGGGCATGTGGAGACACTTTATGTAAATGCGTGTCATTCAGAAGGACAACACTAAGTGGTCTATGTGAAGTATTTTCAGGGTTATGTTACAGTGAAGCAACTAAGAGCCTTCACAGCCCAGCGATTCAGGATATGACATTCCGTCATTCACCATTATGCAATATCGCCATCCCCTGTAGTTTGTATGCCCCTTCATAATGAGTAAATTGCACAACAAAGACAACTGGCACTGCAGGGTTTTTATTGTATTAGGCAAATTACTGTGACAGAATTAAATCTCTCCTCTCCTGCAAAGCTTTTTCGGGGTATTTTTTAATGGGCTACTCTTCAAGGCAAAAATCAGCATCCTTTCACATCTGATAAGGGGCAGCCATTCCAAATTCTGTATGTCCAATATACACAGCCAATCTGGCACAGACTCAGGTCTGGTCATGTGACTTGCCTATATTCTTGACTATAGCAGAGTTTAAATGGGTGCCATGAGTGCCGTGAACCCACGCCAAATAAGCAGTTTTGCTTAGCAGGAATATATAGCATTATTACTTTGATATTATTCTGGGAAAAATCTATTCTATATCTTCTATTTCTGAAGGGTTTTTATTTTTTTTGTAGCTATTATTTTATATTATTAATATTTAAATTAAATGTAGAAAGAACTTCAACATTCTTTGATAATGTGCATTCACTTATGCATTCAAGGCCTGGTTGCCAAGTTGTTTATATATCTCTGAAATTAGGCACTAAATCAAAACACTGAATTAGAAGTGTGAATTAATTTAGTGAATGATTAAAGCATGCTATTAAAATTATTAAGGTTACTGTCTGAGGTTTTTTTGACAATTTTATAGCCCAAATATTGTTGGGCATGTTAAAAGGGTATGTCGCTCAAAAAATAAAATTATATAATTTACTCCCTCTCATGTCATTCCAAAGTTGTATGACTTTCTTACTTCCATACAACATAAAAGGAGGCACTTTGCTGGTCTTTGCTGGTTGCTCTTTTACATGCAATTACAACAAATGGACAATGAAGCATGTACATTTAGAGGATGTAAAAGCACCATAAGAATTATTATGAAAGTGGTTTATATGACTTGTGTGATATATTCCAAGTCTTCTGAAGGCATAGCTTTGTGTGAGAAAAAGCTTGAAACATAATTTTCAATGATGTAATTAAAAATCATGACATCCAACCTCTCTTTGGCACATCCATGAGATATTTTCAATGAATCAGTTGATCCAGTTTACTAAGCCATGAATGCTTGTGTGAATGATTTGTTAAAGCATATAAAGACTACCTAATGAATTCATTTTTTTTAAACTAGTGCAGTCAAACGATTAATCGCGATTAATCACATCCAAAATAAAAGTTTTTTTTACATAATATATGTGTGTACTGTGTAAATTTATTATGTATATATAAATACACACACATGCATGTGTATATTTAAGAAAAATATGTTATGTTTATATATTAAATATATTTATATATGATATAATTTATATGAATATAAATGTATACACGTAAATACATGTAAATATTTTCAAAATATATGCTGTATGTGTGTGTCTTTATATATACATAATAAATATACACAGTATATGCACTAGATGGACATCTTTGACCATTGCGCCTCGCAGCTTTTTGTCGCGCTTCTCCATTCATCAGGGCTGCGACTCTGCAGTTGGATACTATTATGCGCGTCTCGTGTTTATAAGAGCAAAACATTCTGATTGGCTAATAATGTTAGTTTGGTTGAGAGTGAAAGCTGTGCTCCTCTCATACCACTGGTAGGTGAACTCATGGACTCGAAAGTGATATCAACAAGTTTTTTTTAAATGTAGGGTTATTTTTTTTCCGCAGCCAAATGCTGCACGCCGGAGATGCCGGAGAACTTTAAGCCCTGTTTTATTCAGCAAGAGACAGTAAAGACATGCATAATGTTACAAAAGATTTCTATTTCAAATAAGTGCTGTTCTTTTGAACTTTCTATTCATCAAAGAATTCTAAAAAAGCATAGAATGACTTCTGAAGGATCATGTGACGCTGAAGACTGGAGCAACAGCTGCTGAAAATCCAGCTTTTCCTTTACAGAAATAAATATAATAATTAAAATAATAATTAATATTATTATACAATTCTTATACAAATATAATATATTTATATATATTATATTTATATGTTTTCTATACTAAAATAGAAATTATTTATTTTAAATTATAATAATATTTTACAATATTACTGCTTTTACTGTATTTTTGACCAAATAAAGACTTGGTGAGCAGAAGAGACTTCTTTCAAAAATATTAAAAAAAATAAAAATAATAAATCCTACCAACCCCAAACTTTCGAACTTAGATGTGCCATCTAAGAAATGGTCACTCAGTGAATCTGAATAAATCACTGGTGAAGATTTAAAAGACTCGATTTACTGGGATGAATCAAAATCCACTACTTAACAGCTTCATTCAATGAAATTGAATTGAAAACAACGGCCTGTGCACATTCACAGATTTGGAACAACATTAGGGTGAGTAAATACATTTTAGTTTAGTTTAGTTTAGTTTAGTTTAATGAACTATCCATTTGAGTTTTTCAAAGATCTTTACATTCATGCAGTGCAGTGTGCTGTGGGCTCACATACCTGGAGTGAGATCCATGCCAGCTTTGTCATTGCACCCTTGAAGTGAGTCGAGCGTACGTGTCACCTGACTGGTGAAGTCCTCACCGCCATTCATGCACTCCCGCTGCAGGTGGTGGCGTAGGTCTGTAATGTCATACTCGTACCCATCCAAGATCGGAGTCTCACGGATGCTGAGGGTGCCACTCAAATTGTGACCCTGCCCGCGTGAATTTCTCAAACTTTCCCGGGCCTGTCCACCCATCAGCACAGAGGGGATGTAGTGAATCTCATTGGCTGCTTCAGCACTAGCGCTCTTTTGTGGCTGAGGCACACGGCGACGTTTACACCAGCGTCTACGAGTGTACAGGATCAACACCAAGCACAGGATGGACAACAGAAGAGCAATCATACCACCCTACAGAGACAGAGAAAATAGGAGGGAGGATGGAAAATTTAGAGGCAAATTTATAGAGAGAATAATAAGATACTCCACTGCAATTCAAGAGAAACCAGAGGACTGAAGAACCAGATTGAAGAAGAACATTGTGCATTTGCCCAGATTACTCCATCCACAAATAAATACTACTCAAATTATTCCCTCCAAAATCATATATGAGGATTCATAATGTGTGTCAATCTGATTCAGGTATAGAGTGCTGCAGGGCTGATGAATTTTTTTAGGCTAAAACCCAGAAATGAGTTCACATTTTCGCACTTCCAATTCCATCGTCCTGTAGTCCATGGGTTTTTTGAATAGTTAAATGCCTGGTTGTTAGGTCTCTCTTTCTTGTTTTATTCTATGACATTAAATACATCAATAATACCCCTTTTTGTTTTTTAAAGCTTTTACTTGAAAAAGGCAGCTGCTAACAAGTGGCTAAATGGTACTACAGAGGTTGTCAGTGTCAATAAACATCATCACACTGAACAGGTAAACTCATCTACTCACTAGTCCACTTTTACAGCCTCATTGTGTTTATAATCATGTTCTTTAAAACTATTCTAACTCAAACTTTTAGGGAAATTTATTTAAAAAAATTTTGGAAGCATAGTGATTGTGACAATGAAGTCATGCAACCGTGGTGCAGTGGTGTAAAGTATTTGAGAAAATGTATTTAGTTACTGTACTTAAGCATCTTTTTGGCTACTTTGTAGTTTTACTGAGTATATATATTTCCAAAATATATTAGCAACATTTACTCTCTACTTGACTACATTTTTGAATAAGTATATAAAGTACGCTTTACTCCACTACATTTGTGATGACTAATGAAATTACTCGTTACATTTCACATGGCACCTAACTTTCTCTACAGCAGTTTATTTCTGCTACTAAAGAAGCAATATCACCATCTACAGGACGTCTTGCCCTTACTCACCTAAACTTGTCAACAAGGCTACTTTACTCAAAGTAGCAGGTATGTGACTCGCAGGTTTTTCATATATGAGATGAGGACATGGCTGAGACCTTTTTGAAGGATATTGGTTTTCTTTATTTTGTAGGCTTATGTTGGTTTATTGAGCCTATATTCAGTACGAGTAAAATACTTAAGTACTGTTAAAATCAGATACTCTAAGACTTTTACTCCAGTTGTATTGGAATTGGTGGCTTGTAACTTGTAATGCAATCATTTTTGTTGTAATGTATCTGTACTTTTACTCAAGTATGGTTTTCAGGTACTCTTTACACCTCTGCCGTTGAATAATTTATTTATAGCCTAACTATTGTTCCTTTCAGTCGGGTCACTCTCTACGTCACGTCGGATGACTGACGAATTGGGATCTCGCTGGGAGAGACCAATCTACTTCGAGTGTAACTAAACGAGCCAATGCACACTGGCATGCAATTATTGCATCCAGCTGCCGCTGATCACAGCGCGAGTATAAGTAGGCAGCTGGTGCAGCGCATATTCAGCTTTTCGCTTCGGAGCCGAGCGATTGTTTTGTTCTGCTCCTGACTACTGCTTCAGAGAAACTCAACGAGTTCAGCACACTCTAGGAAGCTCTGGTGCTGGCGGTACGGTGCTTCAGCGGCGGTGGTTCTTCCCGTGTCGAGTGGGTAGCACACATCAGGCTGCACTATCCCCTGTTTGTGTTGCAGGCGGCCATCTCCCCTGTGCACTTCAGCACACTAAAAGAGCAAATTCTAAAAGAGCATTCACGGGTGGACGTCTTTTTAAAGATGCCTTTCCACCCGTGCATTTCTGGATGCTGCCTCACATGTCTGGGCATTAAACACGCTGAGGTGGCGTTCGCGGATGAGTCATGTTCCCATTGTGGGAATCTAGGCCGTTTTCAGCAGCCTAGATCTAGGGCTCCCCGTGACGTCCACTTCTGGCAGTAGCCGGACTGGTCTTACGGTGACGGTGAGGAATTCCCCTCCGAGGGCTCCTCCTTCCACCAGCACTTCGCAGCCAGTGGAGCCACCGAAAGAACAGGCTGGACCCTCTTGTGGGGTACCACTTGTATCCTTTGGTGCTCCTCCCGACGATCGGATGTCGTTCGCTGCATCGGAGGGTGAGCCAGACCTTTCTGGAGATGATGATCCGGCAGCGCTGCCACCTTCTGGGCGGCCAGCAATGCCGGATATGGATACGGAAATGGTGCTATGCTTGACCGGGCCGCCGAGAGGATTGGGCTTGAGTGAAAACCTCCACCGCGTCCGGAACCCTCGAGGCTGGATGTTTCTCGGGGTGGCTCGCGCTGGTTCTCAGGGCCCCATCCCAGTGCCTTTCTTCCCAGAGGTGCATGATGAGCTCACTGGGTCGTGGACGGCACCTTTCACTGCCAGAAACCGCCCCAGTGGCTCGTCCTCCCTCACCACCCTCGACGGTGGGGCAGCGCGGGGGTATACGGAGATCCTGCCGGTGGAGCGGTCGGTTGCGATGCAATTGTGTCCAAATACTGCT
>NW_015657104.1:64332-65266 GCF_001515625.1 Sinocyclocheilus rhinocerous
AAGGACCTGCACGAGGGTGGGCATGACCCAGAAGTTCTCAAAGAACTCCGCACCGCTACTGACCTCGCGCTACGAACGACGAAGGTCACTGCGCGGTCTCTGGGCCGTGCGATTACCACTATGGTGGTCCAGGAACGCCATCTCTGGCTGTGTCTGGCCGACATGAGGGAGACTGATAAGACTCGGTTTTTAAATGCCCCCGTATCCCAGACCGGCCTTTTCGGCGACGCAGTGGAGAACTTTGCCCAGCAGTTCTCCACCGCACAGAAGCAGAATGAGGCCATCAAAAACATCCTGCCCCGGCGTGCAGCTGCTGCCTCCACCCGGCCACCGGCGGCAGCGCCTCAGTCTACTTGTCACCGAGGGCGGCCCCCTGCCGCCGCTCCCGCGCAGCAAATGCAGCAGCCTCCAGCAAAGCAGCACCGTGGAGCCAGTTGCAGAGCAGCCGCCCCGCCTATCCAGGCCCCCGCCAAACCTGGTGGCAAGCGGAAGAGCAAGAGGCCCTGAAGTGGGTGTAAGGGAAACAGGTCAATTTAGCTCAAAGGGAATCATTTAAGATTTTAAAGGGAACTCCACCAATAATATGTAAGGGAATTTGGACAGAATCACTGTTTTACGGCTGATCACTGAGACGGCCAGCGATTCAGTGAACGAGCCGTATTACATCAATTCTGCAATGGATATTCCACTCCCTCCCCCGGAGGAGGGCCAGGCGGAGAATCTTTTGTTTCTTTTTTTCACGCCACTGACTTCACAGTCAGTGGTACACAAAACCTCAACAAAAGAGCAGTTTCTTCTATCTCTGGGTCCCCAGAGGGGATGGGGAGTTGTGGACGAGCCAGTCTCGGATCACACTCACCCTCCTCTCTCACCAATGAGCAGCAGTGGGCGGATCGGGAGGACGAACCAACGGACTACCCACGCACCCTCTGCT
>NW_015657104.1:66127-83761 GCF_001515625.1 Sinocyclocheilus rhinocerous
TTAGTAGCATGGTGCCAAGTGAAATATAGTTTGTTACTTCAAATGAACTCAGACTAATACAGAATGTGGTTTAAAACATAACATAATATAGTAGAATTTGAATTAAAAAAAAATTTTAGAAAATAATTTATTTACATTTAAAATATATTTCTGATTGAATTTATATTATTAATGAATAATTTAAATATCATTATTTGTTTAAAATAATTGTATGCCTTTGTTGTATTTTACTAAACTGAACATGAATAAAATTCTGCAGAGCAATCTGACCACAAGGCACAATTTTGTCAAGAGTATTAAAGAAAAACTATGCAGAGGATGATGGTTCTGCATTTCTTCATGATAAATCACCTCCTGCTCCGCCGGTAAAATCAATGCAAAATGTGCATCACAATCTTTTGTTTAAGAATCTCATAGAATTTCATCCCTCTGAAAGTATGAGGATGATAAATAATTGTGATTTCTTAAGACAAAAGTTCTGTTTTTCTTGTTTATTTCTGCATGAGCGTGTGTTTTGTGAAACCAATGGACCGGCCCAATATTAATGATTGGGTCATTGTAGGACAGTTTTGCAAGTGGGCCTTTATCTGATCTAGATGGCGTTTGCAGAATAAATGAGAAAGGCAAGAGGAAATGCCCTTTCCGTTCAAGGGTGCATGTGGGCATAAAACAAGGTATTATCGAGCACTTAAACTCTTAGTGCGTGTAGCGAAGAAGAACCCACAGGGATAAAAGGGATTTACTAAACTGGTCAAGACTCCCATGTTTTATTGTCTTATTTAGTACACTTCCTCCATTAAATGCTATTTGGTGCCAATTTCCTTCATCTTTGACATCCATGTACAAGCATGGACAGTATCCAGAGCAAAATACAAAAAAAAAATGGAAAGTGTACATGTATATCACTGTTATTTTATCACTGATATACTGTTACAATATTTGTTAGATTTTTTAAATAGATTTTATTTGTATATTTCCTGCTTTCATTTTAATTTTTAGTAAGTTTTAGTAATTTTTGTGTTTTTGTCATTTTTATTAGTTTTGTTTTAAATAATATGCCTACATAGATTTTATTTAGTTTTAGTTTATTTAGTTTTAATTATTTTAGCATTTTTCTTATTCCTGTTATTTTAGAATTCTTATTCTTCTTGAATTTGAAAATGAGAAATATCGCCCTGGCAACTAGCTGAAATATAATAAGATTCTTATAAAATAAATGAATGAATGAATGAATGAATGTTTATTTTATTTCAAGTACTGGAAATGTTTTTAATGGTTTTACTTTTAGTTAATGAAAATAGCCCTGGTGTATATTAGGCATGGGCCGATTACCGGTTTCAAGGTATACCGCGATTTGAAAATTTCACGGTTTCAAAACCTCTAATATATTCCGTTATACCGTTCCTGCGGTATGCGCTGTTTTTCATGTCTCCTCAAAGACTGAAAGTGTAGGAATCCCTTCAGGTTGAGTGCAGTGTAGAGAGTAACACAACCCTCCTCCTCCTGTTGGTGCGAGCGAGCGGTCAGCTGTAACAACAATACCGTAATACCGTGAAACCGTGATATTTTTGCTTAAGGTTATCATACTGTCAAAATCTCATACCGGCCCATGCCTAGTGTATATACATAAAGTCATTTTAAAGTGTTAATTTAGACAGCAATAATAATAATATTAATAATAATAATAAGTATTAATTGCTTGACAGACCTAACTAATATAACATAATAATATATAACTAAATAATATAATATAATATAATATAATATAATTTACAAATTATAATATTAGTACACACATGATTAAACCATGATCATCATCATCCTTTCTTCTGTGCATGACTGCAGTGAAGACCACCAAGTGCACTCACGGGAGGTTGTGCATTTAAGAGGATGCATATGTAGTACTCAATATTCGTAGACTTTTCATCTTAATGTACATGTAAACTGCATTAAAAATACCCATTTCAGCGAGTTTCGGACTGCAGTGTAACCTGAAATAACTATTCCAGGAACGTCATCCTCGTGGCTACCTAAGAGATTCATCTTTCACCGCTTTTAACATTGCTTGCGCCATTTTCCAGCATTCTTAGCCATTGGTTACATTCATGCAGCCTAGGGCCCTTGGGAAGGAGCTCAACGCAAAGATATATCACTTTCCTCTTATGGCTGCTAACAGGGCAGAAACTCAAATCTCCAGCAGGTCTGTTTTATAAAAATGGAGTTGAGCTTTCAGGATGTTTACATCTTTGCATCCCTGTCCTGCTTTGCAGGTGCCTATAAAGATGCATAGTTGGAATGGGACTGGGAAAAACAAGAGCATGTAATGTCTGAAACAATTTCAGAAAGGTCAGCATTTTGGCACTTAGTGCAGCTGTTGAATTCAGGAAGCAACTTCCTTTTTCAAAATACCTACTATCAATTCCATCTAGGTAAATAAATCAGCTTCCTATATCCAAAATAAAAAAATATATATATATATACATACATATATATGTCATATGTATATGTCAGGATGAAGGAAAGAAGCATATGTTTCCTTTTACATACCTTTTCCTCTTACATACCTTCAGCTCACAGGGTGTTGGTCAAGTAACTATTTTATTGGGTGTTAGCCAATGTGAACAAAATTGATTTCTGCTTTATTTCTTTAGCTCTTCTTCGTATCCAATTCCATATCCACCTTAATGACACCCCGCCAGTTTCCTCTGAAACACTATCTTCGAATATTCCCAGAAGAGAGGGAAATTATACATACATACTTCAGATAGGGAAAAAAAAAAGAATAGCACTGTCTACCAAGAGCTACATCAGCACAAGGTGTGATGTGCTATTTTATGGGCGATGGGGAGGTAACAAAGAAAGACTTTAATCACATCGTAAATTCTGGATTTATTAGCTCAGACCAAAAAAAAAAAAAAAACTGTCTGAGAAATTAATCCAAGGGCCAGGTTATTGCCGCAGCAACAAGGGAAGAAAACCAAAAGAATCAACATCAATTCAAGAGGTCACTAAGTGTGTTTCTGCTGAAAACTAAATGTGAAATGACAGATGAAGCTTCTTATAATATTTAAAGCGATGAAATCATATTGTAAGATTGCTTGATGAAATAACACAGGAAGCTGACAATCTTTAAGGATGCATTAGTTTAATCAATACTGTAATTACGTTAGCCTCATATATCTTTCAACCACCATTCAATAGACAACGTCTACGGCTTATCAACACACTGAGAGTGTATGCAAGTTCACCTCAGTAAGATGGAGATTGTCTTTGTTTTTACAAATACAGTTGCCCCCAAAATATTTGGACACATATGTCAAACTTAAAAATGTATGAATGTCATTACATTAGATACAAAATAACAAACCATAGGCAATTACTTTTCAAAGTTGTTAATAAAACAAATATTACTGGAGCCTTTATAATTTATATATATATATATATAGCAATACAATGTAATACTTTTAAATACAATTTACAAACCTACAATTTAGGTTAATATTAAATAATGGCAATATGAAAAATATAGTATAAAAAAGCAATGACAATTGTATTTATGTCTTAAGGGACAGATAATAAACAAAACATACTATATAAAAACCATGATTACCAGTTTATTCCCCTAACAACAGAATGCCACATATACTTTAACACCACAATAAATGCATTGTCTATTTTGAGGGAACAATAATAAACTCTGTATATTTTTTCCTTCCCCTAGCTCTGGTTGTTGTTATTCATTTTATGTTCATAAGACAAAAAAAAACAAAAAACATCTACTATTGTGCTAAACCCAGGACAAAATACAATCTGTTTCTGTTGCCAATTTGAGGATGGTTGTCAGGTGCTGTGATATAGATGCAATGAGAACTGTGTTACACGAGATGCCCGTCTTTTCACCCAGCTTGTGTAAATCACTGCAAGGGCATGGCACAGCTGAGCCAGCCATCCGCAGAGAGATAAACCACTGGGGAACAAGCTTCAGGCTGGCAAATGGGAGAAACGGGGGTCAGGAGCAGCCTATGAATGTTCAGGCTTGCTGAGTGGTGCAAATTGCAGCTTGTAAAACAGCCAGCTGAATGGAGGGGGAGGTGTACCACAAAAAAAGCTCCCTGTTGAGAATACCTCGGAGAACATATTAGTACGAAGTGGGTGCAGAACAAGGTGGAAAAATAGCTCACTAAATAGCAGAGGTCCCACAAGTGGCAGTGGAATGCGGTATTTGATTGTAGGTGGGATTTAGTGACTTGTTCATTTGTGGAGGCCCCCCTGTTGACTCAATTGCTTGTCTATTACAGAAGCCCAATGACAGTGGCAGGGAAGAGGGTGGTTGCTCTTCGACAGCCTGGGTAAGCAAGCCACTGCTGCTTTCAATAGGTTACACATTACCCCCTAAAGAGAAGAAAAATAAGCTGAAATGGAAAAAGACATTTTCAATTTACAGCGTGGCCTTTGTGATAGCAGCTGGATATATGAGACGAAGAATAGATGGTTAAAAAAAAGAAGAAAAAAGCCTCATCAAAGTCAAAATGACAGCACAGCTGGGCTTTCATCAAGGCACATTTGATGAGTGCTTATCCATCCACAAACCCTAAAAAATCACGGTGAGACGGCAAGCCTGGTGCTGAACGACCACCGTGCACCACTGAGCTGAGCAAAAGCCCCAGCTGGCCTGAAAACCGCCACATATGGCTCACAATAGACATGGACGGGTGACAGGTGTCTACACTGGCGGCTCACTCTCTTTGAGACTGGCATCATTGCCAAGCACTCAAGGAAGTGACATGATTTTAGGGGGTACTAGGTTTAGGAGCTTGCCCTCCGGCCGAGATGAGTCAGAGCCAGAAGGGGATGCGGTGTAGGTACCATCTGTCACAGAGGCTGCCCGTCGCACCACCAATGAAAAACTCCCACTCTTCTCCCACCATGTAATAACACAGTCTGAGCTCTGAAGGCTAAGAAGAATAAAATGGCAAAATCAAAAAGGGTAAGATGTGTGCAAAATGTTTTGGGAAAGAAATTAAATTCTGAAGGCGGCTTTTTTTTTTCCTTTGCAAATTTGAATACGTTCAAATTGGTTTGTTTTCAAGACTCAAGGTCATCTGATAATTTCACATTCTGCGAGCATCAAGCCATGTACAGCAACGCAGCTATGACCCGTTTTGCTCAGATTTTAAAATAGAAATGATCAATCACTTTTCTGCCTTTGAACAATGCCCTGAGAAAACACAATATCAGAGGGCAACAGAAGCAAATGGTTGACTTCTTGAAATAACAAGGCAAAGACGTCTATCTCTATCTGCAAATGCTCCAGTTCCTATCAACTCAATCAGCTGTAACAAATCTAAAATCTTCACTGAAAATTAATTTGGTCTAACAACAACCTTTATGAGCTTCTACATCATTTCACCCTACACCCTACCTTAATGGCGGTGGTGTCTCAATCGTGCAGTGATCGCACAATAAATCTTGTTGGTACATCTGTACTCTGAATAATTAAGCAATTATTGACTTTCAGCTGTTTACAGTTCATCTACACTCTAAAAAATCCTGGGTTATTTTTTTAACCCAAATGCTGAGTTATTTTTTCAGTGTTTGGGTAGTTTTTGTGTTACCCAGCTCCTGAGTCAAATGTAACAACCCAATGTTTGGGTAGTTTTTTAGTGTTACCCAGCTCCTGGGTCAGACATAACAACCCAATGTTTGGGTAGTTTTCGTATTACTCAGATCCTGGGTCAGACGTAACCCATCGGTTGAGTTATTTATTGCGGGGATTTTGCCTTCTCTTCTGGATAGAACAGTTCTAAGCGCCATCGAATTTATGTATTTCTTCGGTAAAATACAGGTTTGTGTACATTTTATTTTATATATAAAATCGTTACTGTGCTGTATATCGTTCAATTTCATGCAGAGCCAAACACAACTCCAGCTCGGGCACGTGAGCCAGCGCCGTTACGGTGGAAACAGAATAACAGACTGGTCGTTTCATGTGAATTACTTCTGTTTAATGTTTAATATTTACTTTTAATGTTTGTTAAACGAGTTTAAATAAGCAATATGTATACATACAAACGATAAACAATGCTGTAAATGATAAATAAAGGAAAATAAAGGAAGTTATCATGCAAACCAGTGGTTTTGTGGAGTATTTTACAAAAGTTTAGTGGATTTAAGTTAATCTGTAAACATTATTTCATGTATAAAGTAAAACATAAGCTATATTATAATAAAAATGAATCAACCCATTAGCTGGGTTAAATCAACCCATTATGATGGGTTAAATAAACGACCCAATTTGCTGGGTAAAATTAACCCCATATGTGTTCTGTCCTATATTTACCCAGCCCTAACCCAGTGTTTTTTAGAGTGTAATTAATCTATTTGTGCTTAAATATGGTGCTGTCCTTCATGATATGCGCATAATGGCCTGAGAAGAGAAAATTGTTTGGATCCCGTTGCCTTCCTCAATTAGGTTGAATCATCTGCTGACTTCCTGCATCTTGCCCTTAGAATACTAATAACTATCTTTGTGGGGATATCAATGTCAGAGTCTGTGTTTGAGATAGGCAGCATGCAATATTCTTCAGCTTCTGAGGGATCAAGCAGAGTTTGCTCAGTAGAGGAGGTTTCCCGTAGCTCGGAGGAATCATATTCTGACAGGGATCTTTCAGTAATCAGTGGCTTTGCACAGAGAATTAACTAACCATCCAAAACAACTACCTTCCTGCTCTAATGTGCGATTACAGGATTTGAATTCAAGCAGCAAAGGAAATCCAGCAAAGCCTGGAGCCGCCATATGTTCCTTTTACTTTATATAGAAATAATGAGCCATTTGTACATTTCCTATTAAAATATTTGCATACCAAACACTTGACTTGAATACTGACTCGAACAGCCCATTCATCCAACCTGTGTTCAGAACTCTCCATTCATCTGGGCTACACAGCTAGTCAACGCTAACTCTGCCCCCATACAAACCCCACTGCTGTTCAGCATGACAATTTACAAATATGGATTTTCCACTAATTATACTGAGTGTGTTTAAAAGCTTTTAAAATCCTTATGCCCTGAAGGGTCTTCGCTTCAATTGTTCTGAGGGTAACTACTTCTGGGGATGACAGTAGTATAACCATCTGAGAGAGGAGAACCATGAAGCCAGGAGGTGTAACCACTAATTGACTGAATCCGAACAAACGCTATCTTCCTTTCTATCTCACATGCAACTCGAACTTTTCTTATCTACATGTTTTCTCTCCTGGCTCAGTCCACACTAAATCTGCACCTACAGAACTACAGATTTTCTTTTTCTTTATTAAAGGGGTCATATGATGCGATTTCAATTTTTCCTTTCTCTTTGGAGTGTTACAAGCTCTTGGTGCATAAAGAAGATCTGTAAAGTTGCAAAGACTAAAGTCTCAAATCCAAAGAGATATTCTTTATAAAAGTTAAGAGTCAACCACGCCTACCTAAAACGGCTCGTTCTAACACACCCCACATACCTACGTCACTATCTGGGAAGAGTTGCATAACGCCGCCCAAATAGTGACGTAGGTATGTGGGGGCGTGTTAGAACGAGCCGATGAGCTTTGTAAAAATCGACACGTTTCAGAAAGGCGGAGCATAGAGGAGAAACAATAATGTACAGTATGTGGAAAATAATGTGTTTTTTGAACCTTAAACCGCATAAACACATTTCATTACACCAAATACTGTTCTTTTTAGCAGCATCATATGACCCCTTTAAGTCAAATTAAAACTATGGAAGCTTGTTTCTGTCACTGAATGAAAAATAAATACAGGAATGGCAACTTCTTATCTCACAATTCTGACATTTTTCTCGCAATTGTGAGTTTGCATCCCACAATTCTGACTTTTTTTTAATTTCATGATATAAACGTGTCAGAATTGCATGATATAAACTCGCAATTGTGTTACAGTCAGAATTGTCAGAAATAAACTCAGAATTGTGAGAAAGAAAGGCAGAATTCTGAGTTTATATCTCACAATTCTGAGGGCTAAAATAAGAATTTTGAGATATAAACTCAAAACTCCAAGAAAAAAGTGTCACGGCGCGGTACAGAAACACACCGTGTAAACAGGGGTCTGGGTCCAAGTGCAGGTTTTATTCGACTGCAGGGAAAAAACTAAGTAAAAACCAAAACAGAAAACAAACAGAGCTAAGACTCTGACACAGGCTAGCACCGCCGCTTCGAGAACATCATGAGTGGGCACCGCCGCCTTGGGGGAACTGAGAGCGGACACCGCCGCCTCGGGGGAACTGAGAGCGGCCACCGCCGCATCCGGAGTCTTGTGAGCGGGTACCGCTGCTTCGAGAACATCATGAGCGGGTACCGCTGCTTCGAGAACATCATGAGCGGGTACCGCTGCTTCGAGAACATCATGAGCGGGTACCGCTGCTTCGAGAACATCATGAGCGGGTACCGCTGCTTCGAGAACATCATGAGCGGGTACCGCTGCTTCGAGAACATCATGAGCGGGTACCGCTGCTTCGAGAACATCATGAGCGGGTACCGCTGCTTCGAGAACATCATGAGCGGGTACCGCTGCTTCGAGAACATCATGAGCGGGCACCGCCGCCTCGAGGGAACTGAGAGCGGACACCGCCGCTTCTGGAGCCTTGTGGGCGGGCACCGCCGCTTCGAGAACATCATGAGCGGGTACCGCTGCTTCGAGAACATCATGAGCGGGCAACGCCGCTTCGGGGGAACTGAGAGCGGACACTGCCGCCTCGGGGGAACTGAGAGCGGACACCTGTGAGCGGGCACCGCCGCATCGGGGGAACCGAGAACGGCCACCGCCGCCTCGGGGGAACTGAGAGCGGCCACCGCCGCTTCCGGAGCTTTGTGAGCGGACACATCCACCCCGTGGAAACCGCGAGCGGGCACCGCCGCCTTGGGGGAAGTGAGAGCGGACACCGCCGCTTCGGAGGCACTGAGAGCAGACACCGCTGCCTCGGGGACTCTGCGAGCAGACCACGCCGCTCGCACCGACCTCAGCGGAGGTTCCTGCACGCTGCGTACCAGCCCGCGATGCTCCAGGAACGGGCGTGAGAAGGTAACGGAGTCCGGGAGGATGGGAAGTGGCGACTTCTGGTGGTGAGAGGGAGAACACCAGACGCCAGACCCTGACAAAAAGTTAATTTTGAGATAAAAAGTTGCAATTATCTTTTTAATTGTTTTATTCTGTGGCAGAAACGGGCTTCCATTTAAGACAGTTTTAGAAACTTTTTGTTTTCCTCATTTCTTTTTGCTAATTTTCAAATTATTTTTAAATATAGACTTCATTATTTTACTCTTGTCCAAGACCCAGAATTTCAATCTTAAAAGTTTGAAAATCATCATTAAACTACAATGACAATATTAAAATATGATTAAGTGATATATTTATTGTGTGAAAATGATTTATGCAAATTTTTACACAAACTACTATCCCCGAATTCAATAATTTCCTTCAGGAATCACAATTAGCATAGTGGATCAAAACCAAAAGTTAGTGTACTCGGTTACCATGGAGACAACAGTGTCAGGGAAGAGAATTCATGTGATGAATTATGAGAGATGTGATGTGTGAAAAAAAAAACCCTGAACAGACTGCTTTTATTGTGTCTCGAATCAATCTGTAATTTTCTCAAATTATGCATAAGTGTGAAATTATTATTTAATTGTCAGTATTTAGGATACACAAAATGCTAACAATAAAATTAGCCTTAAAAAGATTATGGAGTCTGACATATTAATCCAAAATATTTAAAATGTCATTTTAATCACAAAACAAAAGCGAGAGTTAGATTTTTTTCCCCCACAATTCACAGGGCCAAAAATGTCCAGTTGAAGCAACACCTTTACCCATATCTGCATTTTAAAAGTTTTTGGGAATGAATTTTGTTCAAATATAAGGTAGCATTTGATTTTTGCTCCTAATTTGACATTTAAAATAAATCAGAATAATTAGTGCAGAAAACATCAAATACTCAGACTCAGTGTGGGTTGCATACCATGACAGAGATGTGCAGGATACGAAGCTCCTCCTCGGCGGAGTCACTAGCGGGGTAAGCGGTGGCCGCCGGGCCAGGCAGGTTCTGACTGCCGTCCTGATGGTGGATGTGGAAGAGCAAAGTACCATTTTCCAACCACTGCTGCCTCCAGCGCACCAGGGGGATGTCTTCAGAGTTCCCAGAGATCTCTGCAAATATAAACAAAAGATAATATAAACAAAATCAGGTTCAGTAAATGTTTTGTGTTGCACAGTGGCGCTAAAATGGGGTGTGCAGTATATGCAGTGTATAGGGGTGCAGCACGGAGGGGGGCGCTATTTTGCTTTTGCCGAAATCATTCTGTGAAAATCATCTTTAATAAAATGTTATAAATAATCAAAAGCTTAGTTGATAAACATAATGTAACATGAAACATTTTTATTTAATGGTTGTTTAGCATTTTAATGAGTTCAAAAATATATCTATTTTAAAATGAGTACATATCAACCGCTCACCCTTCGACACATTGCTGCAACAGACACGGTCACATTCATTTCATTCATTCATTTTATTTATAAAGCACTTTACAACTGCACCTGCAGACCAAAGTGTTGTACAATCAACATACAGGTACATACAATACATGAAACACAAACAATCCAAATAAAAACACAGATACCCCAACTCCTTAAAAGCTAATGACAATAAATTATTTTTAACCCCAGCTTTAAAAACATTTATGGATGTAATCTCTCTAATCTCAGATGGTAGGCTATTCCAAAGCCTTGGACTTGCAACAGCAAAGGCCTGATCCCCTTTCAGCTTTAAATGAGTTCGTGGGACAGTAAGAAACAACTTATTTGTTGATCTTAAACACCTAGATGACTGTCGGAAAGTAATCAGCTCAGACACATCAGCAGGAGCCATTCCATGCACTGCCTTGAACACATACAACAGAACCTTATATTTTATCCTGAAACCCACTGGTAGCCATCTGAGTGAGGCCAAGATAGGAGAGATGTGTTGACTTTTCTTAGCACTCACAAGCAGCCTAGCACATGACCAAAATGAATAGAGGAGAGAAACGTTCAGGGGTGCAGAACAGAAAAGACAAAGGGGAAAAGAAAAACAACACATTAAAATGAGGACAGCAATGCTTAAATGAACTAACAGAGATTAGTAAACTCACCCTATAATTGCTTTCATTGTAAAATTTTTTTTACATTGTTGCCTAAGAGTGCAAAGTGATCAACGTTAATATCAGTTCATTTCTGAGAATAAGAGAAACTGAGAAGATTGTTTTTTGTTTTTTTGCCGCTGTATTGAAAATGAGAGGGGGGAGGGGGTTCACACTTTTTTTTCACTCCTGATGAGTTTGTATCTTTCCATGCACAAGCTAGTTATTGAGCTTTTAGCCACTGACTTACAGAAACTTCTTCTGTGAGGCTTAGTGTTAGGGGCGCCCACACTGATCTTGCATACCCCTCAGCAAATATGCAGTTGTGCCCCTGGTGTTGCATTGAGAAGTGTGTGATGGTTTGCAGGATAAATCAGAAGTGCTACTGTCATGCAAATATACGCAGTATACTGTGACTATACATTATTCATATCACTCCAGACATTTTAGGAACAGCAAAGTAATCCCTACGGCATTCAAACTTCACTTTAGAAATAAACTTGAAACAGCCTCAAGTCCGGTTAATGGATGCAGAGACAGATGGCTTCAGCTTGTCAGAACAAATACACATTAATAGGAATAGTGCTACTGGACGTCACATTAACAGATGATTTAGGTGGAGAAATGATAAATAGGCTTTCCTTTTACGCAAAGCAAACTGAACATATGTTCTTGACATTGCATATAGTCTGTCTGATAAGTAAGGACAGAGGATTTGGATAAGCCTTTGAAAATGAGTAAAGTGTCATTTTATGACAGTTTATTGAACTATATGGGTGGGGTCATACACTGGATACGTGTTTAGACTTTTTAATGGCTGCTATAGAATTCTCTTTTTGTTTGTCTGATTAAACATTTGTTCTTAAACATACTGATGTACTGCTGAAACAAATGAAAAACAAAGCTTTTGACCTGTGCTGCCTCTTATACATTAGTAATATTTTACACAAAGGGAAGGCAGACATCCCCTTTCAAAATGGTGCTTGCAGACTGCAAATCGAGGAGAACCCCTGACCCACTTTATGAGTTGTATATGCACAGGCACAAGCCAGAGTGACTCTGCACTTCATCACTAGACGTCATACACAGTCCCAAGGGTCCGGTGTGGTACGGCACCTTTATTAATGAAACAACACGCATGATACAACAAACAAAGGAATGTTACGGGAATAAATTACTGCTGTTTGCTTGTTTCCTTAAGGGTTTCTTTAACCATGAGCAATTTTGCCCCTGTGGACTTTTAGAAAATAAACTCTCTTAAAACACATTTACTTCCACTTTATTTCTCTACTAAAATTTGTTTATTTTTTTGTTCTTATTTCTATTTTTCTTTGAAAGTCATGAACACTTCCAGAACAATATCATGTAATTCCACAGCTATGTATTTAGTTTAATAGCATTCTGTGATGGACACAATTCCTTTGTTTTGTTAGGTCTAATTTCATTATCTAGTATTTTGCGTATCTTAAAATAAAAAAGTAAGTAAATAAAATAAATGCAATTATAGTACATGTTCACAATTTTTTGCATATTAAGTTTATCATAGTTTTAAAACATGAATTGCATGTACTGTTACTCATATTTTAATAAATTTTATATCTTAAGAAGTTTGATAAGCAAAAATAATTAATATAGGTTTCCAAGTTCCAAAAGTCTTCCAAACAATGCAACCTTCATATGACAAAAAGAAAAAGCTGCAATCTTTTAAAGAAAAATAAATAAATAAAAATCAACTGCTAGGATGAAAATGTGTCCAAAGTTGAAAAAACACACAAAATTGTCCTAATTTCTACATTCAGCAGGATGCGCTTTTGATTTGAAATCACTTTAATTCGACATTAAATTATTACTTTTAATTATTTTTGCTTGAAATAATTTTCAGCAAAATGTGCATAAATAATACAAAATCAAGAACCCAATAGATATGATCAAATATAAAATAAGATAAAATTAACTGTTTAATTAGCTGTTATAAATCTGACTTTGAATTTAAATATGATCCCGACAGGTCACGCATTCCATAAAATAACCTGAAGACTTTCATTTCACACCCTGAATCCTTTCCATAATCAAACAATTTTATTTTCGTGACGATGCTGTCAGTTCAATCAACTCAACCTATTCAGTGTCATGACAAATTTGTAAAACCAACCAACAGATTAAATATATTGGAGAGAAAATCACTGTAATGTCAGTGCATCACATCTACTTTGAGCTCCAAGAGGACGCACATTTTGAGCTCCAACACGCACATGTGGGGGTCACTGCTCCTGGACACAGGTTAAAAAGTGCCTCACAGGCCACAATAACACATTCACAAATCCTGTCCAGTTGGCGGGACAAAATGAAAACTTGTTTTTTTTGTGTGTGTCGTTTTTTTTTTTTAGCTTTCATTTTATACAAAAGTGCAGCACTGACATCCTGCTAAGCCTCTCTTTTTGTGTTCAACAAAAGAAAAGGAAAAAGAATGACATGGGGTTATTAAATAATGGCAGACTTTTCATTTTTGGCTAAACTATCTTTTTAATATAGGAATAATGATGTCCAATTACCCATCCATCCTGTGCTGCTCGCTTTTCTCTTTTTGTTGTTTGTTCTGCCTTTGTTTTGTATGTCCTTTAGTAATGCCACCCATGGATTTATTTATTTTTGTAATGCAGTCCAAAACATGAGCTGTGGAAAAGGTGTAAAATTAGGTGCAAAAAATAAGAATGTTTAAATGCAGGAAAGCACAAACCAGACAGAGAGAGAGAGAGAGAGAGAGAGGGAGGGAGGTGGTGCTGGGGTAAAAAGCTAGTACTATTCATCTCACATCCTGATGCAGTGTTAGAACCTGCCCTCCCCTCTCTTTCACTGTGTCTGTGCTTACAGAGAGCCACAGACTCAAATATACAATCTGACCTTTGGCTAAATACAGCCATTTACAAAAGCGGCCTCTGAGGAAGAACCTTTCTAGAACTGGCCAGGATGTTTGGCATCATATAAATGTTCATAATGCAGACAGAACAAAGACTAACATCTCAGAGATTTTGATTTAAGAATGACTATCTCTGAACAATTTTAAAATAAACTTTTTGTTTTGCTATTAAATATGCATACAGGCAGGAGGACTAAGGTTGTAATCAGCTTTTGTTCTCCATAGATTGAGGCATTAGTCTTATGGCCATGTACTGTATGCTAGTAAGTATTATAAGCAATTATTGTCACCGTATCATTCAGTTTGGACTTTGTTTTCCTTTTGCACCATTTCCGTTCATTGAGTTAATTGTGTCATTCTGTTCAGGTGTGTTTCATTTAATTAGTCTAGTCTGCTTGTGTATTTAAGCTGCTCGCTTTCTGTTCATTGTTGTGGGGTCTCATCAATGTTATGTGTGCTGCAAGCCTTCTCTCTTTCTATTTTTAATAAAAATAAAAAAATAAAAAAATAATACAGCTAAAATACATTTTTAAAAATGCAAAAATAATACTAAAAGTAATACAAATAAGATGAATAATTAATTAAAAATAAAATTCTTAAAATTATTATTTTTTTGTAAAATATGTGATCACATCTATTTTGTGTAATATAGTGAATTATCCAAAACTTCAACATTGTAATTCATGTTAGATTCACAGATGTCTTCTGCAGTTATCACAGCATTAGAGAAACAAGAATCATGAGGGATGAACATGACAACTCAACTCGTGAGACGTTTTGTTCAAGGCAGATCAAAGTTTACCTTCACCAGCCTGTTCCAAGGTATGTTTCCTCTGATGGTGCCAATTTTCCCCCTGAATAAGAATTCAGGGCTAAGCAATCAGTCAAAGTCAGTTTTATTTTGTAAGCCTATCCAACACCCTGAACATTAAGCGCAATGGCTAGTAAATGGTAATTTGTTAAAGATTCAAAGCCATGTTTAATATTTCATGTTGGATAATTAGCCTTAAGACTGAGCACAATGTACAGAAAATGTGTGCCTTCAAGGTCTTGTATGTATGTGTATGTGTGTGTATGTGTATGTGTATGTGTATATATATATATATATATATATATATATATATATATACATACATACACATACACACACACACATATATATATATATTGAAAAGGTTGAAACCTTTACTGTAAAAGTAACTTTTATATTGTTAGTAATATTTTAAGATGAACACTTGGATTGCAGCAACTTAGGTTCACTTATTTATCCATTAATCTTTTTTTTTTTTTTTTGCAAAATATGTTAAAATGTAAGTATCAAATATGATACATGAAGCTTTTGAGGAATGTTTATTTGTACATCCCTCAATCATAATTGTATTGGATTCCATTATATTTTCTGGCCCCACATTAAATCCTAGAGCTTCGATCATAAAACCACATCATGTCAGATGCAACTGACATAATAATCCCATGCTATACACCTCAAGGTAGATTGAAGCACAACTTTAAAGTGACCTGATTTGATATTGTAGCAGACCAAATACAATAAAACAAGCCTCAATGAATCAATCTTCACAGAATGAACTATTTTTGGTCCAAATAAATCTGGTTTATGTGAAATAAGGTGGGCTATAGTTTCTATCAGGGGTTATTCTAGGGGGCTTTACATCAGATTAATTCTACAATAGGTTGGTCTGAAGCTTGCAGACCAAACAAGTATTATTACTTTAAATAAACCATCCATAAGATATCACATAAATCAGTTTGTTTGTTTGTTTGTTTGTTTGTTTGTTTTTAACCAGGTGTACACTTTGCAATTTTCTCTATCCTTTATGATTGTTTTTTTTTTATTGAATGATATGATTCCTTTGACAACAGTACAGTGTGCAGTATATCATATGCAATATATCATAAGTCACAACTGACAGCGTTGACTGTCCGTTTTACATCATTAATCATGTCACATTCTGATGTCCTCGTTGGCACACAAAATTGAAATGGTATCACTCAAACCAAGCAAGCAATGTTTTACATGTATGTACTTTAACTGGAAAAGTTAATATATATATATATATATATATACACACACAACACAGTGAGAACCAACATTCAGGCTGTATAAGCACATTCTGTACAGTAGACCTGATGTGTGCACACGCAATATGCAATGCTGAGATGTTATGCACAACATTTATCTGTGCACATCAAATATGATTTAAAATATTGAACTCACTTTTTAAAGATGGAAATCATATTAGTTTAATTTGATTAACTTTTGTCTACAATTTCACAATTAAGTGAACATGGGGAAAATTTTGAATCATTTCACTGCTCTGGCTTGACCAGATGTCCTTTTTGTCATATAAAAAAAATTTTTTTATGAAAAATAAAATGTTAAAAAGTAAATAAAAATAAATAAATATTAAAATAAATAAATATAAACATAAAGTGTTAGGAAATATATCGAATGTTAAAAGGTAAATAAAAATAATAAAACAAATTCATGTAAAATAAATTCATGCATACATAAATCAATACAAACTATTATGAAACATATTAAATGTTTAAAGGTAAATAAAACGAATTAAAAGAAAAGAAATATAACACTAATAAAATTTAAACAAAAAGGAATTCACTGTGAGGTATTTTTGTTCATTTTGTTGGCATTTGGTTAATTTCTGACCTTGTTATAGTTTATGCGTTGTCATTTTGTCATGTCTTTGGGTACTATACTAATTTTAACATGAAAAATTGACTATTTATTAAGAAATATTTTAGGTTTTTCTTCATTTTTTTTCTTTCTCTATGAAAATTTTTCAATCAAACCATTTCTTCTGAATATTTTTTTTTAATTGGTAACTAATTTAGTTTTTTTTTCTCTTGTGTCCTTAGTCTCACTTTCATGTTAATCCCTCAAATGAACAAATGCCTGATGACATCATCCTCCAAGAAATGGGAAGTGACATCATCATTGAATAGAATTATTTGATGTTTTGTGCTCTTCACTGGTTTCTCACTCTATCCTCTTTGATAAAATGACAGAAACTGAATCTTATAATTTTAAAACATGGGAAACACTTTACAATAAGGTTCCATTAGTTAGTTAATGTATTAACATTTACACTTTTCATTGAACAGAAAAGAGTTTGAAAGGTGCTGCATTACAGGAATGAAGCAGCAGTAAAATTAGTGTGTATTCAAAACGAGGCCTATAAAAGACCAGCACTGATTATAAAAGCAACAGGTTCAACCTGTGAAAGGAAACCAGCACCTGAGCTTGTGCAGCAGAGAGAGAGAGGGAGAGAGAAACAGAATAAGAGAGAATATTTAGTGCTGCAGAGTGCATTTCTAGACTAGGTTCGCATTTCCTGAAGGAAATGTAATTCTTGCAAAGCAGCACAAAAGTAGTGCTGAAGTTTTAGGCGTGTTTCAGTTTTAGTCTTTGGTTCTAAATGAAATGCTGCTTTGCTGTTGTCATGACACAATAGATAGCTATAGATGCTTAAACAGATACAATAAAGAAAAGACCAATCAGTATGCAAA
>NW_015657104.1:83962-85007 GCF_001515625.1 Sinocyclocheilus rhinocerous
ATATATATATATATGTGATTGTCTTTCACACACACAAGCTTATTGCTATAAACAGACACACACTGTGAGAATAGTCTAGAAGTCTTTCTATATATTCACCGTCTTATAATTTTTGTATAGCATTTTTTTCTATTTAATACACCTCACTACACAATCCAGGCAAACAATTCTGTATATCATAATTTTCTCTTTGTCTTGTATTCATTCCAGTAGAAACATTCAAACATCCCTTAAACAAGATCAATTCACCTGAGAAGTCAATTGCATAAGATATTAAGACTTGTTTTCAGAGCATGCATTGCATCATAATATAGTTGTATTTTGCCTTGTACTGTTGGCTGGCTTAAGCATAAGCCCCAGGTTTAAAACAAGCAGTGTATTAGACTGAGCGGGTGCCTTTATCTTAAAGGGGTCCTATTATGCTCTTTTACAAAGTCTTGATTTTGTTTTGGGGGTGTACTAGAACAGGCTCTCATACTACGTTGTTCGAAAAACACATTATTTTTCACATATTTTACATTATTACAACACCTCTAGTTTTTGAAAAGTGATTTCTGTTAAATAAAATATCTCCTTTTGAAGTGGACTTTGAGCTTTGTAACTTTGCAGATCTTTTTTCTGCTCAAACAGCAACATTACAGACCAACTAAAGTTGAAAACGTGAAAAAGCGTAATAGGACACCTTTAAAAAGTGATTTGAGTTCCAAACCGAAATCAAAAACTGTAGAGTCACTACGACTGCTAGATTCATACACTCTATAAATAAGCACCACCAATTCGCCAATGTCACCTGCTATTTTTTGAGCCACTTGGAGTGCTAAATAATGCACACCGCAGGGATGAAAACACATACACACTTGAGAATCCGCTGAGCATAGAATCCTTCACTTTGAATGTTGGCACTAAACCTTGAGCCTGTTAATGCATTACAGTTAACATGGGAAAAGAGTGACAAATGACTAGACATAAAACCATGCACAATGGTTTAGGTCATATGCTGTGGCTTCACTTAAATGTGACATTTAATTTTGTCTAAGAATCTCTA